>NC_135384.1:20116439-20419469 GCF_049243985.1 Paroedura picta | reverse complement strand
AATGTTTTCTTTAGGTCATCAGCAAGCCATACTTTTGCCCAGTTCCCATGGGGCAGCCGCCCTGTTATGACAACATTGCCATGGAAGATCTTTCCTCTCTGGAGAGGCCTGAGCCTCCATTATCAGCACTCAAGGAAGTTAATTTCTGAAAGACCTTCAACGTCTGCTGCATTACCCTGAAACATTTTTGAAAACACAAGAGCCATGATGGATCAGCCCAAGACAGATCTCAGTCAGCATTGCCTTTCCTCAGACTGTCCTCTAGGAAGTTCACCTGCCAGTCATGGCCTTTCTCCGTGGTTTATTCCGAAGATGTGGTTTCCTGATTCTACTCCTGAAGGTTCCAGACCAATGTAACACAAATTGTCGAACTCCTTATAAAGCCATCTGAAATGGTGACAATCGTTAACTGTTCAAGTCGTAATTTCTATACAGTTTTACATTGTATTAAGGAGGATCTGTCCTAAAGCCACCGGCCATGAGGTCTGAACATGAGCAACTTCTGGAGTTATCATCAGTGGAAGAAAAGTGTTTCACTGCCCCCAACTCTCCCGGATTAATCCTTGATCAAAACAAGTTACTTAGAATCAACTGTTGAACGGTTTGGCAACATGGTGTAGTTGTGAAGGGGGGTGGACTCTAGGGTTGGGCGCTTTGGCGCCTGAAGCAGCCGGTCTTTCCCGGCGCAGCTCCACATGGAGCTTGCTGGGGAACCTTAGGTCAGTCACAGTTCGCTCAGAGCTCTCTCAGACCCACCTCCCTCACAAGGTGCTTGTTGTGGGAAGAGGAAGGGAAGGCAATTGGACGACTCTTAGGTAGAGAAAAGTAGAGTATTAAAAAACCTCTCTTTTTCAATGTAAGGGGGGGGGAGGAAAGGCTGTTACCCCAGATGCTGTAACTGTGGGGGAATTAGCAGAAAGAGAGGGGGAATAAACTAGCGAGGACCTTTTGCGAATGTTTATGAGGTGATTGCACCCTTCTAGGAACCCAAGGCAGATGACAAAACATTGAAAATAAAGAATATGTAGTTTTATTAAAGAAAAGCACACACACAAATGACAGACTGTATGCAATTACGCTAGGCTTTCTCAACCAAAGTTTCAGGAAACCCTGGGGTTTCTCAATGGTTTTGGAAGGGCTTCCAAAGTGAGTGGGAGTTAATTCATGTGTGTATCTATCTATCTATCTATCTATCTATCTATCTATCTATCTATCTATCTATCTATCTATCTATCTATCTATCTATCTATCTATCTATCTATCTATCTATCTATCTATCTATCTATCTATCCATCTATCCATCTATCCATCCATATCTATATCTATATCTATATCTATATCTATATCTATATCTATATCTATATCTATATCTATATCTATATCTATATCTATATCTATATCTATATCTCTATAAATTGTTAAACATTTTATCAGGTGATATGACCATATATGGTCCTGCCAATCTACCTTCCTCTCCCAAAATGGCCAGTGATGGGACTGGAGGGAGTGGGAGAGGGAGGGGCCCCAGGTAGACATGTACATAGCTCTGCTTCCCAATGAGATTCCGTATGATGGTGTCACTTCTGGGGTTTCTCAAAGCCTGAAGACTGTTTCAGGGATTTCTCAACAGTAAAAAGGTTGAGAAAGGCCAAATTACACTTATACACGTGTGCAGACAGAGAAATCAGGTAGGAAATGACTATGTTTCCGGGGAAAGGGGGCAGCAAGGGTATATGGATGTGGGGAGCACAGAAGGAAGAAGCAGAACAATGCGAATGAGATAGCATTCGGGTTGGATGTCTGGCAGGATCCAAGGTTACCAGAGGTGATTTGGGATGCCTGGGTCTAGGGATTTATATCCTTTCCCTAACCAGATATGTGGTGAAAAGTTAGGTAGGCTGAAGTTGACTTTAGACAAAAGATGTGATTGCCCTCTGATTGATATGACAAAAGATTTGACCCTTCTAGGATGGTGAAGATCAAAGTTAACTAAGAAGGAGATTTGGGGAAGAATGGAAAGCTTTGAGAAGGTTCTGCACCTGGGTTGAAATACTAATATCTAGCTGATGAATGTAATAAAACTCTTGGCAGGCTGGCCTGATGGTGGGGACTTCTGGGGTGAAAAAGCATTTCTAAGGGATCTGCCAGGTATCACTTTAGCAGTACAATGGTTGGAATGGGGAGGAATGAAATGAAGGAGGATGCTCTTTGTCTTGAATGAAGATGGGTCAATGCTTCCTAGAAAAAGAGTAAGGACATGGGAGGACCACTGCAGGGACAAGAAAGTGACATTGCAACAGGTGATAAAGAGAGGGCTGACCTGCTCAATTCCTACTTCTCAGTCTCCTATTGCAAGGGAAATTTTGCTCATTATGGCTAAATCATATCAGGTGATGAGGGATGGGGGTTGCAGCCCAGGATCACTATAGGGGTAGTCATAGAATCATAGAATCATAGAGTTGGAAGGGGCCACACAGGCCATCTAGTCCAACCCCCTGCTCAACGCATGATCAGCCCTAAGCATCCTAAAGCACCTTAAACATCAGGATCAGGATACAGGATGATCTTGACAGGGTAGAAAACTAGGCTAAAATAAATTTAAATAGTGAAAAATATAAAGTTCTGCATTAGGTGGGAAAAATCAAATGCATCATTACAGCGTGGGGGAAATGTAAGTTTACCTTTTTTGGAACATGCTTCTTAGGGAGTTTATTTACACTTCTGTGACTGGGCTATATTAACCAAATATTCCAATACAATTAACTGCTTTGATTAAAGCAGACCACAAGAAGAAAGCATCTTTTCCCCATCACACATGTATATTTATTTAGAAATGGTGTATTTTAAATATATATTTTTTCTATGTTGATTTAAGAGCCTCTTGTGGCGCAGGGTGGTAAGGCAGCAGACATGCAGTCTGAAGCTCTGCCCATGAGGCTGGGAGTTCGATCCCAGTAGCCGGCTCAAGGTTGACTCAGCCTTCCATCCTTCTGAGGTCGGTAAAATGAGTACCCAGCTTGCTTGGGGGTAAACGGTAATGACTGGAGAAGGGAATGGCAATCCACCGTGTATTGAGTCTGCCAAGAAAACACTAGAGGGCGTCACCCCAAGGGTCAGACATGACTCGGTGCTTGCACAGGGGTTACCTTTACCTTTACCTTTTATGTTGACTTGCCAGTGACCTCTTTGAGGTGGTTTACAGCTAAAACAAAATCAATAAACCATTAAAGGAAAAAAAACAGGGCATAAAACAAACACCAAACTAAAATGGTTATCATGCAAACCCCAAGATCCATGGTTAAAAGGTGATAAAAGGAAAGTAAGTGTCAGGGGTGCTTCAGGGAAAAGGACATTCCAACAGTGAAGCATCACCACCATAAAACCCTTCTCTGTTTACCACCTTAGTTTTGTAGGGAGGGACACAAGGAACTAGGCTTGAGCCAGCATTACTGATGGCCTGGATATAGTTGACATTTCTGAGTTAGGAAATTCCAAAAGATTTGAGGTGGATCCTGGGAACTTGACACTAGGGGTAGGGAGAGATCTCATAGGGGGCTACACCATACAGTCCACCTCCCAAAGCAGCCCTTTTCTCCAGGAGAACTGATCTCTGTGGTCTGGAGATGAGTTGTAATTCTAGGGAAATCTCCCGGCCCCACCTGGAGGCTGACAGTGGTAGGACTTGACAAAGCAGCTGGTATGTATAGCAGTGGTCCCCAACCTCTGGGCAGGGACCGGTCCTGGTCCGTGGATCAGTCGGTACTGGGCCGCGGCTTCTCCTCGTCCTCCTCCCCGGCTGCTGCCTCGGGAGCTGCCCTTTCACTCTGTCACTGGCTCATCTTTGGTGCTCTCCGGCGGCCGTCATGGCTGGGGCTCCTCCTCGGCATGGCACTGTGTAGCTGCTGCTGGCAGCACCCCCCAGCAGGTGGCGGGAAGTCAGGGGAAACCCATTCAGGAAACCCTTCCAGGGCTGTCAAGAAAGCCTGGTTGAAAAAGCCAGCTGTAGCCTGAGCTTTCCTCCGAACGCAAGCGGCAGGAAAGCAAGCAGAGCAGGGGCTCAGGCGGCGGCAGCAACATCCCTCGGCAAAGGGCAAAAAGCGCACTTCAACCCAGCTGTGGAAATAGTGAGGCACGTTGAACCCACAAGCGAGCAAGAAACAGATCTCTTTGCAACAGACAGGGCAGTGGTCGAGAGGAGAGGAGTAGACTACCCCCCCCCTCCCAGGCCTCAGTAAAATTGTCAAGGGTTGACAGTGATAAAAAGGTTGGGGACCACTGATGGTTCGCATTGTATACGAACGCCTTCATGAGAGCATGGAGCTGTGTGACGGATGGCCTATCTGTTGCACTGTGACCCATTATGCACGGCCGCCGAAACGGCAATTTCGGGTCACATGGAAAACGCGGAGGGGGAAGACGCGACGCATACCGGTTATACACGGGGCGGGGCGCGACGGCGGCAAAACCCAGAGTAACCGATTATGCACGCGGCGATCCGGGCGCCGCTTCTGGTTGCGCCCTGGTCACCCGGAAGCTGCGCTTTCTTCCACGTTTCACTGACACGGCTTTTTCAGCGGCATGCACCGAAGCTGCGGCCGGTTGCAGCCGGCTCCGTGCGTTATCGGTGATTTTAGTTGCCGCCATTCCACCCCGAATGTGTGTTATTCCCCCCGTGCATAATGGGTCACACTGAAGCTGTGGTAGGTACTTTTGGACGTGCCAACACAAGGCTAGATACATGTGCTTTCTCCCCCTACTATATATTTAAGTCCATCCACCAATGTGTTTGGCTGGGTCAATGTTCTCACTCTGTTGGTAGAAGAATGTAAGGAGCTTTGGAGGACAACCATTCATTCTCTGGGGCATAAACCTTTTGGATCCAAGAAATAATGGCTATAAGGAAGCAGGCTCAGATATTCAAGTTCTATTTGCGTTATTTATTTACAGGCACTGGACTCTGACGCATGTGGCATGCTGGGCAAAGTGTGAATAGGCCACCCTTAACAGCCTCATGTTCTGCGTTCATTCCTCCTCCAGTCCATTGTATTGCTAATCCAGTGGCCAGCAGAGTCGGTGGCACCTGAGGGCTCGTGCCCAACCTCTTTGTCTTCTCACCTGTTACTCAACCTAAGCCAGGAGGGAATTTTCTCTCCACCCAGCGAGCTAGCCTCTTGAGAACCCTGGAACCTTCCCGTGGGACTACGATGGTTTCCTTTCTTCAGAGCCATCAAGCCCCACCTGCACCCATCTCCTGAGCCATTACCCATTGTGCCAACCCCAAGACCATCCACCTGGTGTGCATGCAATCTCTAGCACACCCCACCCTCCAAAAGGGTATAAGAATCCTTGTCTTGTCAAACCAAATTGCCTCTCTGGCAGCTGTGTTGTCCTGTCTCTGTCTCTTGCCTTTAGGACTGATTGACAACCCAGATCTTAGGCTGGACTAAGTGCCTGCCCCTTGCTACCCCCTCTCTGCTGCATAGGTTGTATGTTTTTCTTGCCCCCAAATTAATCCCTCTATCTTGGATGCTATAATCTTTATTTCTCCCCACATGCTAGTGTGTGTGTATATATTAAATGTTTTAGGATTTTTAAAATAAAAATTCTATTCGCAGCTCCCACATTTGGACCCTGGTATACACAGGTAATAAAATGTTGCCATTATCGGCCTCCTGCTCCTGTCACTTTAAATATTAATTCCTCATCATAATTTGTGACAGGCAATTTCCAGTGATAGACTCCATCTGAGCATGCCCCCTGAATCGGTCATAGACTAAAGAGACTTTCTTCCAGGAACAAGATGTAACAAGCCTGTGAAGAAGACCCCCGCCCCCCAGCAGCGTCCCATCAAGGGGAAGTCCAATCCAGTTTGTGGCCCATCTGCCCTGGCTCACTTGCCTTTTTTGAGGACTCTTTTGCGAGTCTCCCGGTTTGTGACAAGTGGCTAAAAGGGTTCCTTGTGCCATGGAAAAGAAGGAAGTGAGCAAAGCCAAATACCAGCAGGCATGTTGGAGAGACAGTTCGATGCCCAACCCACCACAGGTCCCAGCTGGTGAGAATAATACTTGAGTAACTCCTTCTTCCCCAGTCTGGGGACTTTGACCCAATATTTGGAGCCAGTGGGCAATCTGCAGACAGAAAGAGTCATGTTTCATGAAGAGGGAGACAGAGAACAGAGGAGGATTGCCTGCTCTGGGTTGGAGAATACCTTGAGATTTGAGGGGTGGAGTCTGCAAATGGCTGGGTTTGAAGTGGGAAGGGACCCCAGCAAGGTAGAGACCACCCTCCAAAGCAACCATTTTCTCCAGGGGAACTAATTATTGTCTAGAGTTGGGAGATCTTCAGGTCCCACCTGGAGGATGATATCCCCAGAACAGAGGGTCCAAATCGGGGTGAATACATACCCCTATAGAGAGGAGCCCTGCCTTACTTAGTTTTCAATGGTGTCAGTTAAAACATGTCACTTAAAATGTCCTCTTCCTGGATAGCTCTATTGTTATGCTATAGTGACATCATTGTACTATAGCAATAGTCCACAACAGATTGTCTTGTCTGCAGAAGAAAACCTAGGGGCAAATTACTACTATGGTGTAATGACAGCAAGAGTGACTGAGGCCAAAAGAAGAAGGGGACAACAGAGAATAAGGTGGCTGGATGGAGTCAGTGCCTGCCCCTTGCTGCCTGGTAGAGGACAGGAATGGTAGAGGACAGGAAGGCCTGAAGGATCATTGTCCATGGGGTCACGATGGGCTGGACAAGACTTTGCACCCAACGACAGCAAGATATGCAACGGTGTGTGCATGCAGCCAATGCCATCAGGAGCATGACAGGGCCTCTTGAGAGCATTTGATGCACCCAATGGCCTTTGCACTGTGGACTAGCCCCTGTCTGCTACTGACCATTTGATGCTTATGGTAGGCAAGCGGGAGTGAGGAATGTCCCAATCAGACTGGAAGGGTGGCAGAAAAACCCTTGTATGCTGTGGACATCAGGCATATGCAGGAGATGATCAAGTAGCGCTACATACATAATTAATACTTACAATTCAATTAATCAGACATGCTGTGATTTTATGCATCTAAATACAACTTGGATCAGGAAGGCCCATTATGCACGGAGTGGAAGGTCCGCATTCGGGGTGGAATGGCCGTGACTAAAATCACCAATTATGCACGCTGCAGGCGGAAACCGGGCGCAGAGTCAACGTATGCTGCCGAAAAAGCTGCGTTAGCGAGATGCGGAAGAAAGTGGAGCTTCCCGGGACCAGGGCGCAACCAGAAGCGGCTCTGGAGTAGCCGCATGCATAATCTGATACTCTGGGTTTTGCTGCCATTGCGTTCTGTCCTGTGCGTAAGCTTCGCTTCTTCCTCCTCCGTGTTCTCCATGCCGCCGTTTCAGCGGTCGTGCATAATAGACGGAAGAGTCTACCTACCAGCCTATGGGAGTAGCTCAGGGTAAGCTCCATAGACTCATCTCTGCCTCTGACAAATAGCACAAGAAATCCAGGGGTGGAAATTCATTTAGCTGGTCATGCAGTGGGAGTATCTAGGTGAGACAGAACTCCATGGACTCTGATTGACCAATAAGCATAGGAAACTCAGAATTCCAACCTTTCCAAAACCCTAAAGGAGAAGACGCAGGAGAAGACTGTTCTTTAGTTTTTTAATTTAATAAAAGTTAACAGAAATATAACAAAAGGGGACTGTTTTGGGGAGTAGTAACAGGGGTATAACAAGTACCACAGAGTTGAAGAAGTGTACAATATCCGGTTCTCAAAGAAGCTATTTCCCTATGTACAGAGCTACCAAGAGTATAAAATGGTTTATGCTAAAACACACGCATACACCAATAACCGTAAACATAAGGAAATGTGGAATACAGGTCATCACTGTGCCAGGTAAGCACTTGGGAGAGGTAGAAACCAACTGAGACAAAGGGAGACCAAGGGAAAACTCTTCTGTTTTTCTTTCTCATTGTACTCTTGGGAATTTAGTCCTTCAAGGTGGTAAAAGTTTGGCAGTGGACACAAATGATCTCTAGCTGGTTGTGACAGCTACTACTGAAGTCCAGCATCCTCAGCAACGTAGTTAAGGGTAGTTTACCGAAACAAAGTTAGAAACTAGTGGCACCTTTAAGACAAACAAAGCTTTATTCAATTTGTAGGCTTTTGTGTGCACTCACACTCCTGCAGATACACTGAAACGGCTGAAAAAGTTTGTGTGCACATGAAAGTGTATACCTTGAATTAAACTTTGCCTTAAAGGTGCCACTGGATTTGAACTTTATCCTGCTGCTTCAGACCAACATGGCTACCCACCTGAACCTATTCGTTACTGGTTGGTAACTTCAACAGTACTTCCAAAATCTGTCAGGATTTGTGGGAGGAAATTGTGTAGTTTGCTGGTTTCAGGGTGTGGTGGTGGCACAAGTCAAGGCCAGTGCGTGCTGGTTGTTTCGGGAGAGAACGACCGCTTCGGGCGCCAAAGCCCCCAACCCCCCTGCAAATATCCACCAAGATACCAGACTCATTCTAAACCGACATAGTGCCCTCTTGAGTTCATCACAGAGAAATTTAAACACACCTGATTGGAATTTGCCATCCTTATCATGTAAATATAACAACCACAACAATTGTTCTAAGGAGATCTTGAGCAACAAGCCCCCATCGCATTCATTTTGGCAAGCCAGGGTAAAAGAACGCAGCAAAACAGGAGAAGAGAAAATGCCAAGCCTCTTAAGAAATACCTGTACTAATGGCCCTCCTTACGGAAACTTAGAAAGCTCTTGAGAATTTCCAGCACTAAACAAAAACACTGTTTTATAAACAAAACGTCCAGATGATTTCAAGAAGTATGACAATGGGGAAAAAAAGAAGGAGCAATCTCTGTCTGGGATTCCAATGCATGGTTTGTGTATACATGCATATAGGTAAACGCACACAGTGTTTAAAAATCTGAGTAATTTTTAAAATGCTAATGATATTCAACAGGAGCCAATAAGGGAAATATGCGAGCTACAAAAATGCTATTGAGTCCATCGAGTAGGAATACCTTCAGAAATGACAGTTCTTGCCATTTTATCCTGCGTTTCAAGTGTGCCTTTTTCTTTATTCCTAAAACAGATGTTCAAGGAGAAAATCCATTTATAGCCCTTGTTGTCATTGAAACAATACTGGAAGCAAGAATTATACATCCATCCCCCTCCCCCCATAAAATAACGCTAAATTAGAAAAATTAAAATAATTTAAAACAGAATAGGTAGATGGAGAAATTAAGAGTGTAGGTATGTTGAGAGGAACTCAAGGGGATATAAGTGTGATTTTCTGATCAGGAGCCTGCAGGGATGGGTGTGCATCAGGGCCAGAAAAAAACAAGGTGAACAGATAAGGAGAAAGCAGATGACAAAGACATGATTTGAGTGCCAACACAGTGCTATGGCTGAAATATCAGATTAGATGCAAGAGAACCATGTTCAGATATCCAATCTGCTATAGAAATTCATTGGGTAATCTTGAGCTGGTCCCTCTCTCTCAGCCTAACCTACCTCTCAGGGTTGTTATGAACATAATACAAGGAGTGCAGAACAACAATGGTAGACTGCTTTGGATCCCCACCAGGGAGAAAGGTGCACTATAAGTATCTAAATACAAATTGGCAATGGAGATGCCAAAGAACTAAATCATGGAGTATGGAATGCATTTTGGCCAAGCAACTCCAAATATTCATTGCTAACTAACCTTGCCAGCAATCTCTGCCAGCTCCCATTTTGCAGGGCCTGCTGGCGTGTATGGATGGGGTGGGGTGGGGGGGCAGGAAATGCCCAGGAAGATCCAAGACAGGATCCTCAGCTGTGTTTGTGTTTCAGAGCAGTAAGGCAGGACCGAGGAACAATTCCCAGTGTGGAGAATATGAAAAGGTGACAAAAGGAGCCTGCATACATAAAGAATGAACCAAAGTCAAAAGGAAGAGAAATTAACAGAGATATTACCATTAATTGAATTATGTGCCATCGTGATCAGAATAGTCAAGACTCAGGTTCAAATTCTCCTTCGAGCATGCAGGAGAGCTACCTCGAAGTCCACTGAAGGCTTAGCTGTGAGTCTGCTTTGAATGGAGTTTTGGGTGCTGTGTGGCCAGCCACTCATCCTACTCTCAGCCTGGTTTACTTTACAGGGCTGCGGTGAGGACACCGTGCAGGAAGGTCAAGCCTTGTATACCCCTCCCCGAGCTCTGAGGAGAAGTGGGATAAAAATGGAATAATAAATAGAAAATACGGGAACATACAGAGGAATGAGACAGAAGAGTCGATAGCTTTAAAAGGTAAGTAGGGGAGGAGGAATGAGGGGGGAAGGAATGCAAAATGGCCATGTGCTAATGGGAGAAGCTAGAAAAAGAGGGAGGGCTAATTAATGGAAGTGAACTGAACTGGCAGCAGTTTTCTCCTACTTAAAAAAAAGCACCCTAGAGCTTTGGTTCTGCACCTCTGTATAAAATGTGCTCAGCTCCACAGACAGAGATACAGGGCGGGGGGGGGGGGGGTATCCATGAATGTACAATAGAGGAAATTAATTTCTCCTTTTATGAAGGGATCCTAAACAATGGAATAACTGGCCTGGATCCACCAGAGTATTTTCACGGACTGAAGGACTCTTGGCTGCGAAGAGCAATTTCTAGCTTCCCACCTGAACATTTTGGTCTGCAGAGAAAGGAGGGAAAGGAGGGAGTCACTCTGTGTGAGGAGAAATTCTTCCGTACACAGGAATGTTCTGGTGCATCCAAGTCATTGTTTGAAGATAAAAAGGTAAAGGTGTCCCCTGTGCAAGCCATGTGTGACCCTTGGGGTCATGTGTGACCCTTGGGGTGACACCCTCCAGCGTTTTCATGGCAGACTCAATACGGGGTGGTTTGCCAGTGCCTTCCCCAGTCATTACCGTTTACCCCCAGCAAGCTGGGTACTCATTTTACCGACCTCGGAAGGATGGAAGGCTGAGTCAACCTTGAGCCGGCTGCTGGGATTGAACTCCCAACCTCATGGGCAGACAGCTTCAGACGGCATGTCCACTGCCTTACCACTCTGCACAACATTGTTGAAGATACTACCTTCCTTCCCCACCCCCCCAGTTTCAACTTTAAATCTTGGATTTGCTACAATATCTGCCTCCTTTTCTTCTGGATATTTCCATAATATTTTTAATGTCTAAAATAAATACCATCAGAATTTTTGTTTCTTATTTAAATATACAGCATACTCCTCTTTCTTTTAATAAAAAAGAAGGTACATAAATCTGTCCTCTAGGTTAGCTATCAGGAAAAAAAATTCAGTCAGAGTAATTCAGCAGTGGAATAGGCTGCCTAAGGAGGTGGTGAGCTCCCCCTCACTGGCAGTCTTCAAGCAAAGGTTGGATACACCCTTTTCTTGGATGGTTTAGGATGCTTAGGGCTGATCCTACGTTGAGCAGGGGGTTGGACTAGATGGCCTGTATGGCCCCTTCCAACTCTATGATTCTATGATTCTATCTGTACAAAATCAAAACCCATGCAGAGAAAGTGAATGGCAAAGGCTGAGGCTTGAACAGAGTGCCAGAGGGCTCACTTGGCATCCCAGGGCTCCTTTCAGCCAAGGAAATTCCAGGGGAAACCAGTTAGTCACATGAACACGAGGCTGCCGTCTGCTGAACTAGATCCTTGTTCCATCAAAGTACTATCTACTCAAACTGGCAGTGGCTTCTCCAGGGTTAGAACCATAGAGCTGGAAGGGGTCACACAGGCCATCTAGTCCCACCCCCTGCTCAGTGCAGGATCTGCCTAAAGCATCCAGGATAAGTATTTGTCCAGCTGCTGCTTGAAGGGGGAGCTCATCACGTCCTTAGGCAGTTGATCCCACTGCTGAACTACTCTGACTGTGACATTTTATTACTGCTATCTAGACAATATCATTCTCCATCTATTTAAAACCCCATTACTGCAGGTCCTATCCTTTGCTGCCATCAGGAATCCTTTCTCTGCCCTCCTCTGCCCTACTAAGACAGCAATCATGTCCCCTCTCAACCTCCTCTTCTCCAGGCTGAACATTCCCAAGTCCTTTCTTCACAGAGCTTGGTCCCCAGGTCCCTGATCATTGCTCTCCTCTGAATCCTCTCAATTTTGTCCACGTTCTTTTTAAAATGAGACCTCCAGAACTGCACCCAGGACTCCAGGTAGGGTCTGACCAATGCAGGATACAGTGGAACTATGACATCTTGTGAGCCTGTTGATACAGCCCAAGACTATAATAGCCTTTAGCACGCATCACCCTGTATGCTCATATTTAGCTTCCACAAGATCATGTTCACACACTGTTACCCAGAAGTTTATCTCCCATCCAGTATGCAGGCTTCTCATTTTTGTGACCCAGATGCAGAACTCTGCACTTCTTATTTAATTGCATCTTTTTCTTATTTGCCCACTTTTCCTGCGTGTTCAGATCTCATTGAACTCTACCTCTATCTTCTGGGGGGTTTGCTACCCCTCCCAATTTGGTGTCATCCACAATTTTCATGAGAAACCCTGTGGCACTCCACTGTTCCCTTCCCTTCACTCTCATAAAATACCATTGACAACCACTCATTGGGTGTGGTTCTCCAGTCAGTTCCCTGTCCACCTAACCATCCAAAAATCCAGTCTACAGTCCTCCAGTTTACCCATCAGAACATCATGGGGAACCTTCTCAAAAGTCTCACCGAAATCCAAGTAAACAACATCCTCTGAGTTTCCATGATCTAATAAGCCTGTCACTTGGTCAAAGAAGGAAACCAGGTTGGTCTGGCAGGACCTATTGGAGACAAATACATGCTGACTTCCCTGGACCAATAGAAAGGTCTCCAGTTGAGTGTAGATTGCCCCTTTAAAATCTGCTCAATTTTCTTCCCTGCAATTGAGGTCAGACACACTGGCCTGTAGTTTCTTGGGTTATCTCTCCTCCCTTTTTGGAAGACTGGGATAACATTTGCTCTCCTCCAGTCTTCTGGCACATCTCCAGGTCTCCAAGAGGTCCTAAAAATGATGGACAACTTTGAGCACTTTTGGGTGCACACCATCCAGCCCAGGGGATCTGAACTCATTCAGTGCAGCCAGATGCCTCTCTGTCCATGTCAACCTCTCTATCCATATCAACTCGTCACCCAAACATTATACCTTGCCTACTAACATCCCTAATGTGCCCATATTTTTGGGAAAACAGAGGTTTCAGGCACAGGTCACATCACCTTCTGTCTAGTCCTTCAACTGGAGAAGCCATGGGTTGAATCCGGGGCCTTCTGCATGCCAAGCAGAGGCACTTCCACTGAACCACCACCACTGCCTTATCTCTCCCTCATGAATATTTGAGCTGATTCAGCTCGTGGAGCAGAACCTCACAGGGGGCCAGTATTGCCTGTAGGGAAACTCCCCATAGAAGGCTGTCATGAGACGAGAACCAAAGTGGGGTCAACTTGTCTGCAGTCTTGTGGATGACCCAGCTGGTTGGCTGGCATGCTTGGCAATAGTCCTTGGGATTGTTACCTGAAATTTGGGACTGCTTTCAGACACTGCCTCTGGAATATGAACCACTTTATAACTTTGCGATTGGATGGTGCTACCTGAGAACTGCTGTGAAATGTTGTAGTTGCCAGAAGGCGGTCATCTGGAGTCCAGCTTTGGTTCTGGAGGATCTCCAGGCCCCACCTGAAAACTGGCAATGGATTATCATGAGTAGGTGGACCTAGACAGCAATAACTTCCAGAGTGGAGTGGGGTTAGATTCAATGACTTCCCTGAATTACACCAGTGGAATGCTCCTTCCAGTTGGCGGGAGCCTCAAGTGCCCCCAGGAAAATACCAAAGCTTTCTGCAGGGGGTGAGACCTTTCCCAGCAGTGATCACTCATAGCTCACTGAACCATTTTTTGTACAAAGTGCATTTTAGAGTTATTGGGACAGTGCTAAAAGGTGTCACATGCTTGTGTGCTTGCTTACCAGCAGATGGCAATATTGCTATTCAGTCCTCTGCAGCAACCAATGCTCTGGTTACAAGAAACATCCAACATTCTCCTCAAAGCCATTATGCTGATAAGCATCTAAAAATACCAATAGGATTTGGCTTTTTTTAAAAAAAGTAGACCAATGGGAAATAGATTTGTAGGAGACCCTTCCAAGGGGACCCTCCTTTCTTTCTCCTGCAGTGGAAACTGAGTCCAGGGACCTGCCCTCTCCCTGCATTGGCTCCTGCCGCCATTGAGAGCTGCCCTAGTATATGAGGTAGTGATTGTTGGTCCTGGAGGAGAAAGCAGAACTCTGGAATCTGGAACCGCTGCAAGGAAAGCTAACCTTTAAAGAGGCTAAAGGCCATGTCCCCATCAACCCAATGGAATCCATCTGGAGTGTGGCTGCAAATTCTGGACTAGGACATTCCTAGAGATCTGGGAGCCGAATCTGGGATGGGTTTGGGAAGAGACCTCATTGTAGACTCCTCACTGTAGACTCCACCCTCTAAAGCAACCCTTTTCTCCAGGGAAACTGATATTTTTTCTGGAGATAAGTTGTAATTCTGGGAGATCTCCAGGTCCTTCCTGGGGGTTGGCAACCCTATTTTGGAAGCAGTGTGCTCCAGTAGGAAAATATCAGATCGGTCATGGGGAAAGTGGAGTGCGGAGATCACAGAACCTTCCAGTACTTGGCAGGGATTGGATGGGAGAATTAAAACCATCGCTGTTTTGTTCCCTGCTGGCCTCTGCCACCTGGGAACTGGGTAGCACCTTTCTCAAGCCTCAAATCGGTCTAGGTGTGACTTCCAACCTTAAATGACAAACATCTTCCTACGTTACAAAGGATTCACTTCTGCAAATATTCTGTCGATAAATTTAAAAATTAGACCCATTTTAGTGATAGAAAAATTGAGGCTAAGGGAGCTATTTGCTATCAAAGTGCATGAGTGACCAGGGACTGATCCGTTGGCTTTAGAGTCCAGGCCATGAGGTCATCCTGTCCCATGTTCAGAGGCTCATGCACTTGTGCCCTGTTTCCCTTTAATATCCCACCAAAAACAGAACAAAAAAAATGATCTCACATTGATATTGCACAGGCCAAACCTATGTAGAGTGAGGCTTTTTTTCCTCCCATTTTTTAAGTGGAAAAAGAAACACCCCGGTCAGTTCTTTTGGCAGTCTCAAGAGCAGATCCATCTCGAAAGCAGAGGGGGGTGGCGTGGCAGTGAGCTAGCTGTGGCCAGTGAGATGCTCTCTTTCCCACCCCATCGGACTTTGGACCAGTCAAAAACTGAAATAATCTCAGCAAGATGTTGCAAGGCATTGTGGGCACGGAGTAGCCCTGCTCACTCCGTTCCATCATGAAAGGACTTTCCAGTGGTTTGTAATCAGGGGTAAACAGAGACCATCTCCTGAACTGTGGCAGTCATAGAAAACAGTCCTTGGTGAGCCGGAGGTTTTCCAGCATGGACTGAGGAAGCACCGTCCTTGAAGAAGAAAAAGGAATGAATAAAGCCAACTCTGCTCCGGTGGGATCGGCTGGACCTCTATGAGCCGTGTTGAAAAAGGAACAGGTTGCCAGGGAGGGAACTAGCTGGGGAGCCGGGGAGAAGTCCGGGTTCCTTGGCCGAGTGGGGGGAGAGGGAGAGCCGAGGCCTCCCAAGGGAAGGAAGCAGGAACTCCCCTCTAGTACACCCAGCTGACGGGAACCCACTGCGGTTCGCTGTGCAGCTTCTCCAAAGCCTGCTGCAGCTGCTGGAATGTCTGTTCCATGTTGCCGTTGACTAAGCAGAGGTCGAAGTAATGCCCATAGCCCCGCTGGATCCGGCAGCTCTCATCCACTGTCCGCTTCAGGTCAGCATCCTGGAGGAACGGCCAAAAGGACAAGTAAGTGCGTTTCTGGCACAGTTCGACCCAGGATTCCCCACATAAGGCCAGGAGCCTAGGGGTGGGCTCTGAATGACAGTGCGTGAGTGAGCTCCACCCTCTTCTCACTAGCATCCTTGCCTCTGAGATGCTACAGAGGTGACCCCCAGTAGGGAGACCATTTTCTGCTTACCCAAAAGAAGCAGCCAGTTCTGACTTTTCTCCACCTCCCTGGAAACGGAGATACTTCAACAGTGTTATGTATGTGGACAGGGCAGTGCTAATGCAACCACTATGCAAACCAGGGCTTGAGAGACTTGAATTACTCAGACTTAAGGGCCAATCAAAGGGCTTTGTTAAGGGCCAATCAGGGCTCTTGGTAGGCCACCCAAATATGTATATAAGTTCAGGGTTTTCCCCAGCTTCTTGTCCATGTTTGTTGGGGCTTGCTGGTTATTACTTCTAATAAAAAGAACTACTGCATCTGTATCCATTGAACCTGCAGACTTAACATTGGTGACGAAGGGGGGATCACTGTCCTAGGCAGCCTGCCCTGGGAAGCGATGGTTCAGCCGAAGTCACCAGTGAACCAACCTCCACTGCACTCTGTGCCCTGCCTGCCGACAAGGGACTGTCTGAACAAGCATGCCCACTTCACTCTGCCTCATGATAAGGAGAGCCCTGCAGAATCCAAGCCACTGTTCCAATTCTGCTATCCGTGGGGAACACTCAGAACTGAATCTGATTGGCTGCAGTGCCAGCCCAGAGAGACCTGGCCAAGCCAGAGCCAAAATCGTTGTAGCGCCTTAAGCCACAAGGACCACCTGACTGGTTGGGGCATTGCCGCCTTCCATCTCCGCTAATCACAATTACAGATGGCGTCCACGCCAAAATTCGAGCCTTTAAAGGCTGATGAGGACTGGGAGTCCAGTGTTGCCCATCTGGAATGTCACTTCAACACCAACAACATCACAGACCCAGCTAAGAAGTGCAGCACGCCCCCCTGGGACCTGCTGGCTCCCATCAAGCCGCGAGATGCTGAATGCAACACTATCGTCAACACACTCAAAAATTGCAAGACACGACACCTTCTGTTGCTGTAGCCAGCAAGAAGGCGAGTCCGTCATCCAGTTCCTTGCTGCACTCTACCTGTCCACCAGGCACTGCCAGTTAAAAAACCTTGAAGAAGCCTGGTCTGCAGACTCTGAGACGAGTGTCCACAGTGTCGCCTTTTCGCAAGATGCAAGTTGACATTCAAGGAGGCTCTTGATGGGGCCTTGGCTGCAGAAGCTGCTGCTGAAAATCCTAAAGCAGTCTGCCAAGCTAGGGCTGCTACAGTGCCTAATGGGAAACCAGTTCCTGTCCACTCCAAGGATGTGGTTACCGATGAGAGTGGCCAGGAAGAAGTTGAGAAGCTCCATTCATCCCAACCTGACTGCCTCAATTTGCCCAAACCATTCCCCAGCTGCTGTGCCAGTTGCAATGGCCCACACCTTCAGAAATCCTGCAGTTTCTGAGAAGCGTAAAGCCTAAGTTCCCAACTGGGTCAGAAAACAGTTTATTCTTATTTCACTCTCCCTGGGTCATGGTTGAGGTGGACATTTATGAAGCAGTGACAATATGAGATTAGCATGAAAGGGATGGATCTATGTTAGACCTCAGGGCAGCTCAAACCAGGCAGCCATTTTGCATTGAGTCAAGGTTAAAAATGGTGCCGAGAGGGGTTTTTGGACATGTCCACCCAGTGGTCTGCTGGTAGATGAAAAATCTCACCGTCAGTTGCTTGGTTGCCACGCCGCTCTCCAGGGCTGCTTTGTTCATGGCCCGGAGTGTATCAAAATCTGGTGCTTCGATGAACACCACGTAGGGGACGAACTCAGCTGTCCTCAAAACCTTCACAGCCTGGTCAAGCATTCCAGAGGAGAAGAGGGAAGAATACGAAATTATCAGTGATATGGCATTGTGCCAGGAATGCACTAGGAACTGTAGGCAGTGTGTGAAGGTTCATTCAATTGCTTTCAATAAGAAAACTCCATTTGCAAAAAAAATATTTATTGTAAAATACAACGTTGCTTACTTCCTGAGATTCTTGCTAAGACTAACATTAGGTGACCACTGCCCCATTTTAACCCACAATCCCCTTTGCACCATCTAGGTGCAAAGATTCCAGGATATCTTCCTTCAGTTAGCAAGAGAGACACAATCACCCTTCAAGGTCATCATCAAAAAAGCATTGCGATAGCGATTGGGCAGAGCAGAGATTCCTTATCCTAACCCTCTACTGTGACAATTCTCACCTAAGACCTCTAAGGTATTTAAATTACATAGACAGAAAATAAAACAAGCAATAAAAGAAGAGCAAAATAAATAAACCAATAACAAAAACAGGCATGGTTTTGAGTCAAATGGCAGTTCTCTGGCTTAGCCCTGAATGAGTTTCCATTGCTTCATTATTATTATTATTATTATTATTATTATTATTATTATTATTATTATTATTATTATTATTATTATTATTATTATTATTATTATTAGATTTATAGCCCGCCACTCCCTTGCGGCTCATGCTTTCACTTGCTGGGCACTAAGTATTAGTGCAAGACTGAATGGTAGTTCATCACTTTACTCCCCCAAGAATATAAAAAAATGGATCCGAGGATCTGATTCTCACAGGAAATCTATGTGGGAACATCATGGCTGAGGTGGGGTTGCCAACCTCCAGGTGGGAAAGAGAGGGAGGGAGGGAGGGAGGGAGGAAGGAACATCCAGGTGGGAAAGAGAGGGAGGGAAGGAAGGAAGGAAGGAAGGAAGGAAGGAAGGAAGGAAGGAAGGAAGGAAGGAAGGAAGGAAGGACCTTCACCAGCCTTTCAGCTGCCTGCACCTGGCACTGCCCTTTTAGGGTTGGGAAGTACCTGGAGATTTGGGGATGGGGGAGTCTGAGTCCTGGTGGGCAAAGGGCTGAAAGTGCACTTCAGGTATAGTCTTCTTCTAATGATGGCAGGGAAGGGGGGAGGAAGATGAAGGCAAATGCCAGCAGGCTCCCCCTTCGGCCACCCAGAGCAGGTTCTCCCCCCTCCAGCTAGCCTTTAAACACCTGTGCTCTCTCTCCTTCCCTCCCTCTACCCATCGGTAGCTATGGGGCTGGAAAGGAGGCGAAGGAAGCAAAGAAGAAGGGAGGAATGAGCTCAGTAAGGTGTGGGGGGTGGAGGCTTGTTGCCCTCCTGGCTCTGATGTTCAGTTATTGGGGGGGGGGGATTGCAGGGAGGGAGGAGAACAGAGGAGGCAGCCTGGCTCCTTCCCTGTCTCACTGAGGAGGCCAAGGCCAGAAGGCCCCCCAACCCTGCCTTGACCTGCCCTGTGCCGTGGCTTGCCTTTCCTCCCTGGGTCTGGTGCTGGCACCCCGTCCCCATCTTCTTTTCCCCTGTCATTAACAGACCCTCATCTTCCCCTCCCCACTCTGCCACTCAGGGATGGGGGGGGGGATGGAATGTCTATTGCACTTCTCCTGCCCCCCCCCCAGAGATGCTCCCACATCAAAAAGTGGGAGCAAGGGAAATGGAAGGGGGAGTTGGCTGTTGTTTTCTAAGGCCAAGTTTGGAAACTTGGAAAAATTTGCCTTCTTTTTTTACTCTTGTAATAAAACTTTTTCTCTTTCAGTGAAATGACGTTAAGTAGCCACATTGGATCAGACCCATGGTCCACACAGGCCAGCATCCCATTCCCAGCAGTGGCTGATCAGATGTCACACGGAAGCCCATGACGAGGGACCATTAGTAGGGTTGCCAACCTCCAGGGGGTGGCTGCAGTTCTGAGATTACAGCTTATCTCCAAGTGATAAATATCAATTCTCCTCAATTGAATGGCTGCTTTGGAAGATGGTCTCTCTGGCATTTCACCCTGTTGAAGCCCCTCCCTTCTCCAAGCCCCACCATCCTGACTCCCACCCCCCACCCCCAATCTCCAGGTATCCCTGAACAGCCCTACTTGTTAGCAACGGCCCTCAGAGGCACTGTCTTTCTTTACACAGTGAGTAATAAAAATGTGGAATTTGTCAGCGGAGGATGTAGTGATGGCCACTGGCATAGACAGCTTTAAAATACACGGTACATGGAGAAGAGGTCTATCAGTGGCTATTAGCCGTGGTGACTAAAGGAAACCTCCATGTTCAGAGGCAGTCATCCTCTGAATCCCACTGTCAGGAGACGACATCAGAGGAAGGCCTCGGCCTCTGTTCTAGCATTGGCCATCCAGGGAAACTGTTGGTGGCTGTATAAGAAAGGTGGCTGGACTAGATGGGCAAATGGCCCAATCCAGCAGGGCTCTTCTCATGTTCTTAGGAACCTCTTCTGTTATCTGGGCTAACAGTCAGAGATCAGCCCATCCGCCATAATTGCGTCTGGATCCCCCCTCAAATCCATCTCAGCCAGTGGGCTTTTGCCACGTCCTAAGGCCGTGCATGGTACCATGTAACATTATGTCAAGGTTACATGGTAGGATAGTTCATTTCAGAGTCTCTCTCTGTGCATTTGTTAAATTTACATTCCATCCACCATCCATGGATTCCCCAAGAGATACCCTATCCAAGTGTAAGGGGTGGTCTTACATTCAGGGACCTCTTCCTTTCATGTAAATATAGTAATTATAATTCCAGGCATAGAAGTAGTAATGATGACAGAATCCAATTGAATCATACTGAGAGAAGACTTAGCTGCCCGGCAGGGACCCATCCTCCGGCTGCATGAGATCTCAGAAACCTTCTCCATGACCTTCCCCCTCCATCCCAAACTTTCAGAAGGGGTAAGAAGGGTGACTTACTTGTGGGTTGACATCCAGAATGCACATTTTGCCTGACTCGATGACTTCATGGATGGAGTCAATCTTGGTCCCATAGAGGTTCCCCTCGTACTCGCCATGTTCCAGGTAGCGACCTCCTTTGATGTCAACCTCCATCTCATTCCTAGTCACGAAGCAATACACCTGCCCTGTCTGCTCGTGTTCCTTGGGCCTTCGGGAAGTGTCTGCAAGGAAACCAGCGAATCATGTGAGTTGCATCCATCTGAAATGGATCGGTCCCCAACTGGCGGCAATAGTCAGTCAGATAAATTTGTGGCTCTCCTCTAACATCGAAGAGAATTTCTGCCAGCTGTTTTCATAGCCAGCTGAGGCAGACCAGCTGCTCCACCGCACTGACCGGCCGGGGGCAGTTGTGCAGGACCGGAATGCACAGAATGATGCTGGAAACGGCTAGTGGTGCAATGCTAAATCTCAGTCTGTGCAGCACCTTGTTCTACCAGCCATGGTGTGGCGCCCTCAGATTGTGGCCCCAGTCGCTCAGGGGTCAGCACACTATAAATAAGTTTCCAACAATAGGCCCATGAACCCACAGGACTGATGAACCAATCAGGTGTTTAAAATGCCACACACAGAGGATTTGAAACCTTCCATGGGAGAAAGAGAACAAGAGCAGTTTTGTGTTAGTTGTGGTTGGTCACAATAAAATACGTTCATGTGGCTTTTGAGTTTGGATTCTGCTTTGGACCAAAGTTTCTCCACCCCTTCAGGATGTAGAATGTGGGTTTGCTAGTTCTGCCCAGTGGAATGGAGAAGTCAATGCTTCTCAGAGTCTCAGAGCCAGGGTGGTGTAGTGGTTATGTAACATATGTAACAGATATGTAACCCAGTATATAAACCAGCATTTACCATTTCAACGTACCTTCCAATATTTTCAAGTTGCAGTGTGTCAGTTATCACCTTGGCTCTCAGCTCATCAAATTCTGGAGTTCTTACCAAGACGAACCCTCCCACTCAAAGTACAGTATTTGCTGGCGTATAAGACTACTTCCCCCCCCCTGAAAAACATGCCTCCCAGTGGGGGGGTCGTCTTATACGCCGGGTGCACTTCAGTTGGGATAGACATAGCTGCCCATAGTGGCCCATCGTCTTATACACCGGCAAATACGGTAATCTCCAAAGTTAGAGGAGATTTAATTATACCAGGTGTAGGAAGATACGTCGAGATGGTAAATGCTGGTTTATATACTGGATTACATATATGTTAAGGACCTTAGAAATGAACTTTAATTTATGTACTTGTATCTTGTAGTCTCATGAGCCTCTTGTGGCGCAGAGTGGTAAGGCAGCAGACATGCAGTCTGAAAGCTCTGCCCATGACGCTGGGAGTTCGATCCCAGCAGCTGGCTCAAGGTCGACTCAGCCTTCCATCCTTCCGAGGTCGGTAAAATGAGTACCCAGCTTGCTGGGGGATAAACGGTAATGACTGGGAAAGGCACTGGCAAACCACCCCTTATTGAGTCTACCAAGAAAACGCTGGAGGGCGTCATCCCAAGGGTCAGACATGACTCGGTACTTGCACAGGGGATACCTTTACATATCTTGTAGTCTCACAATCACTGAAGAAGACAGGGAAAACGGGGAATCGAGTAACCCGGGAACCCATTCTGATTGTGTTCAAATGAGAATTGACTACTAGAAGAATAAATTAATATTTGATTTGACTTTACATGCCTGTGGAATTCCATTTTGTAAAAGCAAAAGATTTATGCGATCTGAAGAGAAACAAGAGTATGGAATTCCATTTTGAATCATATGTGATATACAAGGAACTGACGGCTCTATTGGGCATCACAAACACACACATACACACCCTTTTGCCTTATTTTTGGCTTGTGAAAAGCCTTCCTCCGTTCTATGGAGTCTTCCTTCAGATGAAGTAGTTTGTCCGTTGGAGGAATAGCCAGTTTTGGAGGAAGGCTCCTTAGGCTTGATGAGGGCTAATAGGAAGGTCTATCTCATTATGGCATTAATATTAATCACTGTGCTATTTATTTGAGAATTGGAGTATTAGCCCAATGAGGAAAGGCTGAGGGCCTTGGGATGTTCAGCGAGGAGAAGAGGAGGCTGAGAGGGGACATGACTGCTGTCTTTAAGTTGGTGATGAATTTCAGAGCTAAGATTGACTTCCTCACCCCACTGAAACGGAGTCAAGACTTACACGGGATGGTGGTTCCATACTGAGATGGGTCAGACATGATCAGCTTGTTCTTAAGACTGCGACGGCCAACCCCCTGGGCACCAATGAGCACCAACGTTTTCCTGCGGAAGGGAGGCATGCGGGCCACCTCCTCATAGATCAAGAGTTCATGGCGGTCAAACTCTAGAGGAGAAGAGACAAAAATCAATGTAAGGCAGAAGAGCCATGGTCACTGAGTCCTTTAGAACAGGGGTAGTCAACCTGTGGTCCTCCAGATGTCCATGGACTACAATTCCCATGAGCATTTGCTCATGTAGTCCATGGACATTTAGAGGACCACAGGTTGACTACCCCTGATTTAGAAGATGCCTTGTAAGCCCCCTGGTCCATGCAAAAAATCCAGTGCCGCAACATTCCTGATTGGTGGCTGTCCAAATTCTGCTTGAAAGCTTTTAAAGAGCCCCTCTGATCACCCCCAGTGTTTCACAGGCCTCTCTCACACAAGTGAAGGAGGCAGTGTTTTAGAATAAATTGAATTTTAAAACTGGATATAAACTTAATTTTAGGATTGTAATACTAATTATTGTTTATTTTACTGTCTGTATTATTTCTCTTGTAATACTTCTGTTGTTACCTGCCCTGAGCCCTTGAAGAAGGATGGGACATAAATAAAAATTTACAGTACACATCATCTGTTAAGTTTTCTCCAGGCTAAACACACCTATTTCCCCAAATCTTTCCTTGCAGCAATTGGATCCAATCAGCTTTTCTTCTGGTGAAAAAAGATCCAAAGAGGCTATGATGGAGATCATGGGACCAGCACGGACAAAAGCCCTGTGAGATGACGGCAGTGATCTTGTGCTGGATCTTAATTTCCAAGTTTCATTAAAGCCTAAGCTAATTTTTAATTTGCAATTGACTTTCAAAATATGAAAAAAAATGTTCATTTACTGACTTTTAAAACATGCTTTTAGAAATTGTTTTTGAAAAATCCTACCAATGAATTTTTAAGAAAACATAGTATCATCTTGTCAAACTAAGGATCTTCTTCCTTCCTTTACCTCCAATTCCTAAATCTAGGAGTGATGACAAGGATTATGGACAAAAATGTAGCAGGATATGAATTTCTGCAAGCAAAAGTGTATCTGGAGAAATGGGAATAATTTCATCTTTATGATCATGGAGCATTAGTCTTTGGAATGAGTCTCCACAGAGCCATGTCTGTCATCGGAAAGAATGATTTTTATTAAAAAATAAAATAGTCATCCAGAAACCAGGCAGGGCTAAACATAAATCTGGCCACATGGGGGTGCATGAGAGATTCCTGAGGCAGAGAGCTGATAAAGAACAGCTTTTTGCCCGTCAGTCCTGTTTGTACTGATTGCTTACCAAAAGGTGGATCCTGGTTCCCTTTCTCTCAGTTGACAACACACTAAAAGATGTGCACTGTTGATCACCTTCTAAACATGAGTCAGCGGTGTGACTTGGTCGCTAAAAAGGGAAGTGGGATTTGGGGCTGTATCAAAAAAAAAGGATAGTGTCCAGAAGGGGGTGGTACTGCTTTACTCTGCTCTGGTTAGACCTTACTGTGTTCAGTTTTGGGAACCGCAGTTGAAAAAGGATGTAGACAAAAGAGTGCATCCATAGGAGGGCAACGAAAAAGGTGAGGAGTTTGGAGACAGCCATCTTTCTTCTATGATTTGACCAGATCAAGGGTTTCCACTCCACACTCCAAAGAATTCCAGGAAGTGCTTGGCACAGGTGCTAAGAATTCTTTCTACAGATCTCTAATCTCTAGTTCCCCTACAACCACAGGGTTCCACAGGGAATAGCAGTGACTGGATCAGTTCACACATTACAGTGAATGCATTCACATCCTGCATACCTTCACTTTGGACTTGAGACCAGGGACAAGAAGCTGCATAAATCTAGAGTTTAAATCACACATTCATTGGTACATGCGTTGAATGCAACATGAGAATGACTGAGCTCATATCCACAGAATAATCAGGTGAATGTATGATGCACAAGAGCCCTTGCCTGCATTTTTTGTGGTCAGATACATCATCCTCTTCTTCTTCTTCCCACTGAGGCTTCCGCACAAGGCACCTGCCAGGAGGAGAAAGAAACACAAAAAATCTCAGGAGAGACTAAGGCAGCTGTGTATAATGGGAAACTTTCCTATGCATGGGCAGGCACTGGGAGAACGTGAGATGGAAAGAAAGGGAAGATCCCCTTTGCCTACACTCTTGAGTATGAATCCAGTGAGTTCTGGGGGAGGAGCTACAAGTATTGTCCAGAACTACAGTCTCTAGCAGAGGTCCTGAGGTGCAAAATCGAAGAAATCATCTCCTTCTGGAGTGGTGGGTTCACATTTCACGGCTTCCCCATTCTAGGATCCAGCAAGATTTGTTCAGGAATAAAAAAGGTCTAACAACAGCTACCAGAAAGACAGCTAAATGAATTGTCCATCGTTTCATGCACGCCGCTGAACACCAAAGACTGGGGAAGGCTGTTACCTTCAAGTCCTGCATGGAGTGCTGCCCACTGACTAGAGAAAAGTCAGCCTGAGCACTATCCCCCAGTCCCCTTTCCACACCCATAGAAGTGGGCAGGAAAACTGGTCTTTAATTAACGTGTTTACAGTATGAAAACTTTTTGCTTATTAAAACCTTTGTACCCACACTTCCATATATTTTGGAGTGCCATGCACTTTGCATGCATGCAGCTTGGGCAGACGTGCCCACACTGCCCATAGCTGTAATGGCGACCAACCTGGGCGGCCAGAAGTCAGGTGGAGGAACAGCAGTTTGTGAGCTGCAGGAGGAGGGAAACACCAAGCCGTTGCTGAATTCTGGGCAGGGATTTTGCTGTGATCCAGAAGGACTTCTCCCTTCTTGAGGCTGAACGGAGATCGGCCTGCCTGAGGTTTGCATATCTCAAGTATTATAGAACTAGAAATAAAGCCCATTTAATGCCGAAATAAAATGGGCGCTAGGCCCCCGTCCCCGGGGAAGGCTTCGCAGGGCGTCTCCCCATTGGCTCCCCTTCGCTTTGCGCAGCTCCCCATTGGCTGCTGGGTCCTGGATTGACACTTGGAGGGGCCAATCAGGAGCCACTTCGCGGCTCCTGATTGGCCCCTCTGAGTTTTTATCCTGGACAGGGCCTGCCCTAACTCCTCCCCCACAGCCCTTACCCTTTTATTTAATCCGCTCCACCGGAGTGGTTTAAAGATTGGTAAGCTAAACAAGGAGCCAATCAAGGCCTGGGGAATCCTTGAGTGGGGCAAGATGGAAGGATCTTCAGTTTATCAATCCTTCTACTTAGGTTGAGCAACTCTAGCTTGTGACTAGAGCTGCCAACTCCAGATAGCCCCTGGAGATCTCCCAATATTACAATGGATCTCCAGACTGATTCTCTAATCAGCCCCTGCAGAGAAAATGGATGCTCTGGACAATAAGCCAATCAAGATGCCGGAGGAGGCTATTTGAGAAATATCAGCAAATGCCTCTTCTATGCTAAATACACTCTGATGCCCCCTGTAGGATATTTTTCATATTTTCTTGAATCATGCACACTATAGATCTTGCACACTCAAACATGATGAAGCTAAGGTTGCCACCATCCAGGTGGGGCCTGAAGATTTCCTCCTATAACAGTTGATCTCTGGACAATAGAGATCGGTTCCCCAGGAGAAAATAGCTGCTTGGGGGGTGGCATTGTCTCTTGCAGAGGACCTTCCTCTCCCCAAACCTCACCCTGCCCAAACCCCTCCCTTCCTAGGCTTCACCCATGAATCTGCAGGTATTTCCCAACCCTACTTGTGACACAGAGCCTGCCACACTGCTTTAAGTCTCTATGGCACATTAATTCTGTGACTGACCCGTGCTTGGGGGGAGGGGGGTTGCACCTGTTACCTGATGATGGCGTGACCTCGAGATCACGCTTCACAAAAGCCTTGCGCTTCTCCTCCAGCAGCTGGCTGGGGATGAGTCCCGCGCTTCCGCCCTCCACATGGCAGGCCTGCAGAGATAAGAGGTCCTGTGAGCATCTGGAGGCAGAGACCTGGGGCCAGGCACAAGAGGCTTTCTCCATACAACTCCACAACTTTTTGAATACTGAAATTCTTACAAACTTCTTAGCTGCCTTTTGACCATATTCAGCCACAAATTATTAACAAAAATGAAGCCCAGCAAGTCAGCACAACTGACATCTTGTGAGGGGAGAGGATCGAAGAAGGCAGAGAAGGGAGAAAAAAATCCAAGACCGACAGAAGTTGAGAGATTAGGGGCTTCTCCTTTAAAGCAAGCTTGTCACATGAGCAGTTTTGACCAATCAGAGGTTCTCTACCACGGAGGAGAGCCCAGCTTCAAAACAGCCTGCTTTCTCAATCCGAATCTTGAAATATTGAGCATTAAAAGCACTCTAAAATATCACACAATAAAGGTAGGGTCACTCTGGATCAATCCTTCTTGCTGCAGAAAGAAAATTTAAATCGGCCAAAATCAAAATGGAAATCGCAATCTGTGTAGACAGCAGGGACTGAATCGACCTGGGATTGGAATAAAAGCTCTGTGCAGTTTACACCCAGAAAATTTGTGGATCTCCCAGGTGTCACTGGAATCTGGTTTTCTTTCCCTTCTCTCCTGTCCACAGATTCCATTTGCTCACGAGATGAGTATACAGTGATCTCAGTTTTGGATGTTTGGGAGGAATATAGAAGGGACCAAAATATTAAAACCTCCCCTCCCTGTTGCATCAGCGACTCCTGCCATGCCCTCAGTGAAACACAAGTAAATCCTTTAGATTCCTTCCAGTGAGCCCTGGATGGCTGAAAGCTGCATTCTAGTACAGGAGCATTACAGACCCCAGAGGGATTGAGGGGGGGAAATCCCTCACGTCTTTGTCACACAACGTAGCTGTGGAAAGGCCAGAACAGGCTTACAATCATGGTTGACAAGCCACTTCTTTGAAATGAATCTGTTCTTCTCTTCTTTTTCCCCAGCGTCCACTCTGTCCTCTGCAGTGTGATCCTTAAAGGGGCAGCATCCTAGGGGCAGCACAATGCAATGTCTATTGATTCTAAACAAAAACTCTCCTCTGGAGTCACGCTGCTGCCCTGTGTCATCGCCAATACAACTTCCTCTGCCTCTGGCTCAGACAAACAAAGGATGCATCTGGCACAGACTGGTGGCAACTGCGCTGGCTTCATCATGGTACTGATCAACAGCATGGGCAGTTGTTCACCAAGGGCCCCTCTCCCCTCAAGCTCCTCCTTATACTTGAAGATACTTGAAACTGCCTTATACTGAATCAAACTGTTGGTCAATAATGGACAATATTGTCTGCTCAGACTGGAAGCAGATCTCCAGGGTCTCAGGCTGAGGTACTCTGCATCACCTACTGCGGGGGTAGTCAACCTGTGGTCCTCCAGATGTTCACGGACTACAATTCCCATGAGCCCCTGCCAGCGTTTGCTGGCAGGGGCTCATGGGAATTGTAGTCCGTGAACATCTGGAGGACCACATGGCCCTTTTGACTGGAGAGGCTCTACCATTGACCCTTCCCCTTGTACTCAGGGCCTTTGACTCAGCCCTCCCATCTTCAACAGACTTCTCCAGATGAGTCCAAAGCAGAGTCTTCTGCAATGACTTCCGGATTACTGTTGCCTACCATGTGGACATATTAATGGGCAGGCTCAAAGGGCTTCCTGAAGCTTCCCTATAACTGAGTCAATATAACAAAGGAAGAAACAGACATTGTAGGAGTGAAACAAAGAAAAATACTGTGGGGAAGAAATCTCTGAACAATAAAACACATGGTGCACAAGGACAATGCATCCCCTACCTGATTGGTTCTCCATAACATGGACCTCCAATAGGAGGGAATGACCGTTGGCTGACAGAGGGCCAATGGTGGGTCTGCGCTGCCCCCAGGTTCCTCCCCCTCCTCCTCCTTCCTCCCGGAAGAAAAGCTGGCCAGCAATGCTAGCCCGCTTCATAAAAGTAAGCGACTCCCAGAGGGTCATACCTGCCACCAGTTGGGGTCATCCTGGTTGACGATCTGAAGAAGGTCTCCAGCAATGAACTTCAGTCCAGCCTCTTTGCATGGAATAAGATTGTCAGTTGCTGGGTCATAGTCAAAGTGGGCTTTCACAAAGACCTAGGAGAAGAGAAGCAGCATGGGAAGATTTGGAAGTAGGGGAAGAGAAAAAGCATTAAAAGATCTGGTTGGCCACTGTAGGAGACATAATGTTGGGACCACTGGTCTGATCCAGCAGGGCTTTTATTACATTCTTATGAGCTATGCAAGAGTTTGCTAACCAGCCAAGATTGAAACTTGCAATTGCCTTCCCATTATACAAAAAGGAGTCAGCCTAAAAAACTGGTTGGCAGGTGAGCAAAGACAGATACAGGAAGTGAAGCCAGCAGGGGGTAGTGGTTAAGAGCAGCAAACTCTAATTTAGAGATTAGAGGCCTTCTGGGTGATCTTGGGGCCTATCATGGTTCTCTCGGACTGTTTCCGCATTAGGAGACATACCTTGTTCTAGCCTCACTTTGGATTTCCCTTGGATGCTCTAGCCTTCATGCATCTGGGCTTTCCTCTCCTTATTTTCCATGCTGAAATTTGTGACATGTCTTCTGCGCTGAGTCCCATCATGTTCTGCTCCCTTCTCCTTTTCCAAAAATCTGTGTTTTGCTAAATGCTGCCTGCTTGTACCATTGTTTTCATTGTGTCCCTTAATCCCACGATTCTGTTGATCACCTCCCCGCTTCCCCCAAAAAACCTGTTATAATGTTATAACATCTCAACACTGCTGTGCAAGATGGTAAGTCTGATTTTTAAAACTTAGAATCAGCGCTGTAATGGGATCACAATGGAGGGAGGGAGGACAGCGATGAGGAAAGAGGGTTCCCAAACAACTCAAAATGGTGGGTGCAGGGAAAAACCCAGTGGCTTGCATTCCTGCATTTGGCAGCCCTGAATTAGACCCTGCTTTAAAAAATGAAAACTGATTTCTGAGGATGTGGGACAGCTGAGGGGACAATTTTGGTCTGCAGTGTGGAAACTGACAAAAAACTTGACCCTTTAATAATGCAAAGTGGAACAATATCCCAAGTGCGGAAACAGTCCCAGAGCTCCCTCAGCCCCACCTACCTCACAAGGTGCTTGTTGTGGGGAAAGGAAGGAAAGGTGATTGTAAGCCACTCTGAGACACATGAGGCCTACTGGTTGACCTTGGGCCAGTCATAGTTCTCTCAGAGCTCTCTCAGCCTCACCTGCCTCACAAGGTGCCTGTTGTAAGGAGAGGAAGGGAAGGCAATTGTAAACCACAGAGAAAAAGCAGGGTATAAAAACCAACTCTTCTTCTGCATAACAAATAATTGACCAGTGGGACTCACTGTTAAGAGATTTGAAGATGTCCACCGGCTCAGGCTTTAAAGGGGGGGGGGGGTATGCAAGGCAGCTCTGTCCCTGCTACTATCTATAATAGCTGAATGTGGCAAAATACCTCTGACTGACAAAAGTTGACAAGCCATCCAAGGGTCTTGCCAGAAGGTACTCTTGTGGGATTTTCTGGCTCACTTCCTGACCATTAGTCTGATCCAGCATGGCCACTCATAGAATTCATTCATTCATTCATTCATTCATTCATTCATTCCTCCCCTGCCTTTCTTCCCAATGGGGACTCAACGTGGCTTTCATCATTCTCGCCTTCCCCATTTTTTCCTCACAACAACCCTGGGCAGTATGTTAGGCTGAGAATGTGTGATTGGCCTTAGGGCACCTAGTGAGCTTCCATAGCTTGAGCCAAACCTGCAATATGAACCCAATACTCGTAATCACAACACCTCACTGGCTGCCTCTATACCAGCTGTTCTCAACCTTCCCATCACCGCGACCCCTGCCGCGGTGGTGGTGGTGGTGACCCAAAAGCTGTCATAGGATTGTGGGCTCCAGCATGCTGGCGATCATGAAAGGCCAAGGTGGCCAGCGCCGTGGTGCGGAGGGGTGCCAGTGGCATACCAGCCAACACCCGCATGCAGGTGCAGCATCAGCACCTGCGTCAGCACCCCTTCCCTCTGCTGAGGATGCCGCCTCCGCAGAAGCAGGTAAACTCAACCTTCCCCTTTGGATTGCCAAGGCCTCCACCACGGCCTCAGTGACCCCCCTAAAAGGGTTGATCGACCCCCAGGTTGAGAACCGCTGCTCTATACTGTTTCCCTGACACCACCTGGACTTGAAAATATGATGCTTGAAAGCGAGGGGGGGGGAGTTTATAGGGAGGCAGGAATGAGATGGCTCTGCTTATTTATAGTGTCTCTGCTTTCCCTCAGGATTTGCTTTTGGCTCCGAACCTGGGGAAGTGCTTTTCTGTCTAAGCATTCAGGATCACGGCTGTCATTCAATTAAGAAGACATTATAGTTGATCCAGCAACTACCTTTTAACCAATTAGTTAATTAAAGGGAAGTAAACTGGCATCACAATGGGAACATATCCAGGCAACAGTGCAACAATTAAAAAAAAAAGAATAACACATACAAATATAAGCCTTCTTCAGTGGGGATCAGCATGTTTCCTAGGTGTAAACTGCACAGAGCTTTTATTCCAATCCCAGGTCGATTTAGTCCCTGCCATCTACACAGAATGCGATTTCCATTTTGATTTTGGGCGATTTAAATTTTCCTTCTGCTGCAAGAGGGATTGATCCGGAGTGACCCTACCTTTATTGTGGGATATCTTAGAGTGCTTTTAATGCTCAATATTTCAAGATTCGGATTAGAGAAAGCAGGCTGCTTTGAACCTCCGTGGTAGAGACACCCTGATTGGCCAAAGGTGGCCATGTGACAAAGAAGAATCCCCTAATTTCTCTCAACTTCTGTCAGTCTTGGATTTTTTCTCCCTTCTCTGCCTTCTTTGATCATCTCCCCCCACCCCCACCCTAAATAAAAGAAAGAGGCTCCCTGCTTGGCTCCCCCCCTTCAAGAAAAAAAAGAAAGAGGCTTGGCTCCCCCCCCTTCTGAACTACCCTAACTATGTGCTTTTCTGTTTCAATGGGGAGGGAGGGGGGAAGAGGAAAACCCGAGTTCAAATCGATCTGAATTCAACAGGATTGACAATGGAATAAACAAAGTAAGTGCAGACTCTGCCCTTGACTCCCTGTACAAGGGAAGTGTCACGAGTCCCGATTCATGCCCCCATTTCCGCTTCATTCTCCCGGCCTCCTCCAGGCCAACTGTCATAAAGACATAAATCCCTGTGCTGGTCCCTGGCAGATTCTGCATACCAAAGCTGCCCTCAGCGGGGCTCTCTTATCTCTTCCGCTTTCTTATGACTTTGTTAGTCTCACTGGAGACTCCACAGATGTATTGTTTCAGATCAAAGCTGGGCCATCTGGCTCTGCTGGGAATTTTGTAATTTTTGCAAATGTACCTTTCACACCATCCTGAACCCTCATACCCCCTACCATGCTTGCCCCCCCCCTATAAGTATGCCCAAATGTCCATTGTATCTTTGTTACTGCCAAGATGTTTGTTCAACGAGTCTCGGTGAGTGTTAGCTTTTGTACTGTTCTGTTCAATAAAGCCTTTCATTTGGATCTTCGCTCTGCCTGAGATCTTGGAAGTTCCTTTATCACAGACTCTACCTGCTGACTTCTGCCTGATTCCTGACAGGAAGATGGTCCTTTGGGCAAGGGGGGGGGGAGGCTGCCTGTGGTACCTGCCTGACTTATGATCCTTCCTCCCCTCCCCAAAGCAGTGGTGAAACGAATGAAGTTTTTCCTACCTCAGTGAAACCATGAATGTTTTGGAGAAACACATGCCAGGGGCAGCATCCAGGAAGCACAGTGAAACTGGCAAGGTGTTTAATTTCATCCTGCTGGGCTGGGACAAGCATGTGCCCCTTTGCCAGAGTAGCAACAGCCATGGTACAGAAAGTAAGATGCTAACACATTCCTCTTTTGGACTCCCTGAATCTTGGAGGGTGGGTATATAAAGGAAATCGGTTATTTTGCTTGACTAGTCATGAGCGATGGGGGTATCATTGCCATCTTTTGTTTCTCGCTTAGCTGTTATTGTTATTGTGGGAGTACTAATGTAAGGATACAACTTTAAGGGGATTTTATTGTTATTTTGGGAAAATTATATATTGTTTTAAAAGTGTAGTGTATATATATATATGATGTTTTATGTGAAACACCGCTAGCCAGTCCTTGGGAGCGGTGGCATACAAGTATAATTAATATAAGTATACAAGTATAATTAATCTCCTTCCCTGAGCTGTCTTACACCAATGGCTGAATGGACAGCCCATGAACTACGATTCCCATGTGTCGGTCAGGTGTCATTGCTGCTGACCACAGCCTACCAATGAGCTCCTAGTACAATGGATGAAGCACTCTCCCACTTGAGGAAAGCTCTCTCAAATGCAGAATCGTTTGCTTCGATCTAATATGGTATGCAAAAGAAAACCCCTACACATGTTTTTAAAAGGGGTGATTTTAAAAAGGGTAATTTAACAGCATCAGTCATCTGACTTGGATGAAAAACTCTGTGGATAAATAACCACCCCAGGGGAGGAATAAGAAATATTTGCTGGCTGAGAATTCTGCCTGGCATATAACAACCAATACAAATATACTGCAGGACCAGAACCAACCGTAACAGATTTAAAAAGTATTTAGCCCTCTGTTGAAAGTTGAAAACTGTTTTATGTACACCCGTGTGTGCATCCGTACCTCTGAGGAAGATCAGTATGATTGAAAGGTGTTAGGTCTGAACTTCTTGGCATCAGAGGTATACGTACTGAGATGTTTTATGTGCGCCCAGTAGATAAGATATTCTTTGATAGTCTTTAAACATTTTGAGCTCTAATAATAATTTTTTTATATTTTTCTATATACAGTTTTATCCCCAACCTTGTGGTTCCCTACAGTTTTATCCCTAACCTGTTTTTTCAGATTGGGTTTTTGTTTCCCTTATATATTATTTGTTACCGGTTCATGTTTGTGCCAGATTTGGGCTCATTAACTGGATTGGTGCCTATCCTTATTTAATACCCCCTTTCTCCCTATTTTCTAATGAAAGAAAAATCAAATACAAGCCCCCAGTAGCAAGCGGACTGCCTTTCTTTCATCCGTGGTGGCCTTGAAGGGACCACTCAGTTGAGATATGGTCATAAGTAGTGGTCACAAGTCTGTCTCCAGGTGGGGCCTAGAGATCTCTCACTATTATTACTGATCTTCAGGCAATAAGATCACTTCCCAGTTACCCTGTGAAGCTGGGGATGCCAAAATGAAAGCTTAATGCAGGGGTAGTCAAACTGCGGCCCTCCAGATGTCCATGGACTACAATTCCCAGGAGCCCCCTGCCAGCATTCGCTGGCAGGGGGCTCCTGGGAATTGTAGTCCATGGACATCTGGAGGGCCGCAGTTTGACTACCCCTGGCTTAATGCATAGAAGTTCTGCTCAGCCTCCCTTAAAGGGGCAGGGCACTGGCCCTGCAAGCACTGGGCAACCCAGGCACAGGAGGGCAACCCACAGGGATTTCCTCTATAAGTTAAAGAAGTAATCTTCCCTCTGTTAAAACAAAAGCATATCTTCTTTTAAAAAATAGAGGAAAAGATCAGAAACAGAACAGCCTCAAAAAAAAGGAAACATGGGGCTATAATCTTCTGTGCTGCAAAATTAATCAATTAATCAGCCAGCATCTGCCACCAGATTCAGAATGCAAATTATTAAATGTCAAAGCTTTGGCTGATTCTGTGCGCTAGCCTGCAGATCCAGGAACCAGCTGAAGTTTCCACGTTGCTCGCTGCATTTGACCACGGTTCACTCTGAGCGCAAGCTCAGCTATGGAATCTGTCCCTGATACTCCTGGAGACATGAGAGACAACCATTAAAAGGATGCTGAGTGCTTTTGCCTTATTAATTAGGGATGGGCATGAACCGGAAAATTCAGGCACGGAGTGTTCCTGAACTGAACACCTGAACCCAGATGACCCAACCCCCTCAAAAGGAGCCAGTCTGATTCAGGATAGTCCATTGCACTTCTGCCTGCTTAGAAGCAGGGGGAAGTGAAACAGGGAGGGGGCTGAAATGATTTGCAGCTGGTTTGCAGGCCCCACTCTCAGGCCAAAAGGGCTGCAAGTGTTCTCTGCAGGCTGAACACTCCCCGCCCCCTTCCAAAGAGAGGGAAGCAATCCAGTGTCATGAAGTTGCCTGTAGCCTTTTCGGCCTGACAGCCAAGAGGCACTCAGGCCCATTACGAAGCCAAAATGGCTGGTAGACATTAGCAGCCAGTTTTGCTCCCCCCCCCCTTGGAAAAAAAAGGGGGGGATGAATCAAGCGGTTCAACTGGCTCAGAGCCATTTAAATCTAACCGTTGACAGGCAGACCACCCTGGTCAGCTGCTAGGTTTAAATGGCCCGAACCCTGAACCCAACCGGACCAAAGGTCTGAGAAATGTTTGGGGGGAGGTGCCTTCTCCAAACCAAGGTTCCAAGGGAATGAACCAGCCAAATTCATGACTATTTTAAAGCTGTGAACTGGTTTATGTCGATCCCTATTATTAACTAGTAACCGCAGTCCAAAGAGGGCAGTTTTGCTTGCTGTTGCCAACTAACTAGCAACAAACCTGTTCTACTCCTATGTTTTTGATACCAGCTTAGCCTGCAGCAGAGAATGCCTATTTTCCTGCCACAAACAATGATGGTTTTGACATGTGCAGCTGTCATTAAATATAGCATCCTTATCAGCTTTCTCTACTAGCAGATCAAACTGCTACTTAAAGAGGCAAGAGGGACTGCGCAAAAAAGAAGCAAGGGCAACCCTCAGCTCCCAGGGTCCAGGCAAGACCCACCTCTGGCACTACTTTCTGAAGACAGCTTCCACCAAAATCTTTTTTTAAATCCTCTGAAGAAACACATGAGAAATCCAGTTACTGTAATGTAATCCTAAAAGTGAAAAGTAAGTATTTATCTGCTCCATCTTCTCTATGACAACCCTTCAAGTATTTGGAGATGGTTCTCAGATCCCCTCTCAGTCGCCTTCTCTCCAGGCTAAACTGACAAGCTCCCCCAACCTTTCCTCATACATCTCGGTCTCCAAACCCCTCACCATCTTTGTAGCCCTCCTCTGGTCACACTCCAGTTTCTCTACATCTTTCTTCAGTTGTGCTGCCGAAAACTGAACACCAGAGGTTAATCTGAGCCCATATTTTCCCCACCTTCCCTATCCAGTAGCTAACCCTCTTCCTTGGGGCTTCATATGTGTTTATATGCTGATGACTACAGGGAAAGAGGGGCAGGAGAGGTTTGGGGGCAGGGAAAGTGTTAAGCACACATTCACCCTGCTGCTTTTTGACTTGGGATTGCTTCCTCCCAAAGCAGCATGTTTAAAAAGGACCAGCTGCACAGCTTCCGAGATATGGAATTATGCATAAAGCTTGACCTGAAAAGGCAAAAATGACTCTCCAGTTTGACCCAGAATTTCCCGGGCCTCCCGTGCAGCGACCAATACAAACACAAATGTTCCCACCCCAGGGTCTTTTCCTAGCCTGTCTTCAGCAGCCATCCCTTTTTAATGCTTACTGGTGTGAAATAATCCTCTTTGCTGGCACAAAGGGAGCAGGATTATATCCAAATGAAAACAAGCAGCCATCAATTCCATCTCTCAGCTAATGTCATCCCTGCCTCCCTTCCCCCTCCTGGAAGGAGCTGCTACTGCCTCACTGCACAACCCTGGAGGCTTCCCAGCTGACTCTGTCTCCTGACTGGCAGGCTCCAAGCTCTGCCAGGCACTCTACTGAACCCGCATCCCACCCGCACCCCTGCAAGCCCACACTTGCTCACCTCAGCCCACCAACCCCCCCATCATCCAGTCCCCCCCCCCAATCATCCAACCCTCCCCCCAATCATCCTGTTTCTCCTGGCAGTTCGCACATCTTGCAGGTTACTTTAATGTACTTTGATTTAAAAAAACAATAAAGCAAACATTTTATTTAAAGCATTATTCCCCCACCCCTGAAATAGAGCCCTTGAGGTGGCAAGTTAGAGACTAGGGAAGCCAGCTCTTGGTTGGGGGCTTTCATGGGTGGAGCCTAAGGAGGGTGGGGTTTGGGGAGGCAAGGGGAAGGGACTGTCTTCAGCGGGCTTTGATGCCCTAGAGTCCACCTTCCCAAGTGACCATTTTCTCCAAGGGAACTCATCTCTAATGTCTGGAGATCGGTTGTGATAGCATATCTCCAGGCCAAACCTAGAGAATGGCAACCCTAACTTGACAGATGCAGAGGACATGCCCTCCTCACCTCCTCTGGGACCTACAATGGAAAAAGCACAGGCTGTAATCGATGCCCGGTGAGCTACCCTAATCAGGGAAGAACTGCCAGGTGGCAACCTTCAGGACCACAACTAGGGAACGGGAACATCTGGGGTAAGGCCATTTAGATCAGTGGTTCCCATCCTGGGGTTTGGGATGCCTTTGGGGGTTGAATGACCCTTTCACAGGGCTTGCGACAGGGGGATGAAGTAAAGGGATAGGACAGCTTTCTCCAGGTCTGTTAGCAACCCCATCACCACAGCTTGTTTTATTAATATGCAGACTGAATTGACAAATACACAGTTAATCAACTGAAATTGCATTAATCAAAGAGCAGACTAATTAAAAATGCAGCTGTAACTAATTCATGTGACTTCTTGTCATTTGTCACAGCAAGGCCAGGCTAAAAAGTCTTGTTTTATAATGCTTAACTGAGTGCATAATTGTTGGGACTTGGTTTGGTCCTGAGCCCTTCCAGACAAATAGTGCTGCAGAGTAACAGAGTGTTTGAAAATATACAGCTATTAGTTACATTTGTGGATGAGGCACACACAGCGCTTTGAGGTTTAAAAGACAGTAATCTTTACTGGAAAGATGATCTATAAATATATATCATATTCATCTGCTTCAGTCTCCTTACGGAAGAAGAGTACAAAAGCTTAAAGAGTAGTTACAAAAACAACACACTGCAAGTCTCTATGGCTAAACTGCAGGCAGGACTGTGTCCCACACATCAACAGATGGAGAGAGCTGAGCCTTATGGTGGCTGCACATTGCTTCAGCAAAGTACATTAAGCTTCTCTTTCTCTTCCTGAAGAAACAGGAAGTGGGCAGGAACCCATCTTAAGCAACAGACTCCCCAGAGCATGTGCTTGGGGTTTTTCCACTGCAACCTCACCAGTGACCACTTGATGCCACTAATGAGCACATAGGCACAGTTTAACAGTTTAGCAGTTTAACAGCTTAACAACAGCCCATCAAGGATGACTGGAGTCACGGTCACTGGTTTCACACCCTGCCACCTTGGCTCGGGCTATGTCTCTGCTGTGCTATGGGAGGTACTATGGACATTACCACCTGGAGGCACCAGCAGCACCCCGCCCAAGGTTCTTTCTGGAGAATCAAGGACAGCCTTTCTCAACATTTTACCATTGAGAAACCCCTGAAGCAACATTTTACCATTGAGAAACCCCCCCTGGGCCTGAAGCACATGTTCTGAGAAACCCCAGAAGTGGTGTGATCATTCAGGATATGGTAGGAAGCATAGCTGAGTACATGCCCACCTGGGACCCTTTCCCTTCCACCCGCTCCAGGCCCATCACTGGCTGTTTTGGGAGGGGTGGGTAGATCAACATGACCATATATGGGACACATTACATAATAAATGTTTAACAAATGTTAAATATATATATATATATAAAACATTAACTCCCACCCATTCAGGAAACCTTTCTAGGGCCATCAAGAAACCCTAGGGTTTCACGAAACACTGGTCTAGGGTAGCTCAAGCAGCAGACTGTCCAAGGTCTTTCCCACTTTCCCATCATTCCTCTTAGCTCTACAGCTGAACTGCTTTCCTAGAGGAGGTCACCCTACTGTTCTGCCTGCCTGCTGAGTTCTCAAAGGACTGCAGGTCCTTTCCTGGCTGATACCTCCACACTTAGGCAATTACCCTTCTGTGAGTATCAAAGGCAATCAGGAAGCTATTTGGAGATTAGACACAAATGACAGCAGCATCCAGAAAGAGTTCTCAGGAGGCAGCACCTGTTCAAGGAGACCTCAATATGTTTACAAAACTGATCAGACATTTTATGTCTCTAGCTAAGTAAGAGGTAGGTGGCATTTCTTTGGGATGACAAACTCAAATAATTTAAAAATTAATTGAATTAATTCAGTAATTAATTCAATTAATTCAGATGAATTAACAAACACTTATATTGATTTGAAGTGCTTCCAAAACTGAAACTTTGTTAAAATGCAAATTAACATGCATTAGGAGTTTTTTTTTAAAAAAACTAGTTGACTGCACTAATTGTGCCTTCCTGAAAAGTTAATGGTGAAGAAACAAAGGAATCCAGAAGGAATGGAAGAAGACTGTTTTGTCTGGAGACGAGGAGGTTGAGAGGGGATATGGTTGCTGTCTTTAACTATCTGAAAGTTGTCACTTAGAGCAGTGGTCCTCAACCCCTGTTCCGGGGACCAGTCCCGGTCCGTGGATCAGTTGGTACCGGGCTGCGGCTCCTTGTCCCCCTCCCCGGCAGCTGCCTCAGTGGCTGCCCTGCCACTATGCCACCGGCTCACCTTTGGTTCTCTCCGGCAGCCGCCATGGCTGGGGCTCCCCCTCAGTGTGGCACTGCGTAGCTGCTGGCAGCGCCCCCAGTGGGCAGCGGGAAGTCAGGGGCGCTGGCGGGAAAGCAAGTGGATCAGGGGCTCAGGTGGTGGTGGTGACGTCCCTCGGCAAAAGGCCAACCCCCCCTGGGCCTCAGTAAAATTGTCAAGCGTTGACCGGTCCCCAGTGAGACAAAGGTTGGGGACAACTGACTTAGAGGAGGGCAGAAAAATGTTCCTGTTGGCAGCAGAGGAGAGGACCCGCAGTAATGGGACAATGATATTTGGAGAACGATATTAGCTAGATATCAGGGGGGGAATTTCAGTCAGAGTAGTTCAGCAGTGGAATCAGCTGCCTAAGGAGATGGTGACTTCCCTCATCTTCAAGCAGTGTCTGGACAGATACTTATCCTGGATGCTTTAGGCTGAACCTGCATTGAGCAGAAGGTTGGACTAGATGGCATGTGTGGCTCTTTCCAACACTATGAGTCTATGACCAGCATGAAATGCTAAGAATTAAAAAAAAATCAAATCCTTCTTGAATACTACAAATGGAGGTGTTCTCTGATCTCTTCAGGCTCAAGAAGTGAGACGCTAACCAGCATTTCCTCAGGTCAGGGGTGGGGACAATTACGAAATTAGGGTGTCCTACCTGGCGGGGTGGGTGCGGCTCCTGGTAACTTGGCAGGATCTTGAGCACCACGCTTCCGCTAGCATTCTTCAGGACTTCCTGAAGTGCCCGAGGGTCACTTCCCACCTCTTGCCCATTCACCTCCTTGATGATGTCACCCACATGTAGCAGCCCCTGCTGGTCAATCATGCCACCATGCAGGATACGGGCAATGACCAATTCACCTCGTTCCACTCGGAATGTCACACCCTGGGGCCAAAAGAACAAAGAAGAGCACAGGCTAAGCAGGAGGGAAATGGTCCATGGTGGATAACATATTTGTCTACAGAGTTAGGCTTCTTCTTTTTAACCAGCCAAACTACTGGGAGCGTTCCTCTTGCATAACTCAATCAATGAGGTGGGAACAATTTCCAATTCTTTGACTTTGGCCCTTGATGGGGAATACTATTACAGACTTCCACTTTTTATATTTTAAGGTGGGTTTCCAATTTCCAATTATAGAGTAAATCAGAGAAAAAGTGGGATCCCATCAGACTTCCCCAACTTTCCACATAGCTGTCAGTCTGGCCTCCACTCCCAAGATGCTCAGCTGGGGGATCAAGTCCTCTTCAGAATTATCCCAGATTTTGAGAAGATATTCTTGAAGAATATTCTGCTTGCTATGCATGAACCTCTCTTGAAGACTCCAGCAGTTTTGAGTGAACCTGATGTTGTGGGTCCGTAATGCCCATAGAAAGTTATTGTCATATTTGAAGACAAGGAGGGAATAAAGAAATAAATTGTATAGTTTTGTTGCTACTCTCTGTTTGTTCCTCTTGCATATTAACTGTGAAGGAGTTCCGTAGATCAGTGGTCCCCAATCCCCGGTCCTGTGACCGGTCCCGGTTCGTAGATCAGTCGGTACCAGGCCGCGGCTCCTCCTTGTCCTCCTCCCCAGCTGCTGCCTCGGGGGCTGCCCTGCCACTCTACCACTGGCTCACCTTTGGTGCTCTCGAGCAGCCGCCATGGCTGGGGCTCCCCTTCGGCATGGCACTGCACAGCTGCTGCTGGCAGCGCCCCCCAGTGGGCGGCGGGAAGTTAGGTGCGGCGGCGACATCCCTTGGCAAAAGACTACCCCCCGCCCTGGGCCTCAGTAAAATTGTCAAGTGTTGACCGGTCCCTGGTGATAAAAAGGTTAGGGACTACTGCCATAGGTTACTGGATCTAACCCGCTGAATCAGGCCATTAGTCTATCACTGCCAGCATTTTCTGTTTGGACTGGCACTGGCTCTCCAGAGCCGGGGTGGTCAAACTGTGGCCCTCTGGATGTCCATGGACTACAATTCCCATGAGCCCCTGCCAGCGAATGCTGGCAGGGGCTCATGGGAATTGTAGTGCATTGACATCCAGAGGGCCAAAGTTTGACCACCCCTGCTCCAGAGGGTGAGGTAGAGACCTTTCACATCACTTACTACCTGATTCTTTAAGTTGGGATTGAGCCTAAGACCTTGTGCACCCAAAGTAGCTGTTCTAACCTGAAGCCATAAATACTATTACAGACTTCAATTTCTTTGACAATTTAAGTTGGGTTTCCTTTTTTAAAAAAATTCCACATGTCTCTTTATTTCTTTAAATGTTGTTTTGTTGCCCTTATTTAAACTTATAAAGTTCTGGGAAGGGGAGGTGTTCTAGGTGTTACAGGCACCGGCCAATCAGTGCTGTGCGCAGTCCACTCCTGCTTCAAACTCAAAGAACCAATTGACCAATGCAGTGTTTGCCAGCTTCTCCAGGTCTACCGGATGCCAGTCCTCAAGTTTAAGCTGTTAATGTAGTCTAACTCTAGATTAAGGAAGCAGGTATGTAGTTTCAAAGGAGAAATTATCCGGCTTGTGCTCTGGGGCTAGGGCTAATAATTATACACAAGGCTGCTTTCAAACTGGTTCAGAACATTAACATGAAACCCTGTCCAACTGTACGATTGTCAGAGAAGGTTTACTCACCAGATGTTCCCCAGCAGTCTTCCGAATCCCCACCATGCGCACAGCATCTGGTGGGACTGGCTGGTTGTTGAAGAGGGGGTCCAGCACAGGACTGGGGGGTGGAGTCTCATAGCTCTTGGAGGCAACAGAATCGTGGGTCTCCAGGAGGGACTGAGATGAGGGTCAGCAGAGGGATGGAAAGAGAGAAGGGGACCAGGGAGAAGAAAAACCATACGAGGCCAGGTTAAATAAATTCAGAGACCGGTTTAACGGGACATTGAATTTCAGAACTGGGTACCCAGCCTTTTTCAACCTTTTGACTGTGGTGGAGGGACCCCATAGTGATGTCTTCAGAGAAGTGGGTGCAGAAGTAAGATACGGGAGCCCACCAATCAATCCATCAATCATGTACCGTTTCCATTGTGGAGACTAGGCTTGTAGAGCAGATATCTAGTGATGTCCGTGGCCATCTGAACTTTTGGGAAAGGACGTGTAACTTCTAGAGCTCATGCATAACCCTAGGGTTTCCTGAAACTCTGGTTGGAAATCCCTGACTTAACCCCTGTTAGAAATCTCCTTCTCACAACCTCATGGGAAATAGTCCCTCCCTGCAAGGCTTGACTACTCGTTGCTGCTGATTGTATAGTCGTATTTTTATTTACCTCACAAAGTGTCTGTGATGGGGAGAAGAAGGGAAGGTGATTGTGTCCCGCTTTACCAATGTTAAAATCTGATCACCTTATCTTATATGCCTCTTTTCTCTACCGAAAGGAGTCTCAAAGTAGCTTACATTCGCCTTCCCTTTCCTTTCCCCACAACAGACACCCTGTGAGGGAGGGCAGGCTGAGAGAGCCCTGAGATTACAGAAGAAGAAGAGTTGGTTCTCATATGCCGCTTTTCTCTACCCAAAGGAGTCTCAAAGCTGCTTACAGTCGCCTTCCCTTTCCTCTCCCCACAACAGACACCCTGTGAAGAAGGTGAGGATGAGAGGGCCGTAATATTCCTGCTTGGTCAGAACAGTTTTCTCAGTGCCGGGACGAGCCCAAGGTCACCCAGCTGGCTGCATGTGGGGGAGTGCAGAATCAAACCCAGCTCGCCAGATTAGAAGTCCACACACCCAACCACTACACCAAGCTTGCACCCAGATTTTAAATTAAGGGGAGGGATCTTTTAATAACAATGTGCTTTCAGTCTGAAGTCTGTTATCTAAAGCAGCTCAGCGATCTGTTTTTATGCTCAGGAAGTTTTTTAAAAATTTCGAGTTTTAGTAATAATTTTTACATTTTTAATTATATTTTAATTTTATGAGCTGCTTCAGGCAAGCTCCCTGGAGAAGCAGCAGGAACATATGGTGAAACTTGCAAAAAAGCCTGATTGGTTCTCTAGGGGATGAGTGACGTCCAGGAGGACCAATCAGGTAGTGAGTGCATTGGGTGCATACATACCAGACTTTATTCTAGTGGAAAGATACATAAAATCCCATTGTTTTCTGGGCCAGGGAAGGCACTGCTCTTTTCAGCTGGCCTCTGACAGGTGGCCTAGCATCCAAGCTCTCCCTGGGGTTGCCAGCTTCGGGTTGGGAAATACCTGGAGATTTGATAGGTGGAGCCTGGAGATGGTGGGGTTTGGGGAGGAGAGGAGCCTCAGGGGGGTAGAATACCCTAGACCAGGGGTAATCAAACTGCGGCCCTCCAGATGTCCATGGACTACAATTCCCATGAGCCCGTCAGCAAACGCTGGCAGGGGCTCATGGGAATTGTAGTCCATGGACATCTGGAGGGCCGCAGTTTGACTACCCCTGCCCTAGAATCCACCTTTCCAAGCAGCCATTTCTTCCAGTGAAACTGATCTTTGTCATTTGGCAATCAGTGGTCAGAGATGGAGATCTCCAGGCACCACCAGGAGGTTGGCAGCCCTACTCCTCCCCCTTTCCTTTTTCGTTGATAGCACGGACTGATAAATGTGTAGCACTGTGCAGCCGATTCCTGCACTTCGCCAAAGCAAAGAAGCACACATGCTTGTAAAATCCTCTTTTGCTCAGACCAAAAATTGCTGCTTTGAACTGGCACCTCTGGCCCTGCCAATTTGTTACACATTGCTGAGTCCTGCAATAGCTTTTTGCTCCATTGATTTCAAAAGCCAAACACGCACTCAGACACTCTTGTTACTAGGCTGCATTAGCCATTGCAGATACACACTGCCTGCTGCAGCACGCAAAATGGCCGTATGCATGTCCATCAATGTTTTAATGATAGTATTCATGTGTATGAATTCACACCTCTTCACCACAGGGCCCGTGCATCCCTAGGGAGCCGTGGCACACGTCAAGCAAGCAAGCTCACAAAAGAAACCCTCTCAAAGCAATCCCCGCTGAACCAGGCTTCTGAATAGCCAAGTGCTTTGTTCATAGAGAGGGACTGCAGATACTAACTAATCACAGAATCATCATCGAATCATAAAATTGGAAGGGACCTCTACAGTTATCTAGTCCAACCCCCTGCAGAATGCAGGACATTCATAACTACCTGCCGACCGCAGTGACCCCAATTCCATGCCCAAATCATCCCCTCCCTTCTCCCAAACCAGAATCCCTGGCCAATCTGGCCTGGAGGAAATTCACCTGCTGACACCAAAGTGGCGATCGGCATTTCCCTGGGCATGCAAGAAAAGGCCACAGGAGCCAAGCACTGATACAATCCCTTCTGCCCACCCACTCACAATCTGACCACCAGTGTGTGATTTGCATCTCTAAACCAGCTCTGCCTCACTGCACTGGGAGTCTCCCACCACTGCCATGAGGCCAGCTCTGGTTTGGGAAATGCCTCGAGATTTTAGGGGCTGGGCCTGAGAAAGGTGGGGTTTAGAGATGGGAGGAGCTTCAGTGCTATAGAATCCGCCTTCCAAAGTGCCCATTTTCTCCAAGGGAACTGATCTTTATTACCTGGACATCAGTTATAATCCCAGGAGAACACTTGGAGGTTTACACCCAAAGCAAACGAAACCAATAGGCAAAAGGTTGTGTCTTCTTGAGATGTATTAAATCCTAAATAATTTTGCAAAACACAACCTTTTGCCTATTGATGTCGTTTGCTTTGGGTGTATTTCTACAAGAAACCAATGGTGTTTCTTCATTTGGACCACTTGCTGGCATCCCTCAATGAGATCTGCTGAGAGCGTAAAACGGAGGAAGGGAGAAAAGTGTTGTAAACCACTTTTGGACCCATCGGGAAGAAAAACACAAATCTCCAAGGAAACCACAGAGGAATGAGCGAAAGACTTCTCAGCCAGTCTGGTGTCCAGTCTCCACACAACCATGGAGGGGGGACTCCATCTGTTTGTTGCCCTCTTCCACTCTTGGAAGGAGCTGCTCCCCACCTGGAAGTGAGGTTCCTGCAGGATGCGAGCCAATTCCGCTGCTGTGCTGTCTTGCTGAGCAATGCAGGAGATGTCTTTGAGTATCTCCTGGACCAGCTCCACATTATTGTCCCTCACGGCTTCCAGCTTGGTTTCCTCCAGACGCTCATGAGCCTGCAGAGGGGACAGAGGAAAGGTAGAGAAAGGAGAATGAGAGAGAGGGAAAAGGAGACCAACAAAGCCCCTCTCTGAAGCCTGCTAGCCTTCCAAAATAGAACGACAGGAGATAGTGGGAGGCCTACAGATAAAGAAGAGATGGGGTATGTTTCCAGGGATTCCCTCTAAGATCGTGAGAGCCCCTCCTCCAAAAAGGCCAAGGGTGTATGGCTTACATGTGTTTCCTGAACAAAACAGCATCACCTTCGGGGACCTGAATAGTCCAGAAAAACCCAAAAAAGGGGATGGAGGGTAGGAAAGGGTACACTGAGGACACCATAACAGGAAATATGACACACACACATACAAGAGCCCACTTCTTCCTCAAGCCAGGAGGCAGGATTTTCAGGCAATTCGGCCATCGCTGGCCCCTGCAGGAGCATCGCCAGAAATCAAACTGGATGTTTTCTGGTTATGTTTTTCTGATGGAAGGACTCTGGACTGTCCAAAGGGAGGACATAAAAATGAAGGGGCTAAAAGGAAGAGATTCTCAAAACAAAGACTTTGTGACCTGCTGGGGTCAGCCCAGACAACTGGAATCTTAATTGGATCCATGGCAGAACTCTGGAATCTGTTTTCATAGCCAGGGCTAGCAGGGGAAAGTTCTGAAGTGGGACAAGGCCTCATTTAGACCCAAATATTTTATTTTTTTGTACTTGTGTGCAAGTGTGTTCAAGTATTCCCTGCAGCCACTCAACAGCTGCAGGGAATTGCTTCTAAAAAGAGAAACTGAAAACAAGAACCTTAATGGGCTTGGAACGGCAGTCAGGAGGGAGCTTCTGCCTCTCCCCCAAGCAGTTTTCTCAAGCAAAAAGATTGTGGGGGGACTTAGGTTGCAAATTTTTCTGCTCCACATGGAAACATTGTGGAGCAGAAAAACTGGCAAAATTACTCCCTCCCCCAGAGTGTTTTTTTGCTCAAGAAACAGGCATGTTCAACAGTTTCTGCTTTTTCTGCATCAAAATCTGCCACAGAAGCTCTGCATACCCGCTATAGAATCTTTGTAGGTGATCCAGGATACTGGAGTGTGTTCTAGGACAGGGGTAGTCAACCTGTAGTCCTCCAGATGTCCATGGACTACAGTTCCCATGAGCCCCTGCCAGCATTTGCTGGCAGGGGCTCATGGGAATTGTAGTCCATGGACATCTGGAGGACCACAGGTTGACTATCCCTGCCCTAGGGTGTATCACGGCATGTAGGGCCCCCAATGGGGGACATGCCATTGGCCACGGTGAACAGAAAGACAAATGGTTTTCCAAGAAACCATTGTCCACCCCTCATAAGCTCCCGCTGAACCCAGGGTCCCCCGAATTGAAAATCACCAAGATAGCAGACTGGAATGGTTGGTGGCTGCAGGGCGTAGTGGTTGAGAGCAGCAGACTCTAATCTGGAGAGCTGAGTTGAATTCCCCACTCTTCTACATTCAGCGAGCCAGTCCATTTCATTAAAACTGTTCCCACAGAGCAGTTCTGTGAGAGCTCTCTCAGTCCACCTATCTCACAGGGAGGTGTTGTGGGAAGAGGAATGGAAGGCAATTGTAAGACTTTTTTGGGTTGAGTTTGTTCCCCCTCTTTTGTCGTTTTCTCAGTGCTGGGCTCATCCATTTAAAAAGCACCAGAGCTGTACCAACCCAAGCCCAAATCAAACCTTTCACAGGGCCAGAGTAGATGTGATGGCATCCTCATGGCAGCTACGACCACGGCAACACTATTTTAATGTCATTTAGAGAAATTGGGAAGGCCCAATCCAGACCAGGCCTGCAGGGAGGCACTGTTGCTCCCCCTGATCTTTTAAAATACCCGAACACCCAAACTAGGGGTGGTGAGGCCATGTAAGCACTTGGTATGGAGTGCATAGGCCGAGGGAGGGGGGGACTCTTTCAGCACACCACGCTGTAGGCCCTCACAGCCTTTGAAAATAACCCCAAAATGGCAGTGTCCTCAAAAAGGCCTGTCGTGTCTTCTTTGGCCTACATAAGGCAGCATAGAACAAAGCAGAGGAAATCGCTCTTGACCAAAAGTACAGAGGTGCATTGGACCGGTTAGAAACAATATGCCAAGGAATTTAACCTCACAAATGAAGCAACAGTTCTTGGAGAAAGAAGGATGGAACTTTGACAAATAGATGTTGGGAAGAGACAAACACATTTTGACAATAAGATTATGGGAAGAGGACGGAATGGGGGTGGGCGGGAGAGACAATTACATCACGGGCCATGCAGTCAAACAGGAAAATCTTAGGTGAAATATGAATGTCTTCTTAAAGATAATGGAGCCATTTAGCAAAGGAGTTTCTAAATTGTGGGATCTCCATTCCAGAGACTTTCTAAGGTCTGTCCAGGAATACAGGAGGGGGAGACGTTCTGGATCAGTGGTAGAGCATCTGTATGGCATGCTGATCACTGGTTCAGTCCCTGGCATTTCCAGTAAAAAGGATCGGGCAGTAAGTGATGTGAAAGAAGACCCTGGAGACCCTGGAGAGCCAATGGACCACCTGGAGACCTTAATGGACCAATGGCCTGATTCGTAGAAGGCAGAGTCCTATGTGTCCACATGATCACTTTGGGCTGGACTTTGGATCAGCTGAACCATTAGAACTATTCAGGCTCTTTGGTGCTAGGAAAGCTACTTGGGGGCACAGGTCCAGAGGCTCCTCCATCTTCGCTTTATTCCCCATGACTCCAGGATGGGGGAGACCTGGAGCCGAGAAGAGATTCTGCACCTGAGCTCTGGTGGACCCTTGCTCAAACCGAGACCTTGAAGGTGTGCCACTGAATCAATTTATTTATGTAAGACAGTTCCCTTCAAATATTATGAAGGCTGGTATGCTTACAAGGGAGCAAAAGATATAGCAACTCCTCATGGGTTCAAGGGGGAAAATAGAAAGGGAACACATCGTCTATGGCAGGGGTAGTCAACCTGTGGTCCTCCAGATGTCCATGGACTACAATTCCCATGAGCCCCTGCCAGCGTTTGCTGGCAGGGGCTCATGGGAATTGTAGTCCATGGACATCTGGAGGACCACAGGTTGACTACCCCTGGTCTATGATATTTGACCCCGGAATGCATTCATGGCAAGATTAAGAAAGACGTGGGGAGGGAGCAGGGCCAGTCCTTGGGCTAGACCAGGGGTAGTCAAACTGCGGCCCTCCAGATGTCCATGGACTACAATTCCCAGAAGCCCCTGCCAGCAAATGCTGGCAGGGGCTTCTGGGAATTGTAGTCCATGGACATCTGGAGGGCCGCAGTTTGACTACCCCTGGGCTAGACCATCTAAATAACTGTTTATGGAGGTACAGTGAGGATGGTGATGATACACTGCAGCCGTGAACACCTTGCTCCCAAAGGTCAGTGACATCACCCCTGGGCCCATGCCACTGGTGGTCAGTTCCAAGCCCAGTCCGTCTGGCAAACAGCATAGGGGCTTGACCTGAACCCTGTTGGTGGCCCAAGTCTTAGAGGTAATCAGATGAGACTGAGAAGAAGAGAAGCTGCTCAGCTAGAATCTCTGGTCCAGCTACCCCATTTAACTGTACCTTAGCCAATGATCTTACTATTGGACTCTCCATGAGGCCACGGAGAAAGATGAGATCCAGGTCTCCTGCTCCCATGGAGTTGGGGAGGTCACTCAAGTTGTCCAAGACTTGTTGCATTGCTGTGTAGAGAAACAAGGGCAGTGTTATTTATGAACGGGAGTAACAATACCCTGGGGGCAAAGAATGGGGGAAGAACACGGTTCAACTCTCCTCCAAAGCTGTAGCAAGCCTTTGTATCGGCATGAATGGACTCCTCATCTTCCATGGTATTACAGGGGAGATATTCATGGACAACTTATTCAGAAAGAATCAGCCAGTGTTCTACAAGTAGGAGAGAGACTGTAGTGGAAAGAAATTCTTCTCGCCCTCTTTCCGATCTATTTCTCATACTTGTGCGGCTGTTGGATCAAAGATTATCTGGTTTCTCTCAGATTTTGATTCTGATGTTACTGTTTGAGTGGCAAGTTTTTTTGCAACTTTGTTCTGATATCTCTGTTTCTACCCATGTGGCTTTTTAACAGCAGGAAGGAAAGGAGAAGGCCAGTCCACAAAAGGGCCACTGGGTTGCCAGCTGCGGGTGGAGCCTGGAATTATGTGTTCCCCGGACTACAGAGATCAGTTCCCCTGGAACTTCAGGAGGGTAGATAAATGGCATCATATTTCTGCTGAATTCCTTCCCCAAACTCCACCCTCCAAAGGCCCTGCCCCCCAAACTCCAGGAGTGTCCTAGCCTGGAGTTGGCAACCCTGGGCACTGAAACGGGCCATCATGAGTTATCCAATTTTCACTTCAGCTTCACTCGATTTCTTTGCTCAAACAACCATCTTCACAGCAAACCTTGTCTATCATACTTTAAAAAGAAACATCTTCCACTTAAGATTATGGTGCCAAAAATCTGCCAACTGCACAAATATCTCAGAATCATAGGGTTGGATGGGACCATCTAGTCCAACCCACTGCTCAATGCGAGATCAACCTAAAGGACCCATAATATCTGTCCAGCCCAGCCACTGCTTGAAGACCACCAGTCTCCACAATAGGGTCACATCTCTCTTCTACATATCTGTTATTGTAACAGAAGATGAAAAGTCCCAATCAAATAATAGTGCAATTTAAAAAAAGAATTAGTCTTCTAACAGTGGATGAAACCATAAAAGGGAAATCTCTCACACAGGGCCAGCATGACCCTGTGCAAGTCCCCAACCATACACTGGAACCAGCCAGGGTTCATCCAATCTCTTCCCATCCCCCAAGCAGGATGGATTGATAGATCACAAGTTGCACCTGAGGGTGGCCGATGTCCAGGTAATACCTGAAGCTCTTCTGTTATTACAACTAATCTCCAGAAGAACAAAGAGAAAATGGCTGTTTTGGAGGGTGGACTCCACAGATCCCCCACTTTCAGGCCTTACTCCCCCCCCATTTACCCTCCCCCAAGAGAAGAAGGCTGGAAATTAATGCAAAATGCCTATGTGATCCAGACGTGTGTGTGTGTGCGTGTGTGTGATGTAGGCACGTTGGGGGATGTCGTGCTGGTTTTTGGCCAAAACTCTATAGTTAGAAGTTAATTCTACCATCTTTACACCGCCCGTGGCGCCGCGGGCGCCACGGACTAAATAAAACAGTAAGCCCTTGGAAGGCGGGCTGTGTCCGGGATGAGGAAGGGTGCCGATTGGCCCCTTCCTCATGACAGACTATCGGAGGGACCAATCGGCAGGCGCGAAGCGCCTGCCGATTGGTCCCTCCGATTCCTTGCCGGAGCAACTGCGAGCCGCGCGTAGCGCAGCTCGCAGTTGCTCCAAGCCAGCCGGCCTCTAAGCCAGTGGTCCCCAACCTTTATTAGGCTGGGGACCGGCAGGGCATCGGGCCGCGCCCGTGGGGGCCGCCCCCGCGGGGGCCGCGCCCACGCATCGGGCCGCGCCCGCCGGCCGCGCCCGCGGATCGGGCCGCGCCCGCCGGCCGCGCCCGCGGATCGGGCCGCGCCCGCCGGCCGCGCCCGCGGATCGGGCCGCGCCCGCCGGCCGCGCCCGCGGATCGGGCCGCGCCCGCGGATCGGGCCGCGCCCGCCGGCCGCACCCGCGGGCCACGCCCGCCGCCGCCCAGGGAGCCCCCGGCCTCTACAAACGCATCGCCGGCACAAGAAGATGGCCGCCGGCAAGAAGACCACGCCAGGGAGCCGCCCGCCGAAGGAGCTGCCCACCGCAAAGGAGCTGCCCGACGCGAAGGAGCTGCCCGACATCGCTACAGCCCTCTCACCGGTAAGCTACCTTTCCTCACCCTGCCCTCGCCAGTCCCTCGCTCTCCACCCCCCTGCTAGGGCCCATTGTATTTGGAATACAATGGGCTTTTTTACTAGTAGAATTATAATTGTACTGTAGAATGACCATAGAATTAGTTGTCAATTTCCTGCATTCTGCAGGGGGCCCCTTCCAACTTATGATTTTTTGCCCACGCATGTTGTGCCACCCAAGCTGCCAATGTGCCTATGTCACTTCCAGGTCATGTAAATACAGTGTGTTAATTTCTGGTGTTCCTCCTCACTCCGGGTGACTGTGCCCTTACCCACCGCCGGCAGCTCCAAGGGACCTGGCAACCTCAGGCCTCTGTCCCGCCCCAGACCCCAAATCCCCAGGTATTTCCCAACTCTATTGCACCCTGAAAGGACAAGCTATCCCTGTGCTTTGAATGCAAATGGGGAAGAGCGTTCCCTTTCCTCTGGCCTAGTGATGAGCCCATCTGTGCCTGTGCTGTGTACTGCATGAAACCTCAGGCCATTTCCATTTTACCAACTAATTGGGAGACAATTTTAATTAGTGACTCAAGCCTTGGCTGATCATCATTTCCCAGCTGAGAGTCAACAGCGGCTTAGAGACCTACTTCTTTGGCAGGAACCGGCTCAAACTGCCTTTTCCCTCCCTTCAATCCCACATTCCCCGAGAGAGGAGGAATGAGGCCCAGAGAACGGGCACAGTGCCCAGTTGGGCAACCATGCAGAACTCTAATAAAACAAGCAGCATCCAGAGTCCCAGACTGGCCCTAGCAGGCAGCGGCAGACTGCTACAGGATGAAATGGAGGCTTTACTGCCAGCTAGGGCTGTGCGCTTTGGCTCGGTTCGGCCACCTCAGTGATCACTGAAGGCCAAAGTGGCACGGAGGAGGCCAGTGTGCAGTGCAGAGACAAGGGGTGGTGGTGGCTGCCGGCCACTGCCCCGCCACCCTTCCTCTCTGCGCTGCAGCACTGGGTGCCTCAGGCTTCGGGGATCACCGAGGTGGCCAAACCAATCCGAAGCGCTCAACCCTACTTCCAGCCAGTCAATGGGACAGTTGAGGAGGGTGGGATTCTTCAGAGGATGCACCTGGCCAGACATTCATCATCTCCAAAGCAGCAGGTGTAGTCAACCTGTGGTCCTCCAGATGTTCATAGACTACAATTCCCATAGACTACAATTCATAGACTACAATTCCCAGTGTTTGCTGGCAGGGCCTCATGGGAATTGTAGTCCATGAACATCTGGAGGACCACAGGTTGACTACCCCTGAGCTACATGATTCCCCACTCCTCCACATGCAGCTAGCTGGGTGACCTTGGGCTAATCACAGTCCTGTTAGAGTTGTTCTCACAAAGCACTCCTGTCAGAGCTCTCGCAGCCCCACCTCCCTCACAGGGTGTCTGTTGTGGGGAGAACAAGGAAGGCAATTGTCAGATGTTTTGAGACTCCTTTGGGCAGTGAAACACAGAGCATAGAAATCGACTCTTCTCCTAGATTTGTTTACATCTTGCTTTTCTCCCAGGCCCCCCCCCCCCCCAAATATCTCAGAAGTAGGATTGACAGGTCCTCAGGTCCACTTTCTGGATACACCTTTCCTCCCCCAAACTAGCAGAACACCACATTTAATGTGACACGCTGATGTCACCCTAGAATGAAATCAGCATATTGGGCTCATGGGGGGGGGGCGGGGTTGATGCTCTCGTTTGTGGACAAAACTTTATGGTTAGAAACAAATACTGCCATAGAGTTTTGCCCAAAAGCCGGAGCGTTGCCTCACAATCTCGCCCAGTTAGGAACCTAAAGGGTTGAGCAGTAGCAAAATAAATGTTAAATATTAAAATGCAAATATGTAGAATCATAGAATCATAGAATCATAGAGTTGGAAGGGGCCATACAGGCCATCTAGTCCAACCCCCTGCTCAACGCAGGATTAGCCCTAAGCATCCTAAAGCATCCAAGAAAAGTGTGTATCCAACCTTTGCTTGAAGACTTCCAGTGAGGGGGCGCTCACCACCTCCTTAGGCAGCCTATTCCACTGCTGAACGACTCTGACTGAGAAAAACTTTTTCCTGATATCTAGCCTATATCGTTGTACTTGAAGTTTAAACCCATTACTGCGTGTCCTTTCCTCTGCAGCCAGCAGAAACAGCATCCTGCCCTCCTCCAAGTGACAACCTTTCAAATACTTAAAGAGGGCTATCATGTCCCCTCTCAACCTCCTTTTCTCCAGGCTGAACATTCCCAAGTCCCTCAACCTATCTTCATAGGGCTTGGTCCCTTGGCCCCAGATCATCTTCGTCGCTCTCCTCTGTACCCTTTCAATTTTATCGATGTCCTTCTTGAAGTGAGGCCTCCAGAACTGCACACAGTACTCCAGGTGTGGTCTGACCAGTGCCGTATACAATGGGACTATGACATCTTGTGATTTTGATGTGATGCCTCTGTTGATACAGCCCAAAATGGCATTTGCCTTTTTTACCGCTGCATCACACTGCCTGCTCATGTTTAGTTTACAATCCACAAGTACCCCAAGGTCTCGTTCACACACAGTGCTACCTAGAAGCGTATCCCCCATCCAGTAGGCATGCTTTTCATTTTTCTGACCCAGATGCAGAACTTTACACTTATCTTTATTAAATTGCATCTTGTTCTCATTTGCCCATTTTTCCATTGTGTTCAGATCTCGTTGAACTCTGTCTCTATCTTCTATCTTCCGGAGTATTTGCCAGTCCTCCCAATTTGGTGTCATCTGCAAACTTGATGAGTAGTCCCTCCACCCCCTCATCTAGATCATTAATAAATATGTTAAAAAGTACCGGGCCGAGCACCGAACCCTGAGGTACCCCGCTACTCACCTCTCTCCAGTCTGATGAAACACCATTGACAACAACTCTTTGAGTGCGGTTCTCTAACCAATTCCCTATCCACCTAACGATCTGAAAATCCAGATTGCAGTCCTTCAACTTATCCATGAGAACATCATGGGGAACCTTGTCAAAAGCTTTACTAAAATCCAAGTAAATGACATCAACCAAATTTCCCCGATCCAGCAAACCTGTTACTTGGTCAAAAAAGGAAACTAGGTTGGTCTGGCAGGACCTGTTGGAGACAAATCCATGCTGTATTTCAATACACGTGTACATATAAAACGTGCACATATAAAACTATTGCACAAATCCAAAACCTTTTGACACATGGATAAATGATCAGATAACCAAAAGCGTTTTGACCCCTCTTGGAGTCTTCAGTTGTCTAATATTTAAATGCACTCAGGTGATGCACTCATGTAAATGCACTCACGTAAAATGAGTGCCCAGATTGCTGGGGGGTAAACGGTAATGACTGGGGAAGGCACTGGCAAACCACCCCGTATTGAGTCTGCAATGAAAACGCTGGAGGGCGTCACCCCAAGGTGACATGACCCGGTGCTTGCACAGGGGATACCTTTACATCCTCTTAGAGAGGAGTGACAAATGGAGTGGCCCAGGAATCTGTCCTGGGCCCTGTGATGTTAAACTATTTGGACGAAGGAATACAGGAGCTGTTTATTAAATGTGCAGATGATACTAAACTGGGAGGGGTACCAAGCACAGCTAAAGAAAGAATCAGGATACAAGGTGATCTTGCCAGGTTGGAAAACTGGGCTAAAATGAACACAAGGAATTTCAATAGTGACAAATGTAAAGTTCTGCATTTAGGCAGGAAAAATCAAAAGCATCATTATAGGATAGGGGAGACCTGTCTAGACAGTAGTATGTGTGAAAAGGATCTAGGGGACATCATAAACCATATAATGAACATGATTCAGCAGTGTGACTCAGTGGCTAAAAAGGCAAATGGGATTTTGGGCTGTATCAAGAGACGTGTAGTGTCCAGATCACACAAGATGATAGTACCGCTTTATTCTGCTCTGGTTAGACCTCACTTGGAGTACAGTTTGGGGCATCACAACTGAAGAAGGATGTAGACAAGTAGTTCTCAACCTGGGGATTGGGACCCCTTGGGGGGTCGAACAACCTTTCACAGGAGTCGTGGCAGGGCAAGCAGCTTGGCCGGGGGGGGGGGACTCTGCCACTGTTGCCACTCCTGTAGGCACCCAGGCTCGGCTGCCAGCTGCTCCAGCAGTGCCTCCAGGGCAACACACTCTCTTGCCAGGCGCTCCAGGTGGTGACACAGCTTGGCAGGACAAGAGGCAGAACTGAACTGAGAAACCCCAGGAAAAAAACCAATTTATATACAATCATGAACAGTGGATCTTCACGCCATTGGTTTAATTTCTGTGCAAGAACACTGGCATAATTTTATGGTTGGAGGTCACCACAGCATGAGGAACTGGATTAAAGGGTCGCAGCATTAGGAAGGTTGAGAACCACTGATGTAGACCAACTAGAGCGCATCCAGGGGAGAACAATGGACATGCTGAGGGGTTTAGAGACCAAGATGTATGAGGAAAGATTGAGGGAGCTTGGTCTTTTTCGCCTAGAGAGAAGATGACTAAGAGGCGATATGATAGCCAAGGACTTGAAGGGCTGTCACATAGAGCAGTGGTCCCCAACCTTTTTATCACCGGGGACCACTCAACGCTTGACAATTTTACTGAGGCCCACTGCCCTAACGCTCTCTGACTCTGGTCGCTATGGTAATGTTTAAGCATCCCTTCAAAATAAGATACAGACACGCCACAACAATGAACATAAGGAACATTTTATTTTCGTGGAAATTTTAACTCACAACAATGACAAATCAACGGGAACCCTGAGCTTGTTTCTCTGCAACGAGATAGTCCCATGAGCGCCTGGATGAAGTAAAGGGCCGGGGGGGGGGGGAGAAGGCGTCCTTCGCGGCCCACCTCCAGTTAGTCGACGGACCACATGTGGTCCGGGGCCCACAGGTTGGGGATTGCTAACATAGAGGATGGAGTAGAGTTGTTTTCTGTTGCCCCCTAGAGTCAGACCAGAACCAATGCATTGAAATTAATTCAAATGAATTTTCAGCTAAACATCCGGAAGAAGTTCCTGGCAGTTAGAGCGGTTCCTCGGTGGAACAGGCTTCCTTGTGAGGTGGTGGGTTCTGTTTCCTTGGAGGTTTTTAAACAGAGGCTAGATAATCACCTCACAGAAATGCTGACTCTGTGAATTTAGTCAGATTGTAAGTGGGTGGGCAGAAGGGACTGTGTCTGAGCTAGAATGAAAGGCAAGAAAATGGAGCACTGCAAGGTTTAATTATTGCTTTAACTGTGATTTTAATAGTCTACTGTATTGTATATGATGAGAACCGCCCTGACCCTGCTTGCGGGAAGAGGTAGTTTCCAAAATCAATAATAATTAATAAAAATAATATGAGCTGACAGTCCTGAGGATAATCAGACCCCCAGCATTTGGCCCCCACCAATCCCCTTCTCCTGGTAGCCCTAAATATGAAGATCAAGAGTTGGGTCTTATGTCTCATTTTTTACTACCTGAAGGCGTCTCAAAGCAGTTTACAATCACCTTCTCTTCCTCTCACTACAACAGACCCCCTGTGAAGTTGGAGGGGCTGAGAGAACTCTGACAGAACTGCTCTGTGAGAACAGCTCTAAAAGGACTGACTAGCCCAAGCTCACCTAGCTGGCTGCATGTGGAGGACTGGGAAATCAAACATGACTCTCCAGATTAGAAGCTGCTGCTCTTAACCACAACACCAAGGTGGTTCTCTTGTTTCAAATCTGAAATCAAATAGGTTTTCTTTTCTTGCATTTCTTGTGACATTGCAAAGATAGGATAAGGCAGGATGGCAGTCCAGTCTCCTGGTTCTAGCCCTCCCACAAAATTATAGTTTCCGAGATTCCTTGGGAGGCACATGGCTGACAACAATCCACATCTGACAGAGGAAAATTGGTGCACTTGACACGAACAAGGGGCTCCAAGTTTAGCACAGAATAAGCCACTTCCAAAATGCTGGGAACCGGCTCCTTATGAAAGATCAGCTTGAAATTTATCATCTCCCTCAAACCTAGAGAGCACTTTTTTGTACTGGGGCTGCAAAATGTTGCACCTTGGTTATCATACAGCTTCTTCCTCCCAAGAACTGAAAAGGAACACATGCTGTTAGACCTAGTTTCCAAGCCAGGCAGTAACATGCAATTAATAGGAGCTACAGCTGGCTGGAAAAGGGCACAATGGGTCACAAAGTCAGTGAGTGAGCAAGACATAAAGAAAAAGCAAGTGCCAGATACATTAGCCTGGGCTGGTTGTTTCTGTTCAGGAAGGGGGAGGGAGGACAAATCAATCAGGCTGCAAATGTGAAATAAAGATATAAATTAGGCAAAAGCCTACAGTGACTTGATGGTGTTGTGGTTAAGAGCAGCAGCCCCTAATCTGGAGAGCCAAGTTTGATTCCACGCTTCTTCACATGCAACCGCCTGGGTGACCTTGGCTAGTCACCGTTCTCTTAGGGCTGTTCTTGCAGAGCAGTTCTGTTAGAGCTCTCTTAGCCCTACCTACCTCCCAGGATGTCTGTTGTGGGAAGAGGAGAGGAAGGGGAGGCAATTGTAAGTTGCTTTGAGACTCCTCCAGGGAGTGAAAAGTGGGGTATAAAAAACTAATTCTCCCTTTCTTCCTCCACCACCAAGCAGGAGGTGGTACTCATTACACATTCTGACAAAAGCATCTGAAACAATAAGATTAATAACCCAAAGAGGTAGATAAAATAGCTTTTGGGAGGCCAAAAGGACAGAATTTCAGTCCTATATAAACCACCAAGAGGAGGCCTCATAATATGCTGAAACATCGTCACAAGGCCTATAGGTTATACAGAACCCTTCACTGTTAAAGATCTCTAATGAAGAGGCCTGTGGAACTTGTCAGCTTGCCTATTTCAGAGGCAAGAGAAAGTAGCAAGTGACACCGCAGGATTAACATGAAAGTGGTCTGCATTGCACCACCGACTTGCCACCGAGCTGCTGCCAGAATGGTCAGTCCTGCAAGGAATCTCTTCCTCCACATGCACTCCTCATTGGGCAGGCCAGGGCTTAACTTGCAGCTGCCTTCACCTTGCAAATTGCCCTGGCCCCACAGAAGTCCACAGGTCCAGCTCAGTTCAGACATATTACAAATTATGGTCGGTGTGATTGTCTATATTTAGGTCATGCCATTAACTCAGACTCTTTGAGTTTCTCAGACAAGGATCTATAACCACGGTTTGGAACTGACTTATGAGCCACAGGGACCACGTGTGGAAGAAGATGACAGTGGGAAAGTGCTAAGAGGTCACAGCGGCCTTACAGAGAGACTATGGGGCAGGGGTGGCCAAACTCTGGCTTTCTCTGCTGTAGGGTCTTCAAGGCAAGAGGTGTTCGGAGGTGGTTTGCCATTGCCTGCCTCTGTGTAGCAGCCCTGGGATTCCTCAGTGGTCTCCCATCCAAGTTCCAACCAGAGCAGACCCTGCTTAGCTTCTGACTTCTGATGAGTCACAAGCCCTGACCTAATCACAGCCTACTCCCCAGCAGCACCGTCCCATGATCTTGGACTCCAGAGATACCTGACCAGAGCCAACAAAACGAGCAGCCATTGAGGCAACCCTTGATTGCCTACAAGCCAAATCCTGGGCAAGTTGCCAACAAACCACTAATGAAAACCAGCTGAGCTCTAATAGAAAAAAAATGTCTCTTGTAGGGACTGGGAAAGTCAGAGAAGGAAGAGGCCTTGTAACAGGAATGAAGATATGACACCCCTCTCTGCCCTTGTTTCCCTTTCTCCTTTGTCAAGCTGGGTGTTATTCTTTCCCACCCAGGAAGAGACATCATTCTTTTCATAGGTTCAGCATATTCCTAAACTGTGGAAGGAGATACCTTTCACGCAGGATGTGGGGTGGATATTTCCTACCTTCTCCATGAAGTTCCAATTCTTGGGAGGATGCTAGGGACAACTCTTCCAAGAACAGGTCGTCCACGGGCCTGCCACTCAGAGCCATCTTCTGAAAGGGATGCCGAAGGAGCCCTCTTCCCCGCCTGCTGCTGCAGCAAACATCTCTGCCTACCCCTAAGTTTTGTAAGCCGGGCTTCTGCCTGCCTTCTTTTCCCTTCTACTTCCTCTCTGCCTCTCTACAAAAGGAGACCAAATGACTCCACTCAGGTCCAGCCAATCACAAACAGGGGCTGTGAAAAAGTACGTGCCAGGCACCCAGAAAGTGAGAGTGGGAGAATGATACGTGTTAAGTGAGGTGGTTGCTGTGGTGCTCAACTGGGTTGTGTAACAAATGTCATGTTGTGTAACTAACGTCATGGACTGTGCTTTGGAGCAGTAGCTCGTTAGAGTCTCTATTCACCCATGATTTGCTAGCATGAAAAGATTAAAACAAATTATTATGGCATGAAAACACAATATTACAGCTTGAAAACAAGTTATTACAGCTAGACTTTAGCCACCTTAAGTGCATGAACTTAAGAGACAATAAGAGACATGCGCCCTCTGGTCCAGCTGGTCTGGAGTTTCAGGTTTGGGGTGCCATCGATATGCAGATGACACCCAGCTCTCATAGAATCATAGAATCATAGAGTTGGAAGGGGCCATACAGGCCATCTAGTCCAACCCCCTGTTCAACGCAGGATCAGCCCTAAGCATCCTAAAGCATGCTTATGGATGGATGAGCTGTCTCCCCCTGGATACATTCGCCAGTTGCTTGGAAGCAGTGATAGCCTTGCTCAAGCAGTGCCTGACACTCATTCCTGCCAAGACGCAGGTCCTGTGGCTGGGGAGGAAATGCCTGGATCAGGAAGCGCATCTCCCATGCCAGGATGGGGGTGCAGCTGGAGCTGTTGTCATCAGCCAGGATTTTAGAGGTGACTACTGATGCCTCCCTTTCTATGGAGGCTTAGGTCACGAAGGTAGCCAAGCTGGCATTTTCCCATCACTGCTAAGCACAGCTACTAGCGCCCTACCTGGACCTAGATCACCTTGCCACAGTGATCCATGGAACAGTCACTTCCAGGCTAGATTTCTGTAACTCGCTCTATACTGAGAAAGTTGCACCTTTATATAATACTAGAACTTAAGCCCGGGGTACCCAAAATACACGAGCCTCTTGTGGCGCAGAGTGGCAAGGCAGCAGACATGCAATCTGAAGCTCTGCCCATGAGGCTGGGAGGGGCGGTGCCAGCACGCCAGCATGCAGGTGCGTTTGGGCACCAGATGGCATGCTGGCACCTCCCCTCGCCTCCGCACCACAGCACGGGCCACCTCAGGCTTCCACGATCATCAAAGCAGCCGAGGCGCGCTGAAATGCCCAACTCTAATGGAGCATGCTGATGTTGGTGCCTATACATTCCTGGTCAAGGGGAAATGTATTTTCTACACTGTCTGAGAAAGGAGGGATTAGGCTTATGCCTCCCCCATCCCACCCCCGACATGCTTATTGGACCATGCACAAACACGTAAACGTCCTGGGGATAAGGACAGGATAGACTATGCATTTTGCCAACTGCATTTGGAACCTGTTCCAATACTGTTATTCATTTTATTTCCTAAATTTGTTTACTGCTTTATTTAATGTTCGTACACCTCCAGCCCAGGGTATTAATACCTAGATTGACATGATACATGACAGTTTGATGCTGCTGTTTTTGTCATTTTAGTTTTTAAAAATTCTTCAAAAGCTTTTTGGGATACCGTATTATGACATGTCCCTGAATACCATCGCTCCTATTAAAAAAGACTATCATGATCTGGGGAGGAAGCTCAAGCAAATGGGGGCACAAGTGGTATTCTCTTCAATCTTGCCTGTCAAGGGAAGAGGAATGCGTCGGGAGAGGAAGATAATGGAGGTGAATCACTGGCTGCGTAGTTGGTGCCGGCAGGAGAGATTTGGTTTCTGGGACCATGGGATAGGCTTTCTTGAGGAAGGCCTACTAGCACCTGATGGACTGCACTTATCGAAACTGGGGAGGCGGAGGGGGGGTAGGGGCGCGTTCCCTCGTTGGGAAGGGCAGTCGCTGGGCACAGGGGAAGCAGTTTTCCCCGAGTCCAGTGGCATGGGGCGAGCTTCCTCCCTGGCGGCCATCTGGCGAGGATGGCGGCTCGGGAGGACTGGAGAGTCTGCGGCACGGCATTCAGGAGACGGACCAAGTAGCCAATAGGGAGGCACGCAAAGCGCGCCTCCCAATTGGCCATTCCCTGGAGTGCCACTCGAGTTTTTATCCCAGACAGGGCCCGCCCTAACTCCTCCCCAACAGCCCTTACCCTTTTATTTAATCCGACGATCGCAGGAGCGGTTTAAAGATGTGGTAATAGGATTCCCAGTAAGGAAAAATCAAAGACATAATAGCTAGGGTGGCCAGTGTCCACGTTGTAGCTGATGATCCACTGGGATTACAACTGATTCCCCCTTCCTCAAACTACCCTCCCTTCCTCAAACTACCTTCTCCATTTCACCCCCCCCCCCAAAAAAAAGAAATCTACAATCAAACACACAAAACCTGTTGTTCTTCATCCATTTAGTCTGTTCCTAAGGCAGGCAGGCGGGAAGTGTGCTCAAAGGAGCAGAAAATTGATCCAATCAGCACACAGGAAGAGATTACTTGAAAAATGCCAGGACGTTCCTGATCATGCTAAATACACATTTATGCTAAATACACATATCCTCTGATGTCCCTGTGTTTTTCTCCCTCTAGGGTTCGATTCAATATTACATAGAATCATCATCACAGAATCATAAAATCATAGAGTTGGAAGGGGCCATTCAGGCCATCTAGTCCAACTTCCTGCTCAACGCAGGATCAGCCTAAAGCATCCCAGATAAGTATCTGTCCAGCCGCTGCTTGAAGACAGCCAGTGAGGGGGAGCTCATCACCTCCTTAGGCAGTCGATTCCACTGCTGAACTACTCTGACTGTGAAAAAAGGGTACCAAGCATTTCTGCTTTCTCTCTGTCAGTCTCTCCATCTTCACCCTGCAGTAGGCCTATTGCTTCATGTACCTTACGTTTGCTCCTCACATATCTGAAGAAGCTATTCTGGTTATAGTGGGCTTCCCTGGCCAGTCTCAGCTCTCTCCCAGCTTTGGCCTGTCTGATGGCTGACCTATAGTGTCTAATAACCTGCAGATACTCTTCTTTAGAGGTCTGTCCTTCCCTCCATTTCTTGAACTTTTCCTTTTTCTTCATTAACTCTTCCTGAAATTCTCTGTTCATCCAAACAGGCTTCTTGGATCTCTTACCATGTTTCCATCTTGCTGGAATAGTCTTGGCTTGAGCAAGCATTGGCTCTTGTTTAAGGACAGCCCACCACTTGTATTATTTGCAGCTGCATATCCATATTTAGCTTACAGTTCACAAGTACCCCAGGATCCTATTCACACACACTGCTTCCCAGAAATTTATCTTCATCCAGTATGCAGGCTTCTCATTTTTGTGACCCAGATGTAGACCTCTACACTCTTTATTGAATTGTATCTTGTTCCCATTTGCCCACTTTTCCAGCATGTCCAGATCTCGCTGAACTCTATTTCTATCTTCTGGGATGTTTGATACTCCTCCCAACTTGGTGTTATCTGCAAATTTAATTAGTAGTTCCGCCACTCCCTCATCCAGATCATTGATAAAAATGTTGAAAAGTACCAGACCCTGTGGCATCCCACTGCTCACTTCCCTCCAATCTGATGAAGCACCATTGACAATAACTCCTTGGGTTAAGGTCTTCTAACCAGTTCTCTATCTACCTAAACATCCAAATTCCAGTCTACAGTCCTCCAGTTTATCCAGAACATCTGGGGAACCTTGTCAAAAGCCTTATGGAAATCCAGGTAAACATCATCCATTGTTTTCATGATCTAGTAAGCCCATCATTCGGTCAAAGAAGGAAACTAGGTTGATCTGGCAGGACCTGTTGGAGATGAATCTGTAGTGATTTTCCTGGATCAACAAATCATCCTTCAGATGACTGCAGATCGCTCCATTATCTTCCCTGCAATGGAGGTGATATTCACTGGCCTGAAGTTTCACAGGTCATCTCTCCTCTCTTTTTTGAAGATTGGGAGAACATTCACTCTCCTCCAGTCTTCTGGCACCTTTCCAGTCCTCCAAGTGGTCCTAAAGATGATGGACAAAGGTTTTGCAAGCTCTCCAGAAAGTTCTTTGAGCACTCTTGGATGTACACCATCCGGCCCAGGGGATTTGAACTCATCCAGTACAGCCAGGTGCCTCTCAACAACCTCTCTGTCCATGTCAACCTGCCATCTAGACCTTGCCTACTATCATCCCTAGATATGCACAAATTCTTCCAGAAAAACAGGAAGGCAAAATACGTTCTGAGCCTTTTTGGTTTCTCACAGGGCCAGTGGCTGAGTCAAAATACCTTTATTGGCTTTAGACAGTAATTAGAGGAATATTTTAAATCTTTTAATTTTTATTGATTTTTAAATGGATGTATATTTGTGAGTGTCGTGAACCACCCTGAGGTTAACAAAGGCATGGTTTAAAAACTTCTAAATAAATTAAAAAAAAGAATCTTTAAACCGCCTGTGGCGCCGTGGGCGCCGCGGACTAAATATAGCAGTAAGGGCTGGTGGGGAGGAGTTAGGGCGGGCTCTGTCTGGGATAAAAACTTGGAGGAGCCGTTTAAAGATGTGGCAATAGGATTCTCAATAAGGAAAAATCAAAGATATAATAGCTAGGGTGGCCAGTGTCCATGTGGTAGCTGATGTAATCCACTGGGATTACAACTGATTCTGTAGTTCCCTCCCTTCCTCAAACTACCTTCTCCTCCCCCCAAAAAAAGAAAGAAATCAATGGTAATGAAAGCCTGCTTTGGGCTGATCTTGCGTTGAGCAGGGGGTTGGACTAGATGGCCTGTATGGCCCCTTCCAACTCTATGATTCTGTGATTCTGTAATTCCAGGAGGTCTCCATCTACCACCTGCAGGTAGGTAGATTATGTTGAATGGGCAAGGGAACAATTTTTAGTGCCTTAAATCTGAATTTGTAGTAGCCAGCTGTGCTGTTTGGTGATGTAATTTGGCAGATTGTATGTAATATCAGGTTCTGGTTGCTGCACTACACATGAGGAAGCCTTGGAGAAATAGGGGTACAAATCCAGGAGCCTGGCTGGCTTTCTGTGGCACCTGCATCTGCTTGAATGTATACTCCACAGCTCATGCATTGGTACTTCAACAGAAAGACTTCACCTAGGAGTGAAGAACTTAAACAAAACTGGAATGGAAAAAAATCCTGCTATTGTATAGTAGTGCTTCTAAAACTTTGGTCTAAATGACCGTAAATAAATAAATGAATAGAAAAATATATGGTAGTCATTCGATGTCAGTATTTGTGCAGAGTGTAAGATTATTGGCAATTAATTTTTGGAGGTTGTATGGATAACCTTTTCATTAATCGTATGTCACCTAGCAGTGTGTTTTGCTTTTGCTGCTACATCTCCCTGGAGGTTGGCAGCCCTAAAACTCCCCCACCAGGCTGTTTCTTTGACCTGAAATGGCCTCCAGAATGCTGCTCCTTGCCCATGAAGAAAGTGTACATGTGCTGTTTGGCCCCGTGTTCATTTCTTCAATGGGGCATACAGTGGACACTTCAGCCCCAGAGAAAGGTGCTCAGGTAGGACCCTGAAGGATCCCCTCCTCCTGCGCAACAGTCCCTACCCAAATCAAGACCCTCAGAATCAGAAATTACTGGGAGCTCTCCCAGCATGCATCTGGATCCCAAAACAGTCCAAGTGTTGTTCAACCCACCGGCTACACCCAAGCATCTGGCCACTTTCATGATCAGTTTTAGGCCAAGCACCCTAATTCATAAGAGTGCAAGTCCTTTGTGTGGTGGTGCCTGCTGGGATTTTGAAATAGGATCTTGACTCCGTTAGCTCTCGGCGACCCATTCAGGGAAGATTTAGAGGGGTCTTGTCATCCCCCCCCCCCTTCTGTTTGCAGCAGAATTTTTACCCCGGAAACCATTGCTGTTCTCTAATCTCTTTAAGATGCCTGACTGGTTCCCCCCCCCCCCCCACTCCTCCCCTTCTGCCGTGCTTATTGTATTACATCCCCGTTTCTGTGGCAACGGGGGAAGAGATTTGCATCCAAGGTTATACTAAACCAGGATGGATTGAGACGGCTGTTTTAAAGAGATAGCAACACCACCCAAAACCCTCCTCTCCCGAGAGAAGAGCTTTGAAACCAGATTTGATATGATGCATTCAGGAGTGGATGGTGGCTCTTCCCCAGGGAGAGAAAGGCATCCCAGAGATTAGCAGCAAATGCTGTTTTCCCCAGTTGGGGTCAGAGTCAGGGCAGGAAGAGGTGGTGTAGAAAGTGGCAGATTGCAAGAAAGCCTGGCAGATCTAGGAGAGGGACAGATTGGTATTCAGTGGAATTATGCGGACAGAGCTCCGTAGAATCTGACTTCTTAGCCCGCAGCCAAGCACAAATAGAACAGTTGTGAACGGACCAGTAAAAATGACCGAGGCTTGTTAGGAAGCCCTAAATATGATTTTCTACAGTCTGGGACACAAAGGGCTCTCCAGTTAGAGTGCAATTGCATAGATCCAGTTCGGCCCAAAGGCCCCCCCCTCCCCGCTGGATTCATCTGAGTTTAATCAGGGAAAAGCAGTACGGTGCAAGGACATTTGTGGCACGCTGGCATTGACCTCATTAAAAACAACAGCAGCACCATAGCAGCGTTATCAGTAGAAGGCAAAAGGCCATTTGTTTTAAAGCTTTCTTCCCATATCAGGCACAGAAGGGATGCCAGCCTCCATGGGAGAAGCTGAGGACCCCCCAGAATTACAGCTCCTCTCCAGGTTACAGAGATCAGTTCCCCTGGAGAACATGGACACTCGGGAGGGGGTATAATGGCATACCCCACTGAAGTCTCCGTTCTCCCCAGGCTCCATCCCCAAATCTTCAGATGTTTCCCAAACTGGATCTGGCAACCCTAGCCCGATCCCCATAAGCTCAGGGCAGATCTATAGGGGTGCCACACTCTGGGGATCCTCTGGAATTATAGCTAGGCATGTGCATGGAGAAGAAGATTGGGACTGTTTTTGATTTGGTCTGCATCGTTTTGAGCTAAACTGATTCATGCAAATTACCTGTAGTGTAGTTTTGATTCAGCTGAATCAATGTGGATATAGCTGAATCAATTCAGTGCCATTGAAACCAATGGAGCCATTCAAGTCTATGGGTATTTCCCCCTTTCTGTCTTTTCCAGACTTGGGGGAGGGTGGGTTTAAGGCAGAGGCACCAAACTTGCAGCGTAGCTGTGGGAGCCTCTCTTCAGAAGAACCCTCAAGTTGCAAAAATATTGGATCAGGGGGGCCAATTCTAGGGGTACCCATAAAGGGTGCCCTGTCCAGTCTCCATTATTTCCTATGATGAGAAAAAAGCATATTATCTGATCTGTTCTCACCATAGGAAACATTGGAAGTTGTATGGGGTCAGATGGGGTCCAGGTGACAGAGATCAGTTCCCCAGGAGAAAACGGCTACTTTGTTATTTATATATTTTATTCATTTATAATTAAATTTCTACCCTGCCTTTCCCGGTATTACCAACTTGGGGTTGTTTGCATCATTTAAAAACAAAATAATCGTTAAATAACCCAACAAAGTTAAAACCGCCTCAGCCAAAAAACCTGGTTTCTGCATTTCCCCCATCCCACTGAGTGGTGGGTTGTTCTTAGGGGGGGCCATTTAGATGGTGTCATTTAGTCATTTAACCAAAAGCCCGGCAGAAGAGATCCATTTTGCAGGCCCTTCAGAACTGGGAAACTTCCTGTAGGGCCTGCAGCTCTTCCAAGACTAAGGAAGTGTGTGCTGGGTGTGGTAAGCAAAAGTGGGACTACAACCCCACTCTATGCTGGGCTATGACCCTGTGAGTTAAAGTCTCTTCGTCCTGTGATTGGGGCCTGGGGATCACCCTGCCTACTTTACCCTGAAGATAAAGATTCTAGAGACAGGGAATCTATTTTTGGAAGACATGGATACTCAAGGCCCACATCCAGTCACCTGCAAGGAATGTGCCATGTTTGTTTTCCTCCCCAAAGACAAGATGGACTAAACTTGTTATAAGTGCAAATTGGTAGGACTTGGAGCTTGGAAGAGGAGCTTGGAAGAGAGGATTAAAACACTGCATGAAATCAACCAAGGAGAGTATTTCATGGACAGGAGCAGTGCAAACCTGCATATGAAGGAGGACAACAATCCAAAGGAGAACGGGGGTATCAACTTCCCTATAGAGCCTCCCTTCATTGCTGCAACATGGGCCCAAAGGCATTGAGCGAGATGGCATTGGGAGTCATTGCAATTCAAGAACAGATTTCAAGCCCTTGCAGAGGAGATGGAAGCAGGATTGAAGGCAGAGGAAGAACTTTAACAAATTCAAAGATGGCATGGGGACAGAAGGAAATGGCATTTGAAGGAAAAGGGAAGGGTTGATCATTGGTGACTCTCTACTGAGAGGCATGGAACAGAATGTGGCTAGGCCTGACCCCCTAGTTTGAGAGGTGTGTTGCTTGTCAGGGGCAAACATTATAGATATTACATTATGGATAGGATGCTGAAACTGATAAAACCTAAGGATCCCTACCAATTTGTGATGGTCCACGTGGGAACGAACGAAAAGGCCATCAACACAATTGTGTATATTTAGGCTGACTATGAAGCTCTTGGTAAGCAGCTGAAATGGGTGGGAGCACAAGTGGTTTTCTCTTTGATCCTGCCTGTCGGGGGAAGAGGAATGAGCCGGGAACTGAAGGTTATAGAAGTAAACTGCTGGCTGCATTGGTGGTGCCAGAAGGTGGGACTGGTTTCTGGGAACAGGAGATAGTTTTTCTTGAAGAAGGCCTCTTAGAACAGGATGTGCTTCACTTAGAGGCAGCTTGGTGTTGTGGTTAGGAGTGTGGACTTCTAAACTGTCATGCCAGGTTCGATTCTGCGCTCCCCCATATGCAACCAGCTGGGTGACCTTGGGCTCGCCACAGCACTGATAAAACTGTTCTGTCCGAGCAGTGATATCAGGGCTCTCTCAGCCTCACCCACCCCACAGGGTGTCTGTTGTGGGGAGAGGAATGGGAAGGCGACTGTAAGCTGCTTTGAGCCTCTTTCAGGTAGGGAAAAGCAGCATATAAGAACCAACTCTTCTTGTTGTTGTTCTTATCCAAGTTGGGGAAGACAGGAACCTGGGGAGATTCAGGAAGACTTTAAACTGAAGCCACAAACGGGAAGGAGATATCCAACATAGAAATTCTAATGTTGAAGATTCTGGTTTTGACCTTTAAGGCTATACGTGGCCTGAGTCCTACCTATGTGAGGGATCACTTATCTACTTATGCCACCTGCAGGGCTCTTCGCTCTGCAGGTATTAACTTGCTGGTTGTCCCGGGCCCCTGGGAAATTTGCCTGGCCTAGGGCCAGTGATCAACAGCTGGTTCATACTGGCTGAACAAAGTGCAGTTTGGAAGGTCTAATCAGTCAGGTAGTCCTTCAGATATACCAGGTCCAGACCGTGTATCACCTTGGAGGTCAATACCAACACTTTGAACTTAATCCAGATTTCAACTGGTAACCAGTTGCAGTTCCCAGGAGGGTGGATGTCTGAGCATTATATACCACTGAACTCCCTCCCCACCCCCAAAGATCTACCTCTGACAGCCCATCATGCGCAAACAAGCAGCAGTTGCCATGCTTTGGGCCCAGGCCAGGTGGCAAAGGAAAGGAGCCCAGCTCGGCCATCTTCAAGCACAAGTCAACTGCTTAGGCAGTAACTAAAAATCCAAGCCACAGGGCAGAAGTGGGGGACTGGTGCATCTCTTTCCATGGCATCCCCCTGCCCCAGGGCCTCTGCTTTCTAACTCAGGTACAAGACAGCTCTGTCTGTGACTCATCTGTCTTCTGTAGGGAAGCAATATGCCCCATTCTGGCCCAACACATCACACATATAATGGTTTCTAACACAGGTGTCTCCTATTATGGAACAAGAAACCCCCAGAGCAGAGATAGAAGTGCTTCAACCAAGAGGAAACACAGGATATATTAGTTTTAATGACAAATACTGCTTCTGTACAATCTTCACATGGGGTCTGAAACCGCCAACTCAGTCCTCAACAAACCAAAGCCCTGAGTCATGCTACCTGTGGTTTTATTGCTATTGGTGAGCTGTTTACAAGCCTTCTGAGCTTTCATGGATCAATAATCTTCCAATAATTGTAAAGAATGGAGGCCTAAGGCAACCTCATCAATTTGAATCCCACATGGGATCAAGGCCTCTCTCAGAAAACCCAGCTGAGCCACTTAACGACTCCTGTTGCAGAGGAATCCATTCCTTGCAAGGAGAGGTAGAAAGAATTGGATATATGTAAAGGTAAAGGTATCCCCTGTGCAAGCACCGGGTCATGTCTGACCCTTGGGGTGACGCCCTCCAGCGTTTTCATGGCAGACTCAATACGGGGTGGTTTGCCAGTGCCTTCCCCACTCATTACCGTTTACCCCCCAGCAGCAAGCTGGGTACTCATTTTACCGACCTCGGAAGGATGGAAGGCTGAGTCAACCTTGAGCCGGCTGCTGGAATCGAACTCCCAGCCTCATGGGCAGACAGCTTCAGACAGCATATCACTGCCTTACCACTCTGTGCCACAAGAGGCTCATAGGATATATGTAGCTTGGAGAAATTAAAAGGAATTAAAAAGAAATTAAAAGACGCTTGCTCCTGGGGAGGTAAACTATGGCAAATCTAGACAGCATCCTAAAAAGCAGAGACATCACCCTGCAACTAAAGTGCTATGGTCTTCCCAGTTGCAATGTATGGCTGTGAAAGTTGGACCATAAGGAAGGCCGAGCGTCAAAGAATTGGGGCTTTTGAACTCTGGTGCTAGAGAAGACTCTTGTGAGTCCCTTGGACTGCAAGGCGAACAAACCGGTCAGTCTTAGAGGAGATCAGCCCTGCCTGTTCCTTAGAAGGCCAGATCCTGAAGATGAAACTCAAATCCTTTGGCCACCTCATGAGATGGAAGGACTCCCTGGAGAAGAGCCTAATGCTGGGAGCGATTGAGGGCAAAAGAAGAAGGGGACGACAGAGAATGGGGTGGCTGGATGGAGTCACTGAAGCAGTAGGTGCGAACTTAAATGGACTTCAAGGAATAGTAGAGGACAGGAAGGCCTGGAGGATCATTGTCCTTGGGGTCGCGATGGGACAGACATGACTTTGCACCTAACAACAACAACAAGCTTGGAGAAGAGGATGGCAATATGATAGCTGTGTTTAAGAATGTAAGAGGGAGGAGTGTTGAAGAGGGGGCCAACTTGGTCACTGTAGTTTTAGAGACAACCACGATGGGTTCAAATTATGGTGAAGGAGGGTCCACTTAAACATTAGACAGCAGTTTCTGAGGGTGAGGGCTGTTCGTGGATAGAATATGCTGCCTCGGGAGGTGGTGGAGTCTCTTGGAAGATTCCAGGGGGAGTTTGGATGAGCACCCCAAAGGAGTGTGTGTGTTTTAAGTCCCCAAGAAGGTAGAGAGCTGGACTGGGTCACACTTAGTGATCTCTTCCATCTTTGTGTGTGATTCTGATTCTGAATTATTGTGGACCAGCCAGGAAACCTCTGGAGTTTCCAGGGAAATTGCAATGCTTTAGACTCAAGCAGCAGTATCATTACACTTCCTCCAAGAGGGAAATGTCATAATTCAGCATACAAATCTCTCTCATTATAGCTCCCATCTCAGGCCTCTGGTCAGCCCTGCATGCAGTTAACTGGCTTAGGCAGCCACACTTGGATTACAAGACAGGTCTCCTCCATAATCACCAGATCCAGAGTGGAGACTTAATTGTTCAAACAAACAACCAGAGGCTTAGAGAGCAGAGCTGAGAGTGGGACAGGGCTGTTGAAGACTGCAAATTGGTACATCTCACTAGCAAAGGCATGAAATATCTCAGGGGCGACTCACAGCTGGACGGGAACAGGCAAGGGGAAGTCATTGGGGCTGGCTCAGCTTCTTGATCTTAATAAATTTGTGTCTCTGCTTGCCTGCTGTAAGGGCACACATGCTGGCATGTGTGCCTATTGGCATGCTCAGATCTAAAGATAGCCAAATATACAGCCATACTGAGAAATTAACATGGTATTATTTGATGTGCATTTGTACCCAAAAGACTCACCCTGGCAAACAGCAAGGAATCAAGCAATACATTGAAACCATCTAAACCACAAGCTGTTTTGATTTTCTAACATAAACGATCTGGGCTCCAAGGCAGGTAACAGAGCTGCAAAATACATATTTACAATGAACAGAATCAAAAGAATGAGCAGAAATATACTAGTGAGAGAACATTGTCTTTCCAGACCTCTGCCCTCCCCAGAAAACTCTCTCAAAGAGATTTTAATTTGAGTTCAGTGGCACCTTTAAGACCAACCGAGTTTTCTTCAAGATCTGTTTGACAGTCCCCTCAAAACAATGTGAAGGACATATTTCTTCCAATTTCCTCTAGGTCACTATTCTACAGCACACAGATCAATGAACAGCAACAACCATAATAGCAAAATGACATGATCGTCAATTTTAAAAAATCCAATTGAAAATAAATGTTTGCGATCCTTGCTTTCATAAAAAGATCAAAAGAAGAATTCAGTCCCCGAGAATGTAAGGATCGTATCCCGGGGACTGAATTCTTCTTTTGATTTATCATACTTTTTGTGAAAATAGTCACATTCCTTTAAGAATGACACAAAAAATTTCTCTGGATATTTAAGATCAAGTTACTTGTTGGCAGACAACAGAGAACTGGAGAAGATGGTTCACTGAATACTCTGTCCCCCTAATAAAATGTTGTGATAATATTCTGTCTTATTATACTTAAAGTATATAAGGATTTACAGTTTTCTTTACGGTTCTTGACATTGCGTATGTGAATTTAATGCAAGTACTTACCTTAATGTACATTATTTATTATACATTGACTAGGATTTTCTTATTGGAACAAGTTTTGAAAAACTGCTAACACACATTTGTTGTGTATACAGGATATTAGATACATATACTTATGGATATTTTTACTTTGTTAATATTTTCCCTTTATTTTGTTATGCTACGGAAGAAAAAAAATTGAAAACAAATTTCATGTTTTGGCATTTGAGCTTACTTGTACGATTCATGTACAATTTCTACAGTCAATTCTGATTTCATTTTGTGAACCAATGCATAGCATTTCTGCCAGCTGCTCTAGCTCCTCGGCTTCCCCACCTGGAGGCTGGCGTCCCTAGGACTTTCTCAGTCTGGCTTTGCTAACTCTAGAGCAGGGGTAGTCAACCTGTGGTCCTTCAGGTGTCCATGGACTACAATTCGCATTTGCCCCTGCCAGCAAACACATTTGTCTCTGCCCCTGCCAGAGGCAAACGCTGGTAGGGGTTCTTGGGAAGTGTAGTCCATGGACATCTGACCACAGGTTGACTACCCCTGCTCTAGAGGACCTAGTTTAGCTTTTGAGTCCGACCTCAAAATCTAAACTAGGAATGGGAAAAGTTCTATGGTCCAAAAGAAAGGGCGTCTCTCTGGGGAACCTTATTAGGGTTGATCGCCAAGGCAGCCGAACCATGCAAAAGCACTTACCCCTAACTTATTCATTTAGTTAAGGTATTTCTACACCATACAATGTTTCGTCAACAGTGGAGGGTTGCCAACTTTAGGATTTCACTAGAGCTTTGCAGTGAAATCTGGGGAAGGCAGGTTCAGCCAGGGGAGGGACCTCAATGTGATGTAATTGCATCGGATCCACTCTTCAGAGCAGCCGTTTGCTCCAGAGGAACAGATCTGATGTCTGCAGATCAGCTAGAAGATCTCCAGGCCCTACTTAAAACCTAGAAATCCTAACAAGACAGGACTTATCACTACACTGACTTGTTCTGGCATATTCAAATATGAATATTACTAGTTGGAAAGCATGAAGAAATGCAGCGGGCACTAGCGGGAGGTAGGTGGGGGGAGGCAGGGCTGGGGAGGCTCAGAGAGGGCTCATGGCCACTTAGCCGTGGCCCCCTCCCCAGACGGCAGGTTTAGCACATAGTGTGCGCACTTAAGGTGGTCGGGGTTGGCGTGGGAACCAATCAGCGGCACGGGTGCCTTGGCACCACTGTGGGCTCGCCGTGGCCGCCTCCACCTTCCTGGCACAGTCTTCCATCACGGGCTGCCATGGGCTCCTTGCCACTGGTGCAGGCCCCTCTTTGGCAGTGGCAGGTGTTTGGAGGCGTAGGCCACCTTGCGCCAGGGCTGCCCTCTCCACTGGCGTCTCGAACTGCACCCGAATGTTAAACTCGATGTTGTCATATCCTGTGGCAATTCTCCCAAAGAAGGCAACTCTGAGCTTTAGAAAAGATCTTCTGTAGTTTATTGGAGAGACATACTAATGGTAGCATAAAATGTTTCATTGCTAAAACTGGCCACGCATAGAGTCTGAGACAATTATAGAGCCCAGCTTGCCCACAGTCAGTCATCTTACAGAATGTACCCCCTTATCTTCAAGGTGAAAGTGTGATTTGCAGCTTAGCATCTAGAGGCAGGAAGAACAGTAATAATATACAAACACGTTAAGAAACTGGATGGCCCCCCAGGGCCGAAGAGAACTTTAGAAAACAGGAGAGGGAACTTGGAGGAGTGAATCCAACTGACTGTCATGGGATATTGGTCGAGCCACCCTGACCTTTTATGCACGGCGCCAGATTCCGCGCGCTGGCGCCGTGCCCTTGAGGCGGGGCACAATGCCCCGCCGTTTCCCGTGAACGCACGGAAGCAGGGCATGTTGGGTTGTCCCGGTGTAGTGCGCGTGTGCTTTACACCGGGACTGGGAGGCCCGGCTGAGGTAAGTGCAGTGGCGCGGGCGGGAGAGGTGGGGAGGGGGTCACCCCTGCCAGCTCCATGCTACCACGGAGCATGTGGGGGTGAGCGGTGTCCCTTAAGGGACACCGCAGGTCGAGGCTGGGCGGCCTGACAGGCCCGGCGCTGCCGATTATGCTCAGCGCCGGGCCGCTGCAGCCCTGGCTTACCCAGGAAGCTCCGGAAGATCCTGCATTCTCTTCACGTGGGTGTTCCGAAGCCCTGGGCCGGGTGGCGCCTGCACTCGTGGTGGCAGTGTGCGTTCTCAGTGATTTTATGGCGACATATTCCAAACTTGAAAATAACTATGAATCAGTGCAGCTTTTAGGTCCCTAGAAGCTGTCCGGCACAACTTGTGCCTAATTTGCACCCCCAAACATCAGTCTCAGAACTGCTTTCCTGTTGCTTCCTCTCATGTAACTTGGGTATAGCTCTAAAAACAGGCCTATGGGAAGAAGCCAGCTTATTGGTCAGACACTTGATAAACAAATTACAGCAGTTTGACATGAATCCGCAGGGAAGGTAATAAATCAAATGAGCAGTTCTGTGGCTCGGGTTCTCAACGGCCAAATCTGCTCACAGCCTATGTGCAAGGCATTAGCAGAAATAATTACTACAGGGTGTAGCTGAGACCAGGAATTCAGCAAGATTCAGAAAATGGAGCTGAATTTTGAGGGCTAATAGCCATAAAGGAAGGGAGGGAGAGAGGGAGAGGGAGAGGGAGAGGGAGAGGGAGAGGGAGAGGGAGAAGGAGAGAAGGAGAGAAAGAAAGAAAGAAAGAAAGAAAGAAAGAAAGAAAGAAAGAAAGAAAGAAAGAAAGAAAGAAAGAAAGAAAGAAAGAAAGAAAGAAAGAAAGAAAGAAAGAAAGAAAGAAAGAAAGACAAAGTAACAATTGCACATTTATCAACGGATTACTATACATAACAAAAATTCATAAAGGATAACATTAAGGCCAGTAGGAATTAAACAGATTGCAAAGTTCTCCTGGTTTCCTGGAGAATTAAGCCACTGAACAAGATACTAACATGAGTGCATCTGAAGCATGATAGAGGTTTATAAAACAACCAGGGCAAAGCCCAGGGCAGCCAGGAATTCTATGGGTGCTAGGATACATGCCTGCACGGTGTCCTTCCGGACTGCCCTCCCCACCCTGCTCCCTTCTCGAACCTGCTCCCTTCTCGAATTCAGCATGGTGACGTGGTTAAAGAACAGCAGACTCTAATCTCAAGGGCTGAGTCTGATCCTCCACGCCTCCTCCATGTGCAGGCAGCTGGGTTGCCAACCTCTAGGTGAGGGCCTGGAGATCTTCAGGAATAACAACTGAACTCCAGGCACCAGTTCCTCTGGAGGAAACATCTGGAAGGAAGGAAGGAAGGAAGGAAGGAAGGAAGGAAGGAAGGAAGGAAGGAAGGAAGGAAGGAAGGAAGGAAGGAAGGAAGGAAGGAAGGAAGGAGGAAGAAGGAAAGAAGAAAAGAGAAAAAGGAAGAAGGGAAGGGAGACAAAAAAGGAAGGAAGACAGAAAGGAAAAGAGAGGGAGAAAGAGAAAGGAAGGCATGCAGACAGACAGACAAGAGGGAGGGAGATAAAAAGACTCTCCCGCCCCTCCCCCTGCTCAGGAGGACTATAGAGGAGCACTCCAAGGCTGCCCTCAGGTCCCCTGGCAGCCGTTTCCAGGCCTTCCATGGCTCTCTCTTGAACCTGGGCAGGCCACGGAGAGGCTTCTACAGGCTGCCTCGGGCCCCATAGGATCAGCAGGCTGCCATTTCCAGGCCCCCTGAACTCAGCCATGCCACAGGGAGGCTTCCAAAGGCCGCCCTGGATCCCATAGGGCCTTTGGGTGGCCTTTCTTGGCCCTCTCGCCCCCACCCCCAGGATCTCTGGTGGGCTAACGTGAACCTCTGCCTTCCTTCCAGCCACTCCATTCTCTGCCCTTTCCAAAGTGGGCCAGCAGAGCAGGCCAGCTCTTTTTCTAGCTGGAAGGAGGAGGAGGTGGCCAGGGGTGGGGCAGATCTGCCTTTGGCCCTCCCTGGGCAAGTGGACGCTCTCTACAGGGGGCCTACACCGTGGAAGGCCAATCAGATAGGGCATAAGTCTCATGCACTTTGACTTTTAACTTGGTTAAAGATGCACGGGGTGGAGAGAGGTGACAAAGAGAGATTTTATTCCCTTCCCCTTTAAAGGACACAACTGCAGCCCCACTGAGCACTGTGGCTGTCAAAATAAGCACCGCAGGGTGCCTAAGAGGAGATGAGTCTGGCGTGGTCAGTGTTGGCAGAGTTACAATAAGCAAGAGTGTGCGGCACCAGCTGCTTAAAAGAGTATAATATAAAGTGGCCAGCTTTATTTGGGGAAAACCTGGAGACTTTGGGGGTGCAACCTGCAGAGGGCAGAAAACCTGGTAAGGTAGGCTAGGCTGAGAGACAGCAGTTGGGTCAAGGTCCCCCAGCAAGCTTCCATGGGAGGGTGAGATTTCGGCGTGGGTTTCTCAGATCGTAGTCTAACCAGGCTGACTATACCACTAACTATGGCAGGCTTAATTCAACCAGGGTTAATTCAACCTGAATCAAAGCAACATGAATTGAAACCATGCTCTGCAGTACATCTGTGCAGCTCAAAAGCGCAAGGGAAGTAGGGAAATGTTGGGCAAACCTCAAGACATCAGTCATCGCTTACAAGTTCTTCTGAGTGAAAAGCCCACAACAGGTTAACACGCAAACCTCCAGGTCTCCCATAATGGGTTTGAAAATCAATGTTCTGCAGCTTGGAGTAGTAAAGAGGCCCTGCTGCTCCTCCCACCAGTGATATTTCAGAAATTAATGAAGAAAGAAGCACTTGAGCGAGACTCATTAATAAAGCCAGTCAAAGTATATATTGAAGAGGGGGAAAACTAAAAAATGCCAGAACGTTTCTTCCTCTCCCATAACCAAAGCAACAGAATGAAACTCCGGGGAATGTCTAGGAGGCACATATTCATAGTTTTTCATGCACACAAGCTCTTTTCAATATCCTTCAATTACAACCAACCCAAGATGCTATTAGCAGTCTCATGGATAAAAACCAACACACCCCATACGTTACCTGTGTGTTTTGCCTGCAAAGCAAATAGCTGCTGAAAGGTGGCGAGGGAATGAAGACAGAAAAACAGAGGATTGGGGGGGGGGATACCCTCCTTACACACAGTTTTGGATGCGGCTTAGCAGAGACTAGGAGCGGGAATCTTAGTGCAAACCTCAGGGATGCGTAACAACCATTGGTTGGCATGCAGGATCCAGCCTGGCACGGAGTTCTGCTTAGTGCCAATCACAGGCTTTGGTGGGAACCCTTCAACTGTATTTGGGTGTTTGGGAGGTGAGCGGTTTGGTTGTTCTGCTTGTGTGCGATCAATCAAAGAGCTGATGTTTGGCACCTGGGTGTCTCTGTGCTTTATTGAACTTACTATTCAATACTGAGCTTGGTGAGCAGCCCTGGCAAGCAGTCGTGGAGATCACTGGCTCCTTACCTTCCGAGGAGGGACTGCTGTAATCACTCTACTAATTCCTGCCTCCCGAGGGGAAGTCACAGCCAGCAAGTTCAGGCGCTGAGCTTCTCAGAACCAGGACGTCATCAAAATAAGTAATGACGCCTGGCAACCACTTGAGAACATCCTCCATAAGGCTTTGGAAAGTGCCCAGAGATGCTCATGCCCAACTACAGCTATGGCCCTCAGCTATGGTTCTGTGCCCTGCTGCCCAAGTAGAGAACTACAGAAATCACATCACTTCCCACTGTCCATGGTGGGCAGCTGAACCACGTTGAGGCCCAACATTTCCAAAGAGGGACAATCCAAACTCTCTGCATGCTCCTAGCACCACAGACTACCGACCAGTCGTCATCAAGGTAACCAAAGGCCAGATCCATATAATACTTCCGCAATACTCCAGCAATACTCCTGCAACACTCGCTTCTTTGTAGCGCTTCTCGGGTAATCGCGAAAAGTGGATTACCCACTTGACTTCTGAGAACAACCTGCAACACATCCGCATAAGACATGTGTGTTCTTAATATAGTGTTAGGAAGAAGGTCCCTCCTTCGCTCCCGCCCCCAAGCTTCCGGAAGACGGGAATGTCTTTTTTCCCCTACAAACCGCCTAAAGCAATGAACAAGCAAGCACGCAGCTTGTTTGGCCAAAGTTCCTTTTCAACCAATGCAGAAGTGCCTAACAGTAATGCAAAGTGTCCTTCTTCAAATGTATTCAAACTTCCAAAGCGAGCCCCATAAAGTTCATCACTCAACACCAGCCCTAATGTTGCCCTGCACTTACAGGTATTGCACATAAATATTTTTTTACATGGAAACGTGTCAATGATTATATGCAAACACCTCCACAAGCGACATGTAGGCATGGATGGAGGAAAAACCACTTGCTGACAAGGGCAGGGGAGTGTGGATATGCTTGTTGTGCCTCAAGCTTCTGTATAAGGTGGAGGAAAACCCCTTTAATGACTGGCGATCAGAACTGTTGACTCCCCTGTGTATGCACACATTACATGGTGACTTGTGTAGATGCACATGTGCATGCGGGAACGCAACTATTTTGGAAGCAGCAGCGTACCCCTACGGCTAAGCAACTACTCCCGTGCAACGAGGTTTGAACACAACACATGACTAAAGAAGTCCAATCTAAGCCTCCCTGATAGGCTGCCATCCAATCAGGAGGCTACAATCCTGCCTTCTCTCCTTGGGCGAGAAGAATGGATCTAAGCTGGGACCCTCCTTTGCACCTCCATTGTCCTCCAGCAGCAGCCAGAGGAAGATGGATTCCGCCTCGCAGTCCTCTTCTGCCCAGGGCACTGGCAGAGGACTCACTTGGAGAGATGCAGAGATCCGTGACCTCATGGCAATCTTTGCAGAAGAAAGGATCCAGGATGCCTTCAAATCGTCCCATAGGAACAGGGAGGCATTTGAGGAGGTGGCCATGAAAATGAGAGCCGTTAGCCACCAGAGGACTGGCCTTGAGTGCCGGTCCAAAACGAAGACTATGCGAGCAGAGTACATGCGCTGCATCGCTCAAAACAAAAAACCTGGGGCTGCGAAAGTCACCTGCCCATTTTACGATGTGCAGCGTGTGATTTTCGAGGAGGGAGAGGGCGACGGGAGGCCGAAGCACGTGGGGAGAAGCCTAAAGGTGGTCAGGCAGGCTGCTCCCTGGTGACCAGAGCCTTTCCAGCCGGAGGATCCGGAGGAGGGGCCGTCTCCTGGAAGGATCCAGCCACCTCTTCTCCCCCAGTGACGGTGAATGGACATGGTGACACTCAACCTTCTGGCCATCATCCCTGGTGAGGAAGAGAGCGTTTTCCACCATGGGGGGTGGGGGGGATACCAAACGGGAGTAACATAGATACAAGAGGCTTCTGAGCTTAAACCACAACTTTTCAAATTTATTAAACAATTTTAACAACAACAAATTTTGGAAAAATCAACACCCCCCTCCCACCCAAAACAAACAACAAACAATCAACAATCAAAACCCTTTTAATTCCCATTCCCTTCACTTCCCTTTACCTCCCTCCCCTTTACCTCTCTTCCTTTTAACTCCCGTCCCTTTACCTTCTCCTCCCCCCTCCCTCTCCTCTCCTCCCAGAGTTCTTGTAGCTGCCTATCCATCCTTCCCATCATTGCTAGGACCTTCCTCTACCAAACAGCCTCCGCCTCCAGCTTCTCTTCCATCTGTCTTACTGTTGAAAGAAATAAAGGAATACAGTTTAAATCAAAACCTCCAGAAGACCATGGGCACCTAAATGGGGTTGTAAATATGAGGCTGGTGGGCCTCAGCAACAGTGGCAGCAAGCTTATATGATGCTTTGTACTGCTCCTTGTGCCTCTCCATGGCCCCCTTCAGCTCCATTATGCTGGCCTGCATGGTTTGTGCTGTTAAGGGGTTTACAAAACAGAAAGGAGAAGTCAGTACACACTTCATTTTGACCAGTGGATTGCAGTCAGGAATCAGGTGGCGTTCTCTTGCCATAGCTGAGGTAGATGGCTGTTCCTCCATCTCGCCCTCTGCTCCTGCCGTGGTGGTGGGCTCAGCCACCATCTTAACTGGAGACAGCTTTGCTGAAGAGGGGAAACGAAGGGGGGCATTCTGTGGGTACTGTTCATGCAGCATAAGCCTTACAAACAGTAATCATGAAGTAGCGTGTATTTTTGGCCCTGGAGCTGTGTCCTCATGGATTTGCAACCTGCATCCATGTTGAGACACAGAACTGGAGAAGGAGCATGTGAAATGAAACCTGCAAGTGGCTGAAATTGGGTCATGCCAGCCTAGTAGCAGAATAGGGGTATTACATTGCTTATTAAGCTCAATTGTAAAATTCCAATGCAGCACCACCATCCAACCACCCCAACACAGAATAAGGTTGAATTCCAGGCCAACTGTACTGATCTCCCCATCCACCGCCTATCTTTGAACAGGATCCACGTTCTGTTGTTTGCCTAGGGATCTTTATTTATTTAGCTTAAAAATATGAGGAAATAAACACTTACCCATGTGCCTGTGCTGTTCGAGGGGGGGGCTTCCCAGATTTCTCCCAAATCTTCATCATCTGGGAGTGGAAAATGGTTCTCCCATTCTCTCTGGGCACCCCCTTGTTCCAGACTATTCAGGAAGTCCAGCTTGATTCTTTTGAACTTAGTGCGCACCTGGTCCCAGGTGCACATGTACCCTCTTGCCTGCATCTTCCTGGCCAGGACTATATCGGCCCCCTTTGGGTGGCCATGAGTGCTGCCCATCAGTTTTTCAATCCTCTTTGAAGCCAAGACAAGCTCCAAGAGTGCCTCTGCTTTTGCTCTCTGCCAGAAGGCACCCTTCCTTGGCAGAGGCATCTTGCAGAATGACGTCTACAAAACGAGAAAACGTTGCTTCGTCCCCCCTCCCAAATTTTAAAAGTATCAATCTGACCCTCCAAAGGGATGAGCCTTGTAGAGTACACAAACGAGGGCTTCTTACAGCCAGCGATATAGGAGGCGCCATCCTTTCCTGCTGAGCTGGCAGCCAATCCAGGAGCCCTTGTGACTTCCCTCCACCACAACCCTCCATTTTAAAGGGACAAAATGCAGTGCGGGCCAAGAGCATCTCCCCTCTTCGGAATTTCATCAGTTTCCCAAGAGTACACCTCCCCTGTTTATGCCTATTTGATAAATGCTGCTGGAGCAAGATGAGCCCTGGTTTTAATCACACTCTTTGGCTGAGAGTGGAATCCCCAATGTGCATTCAGGCCAGAGAATCTCCAAGTTGAAAGGGGGCTTGTGGCCAGTAAAAAGGTATGAGAAAAGGAAGCGCTATTCCAGCATGTAAGAACGAGGAGACATGTCATTTGAAAAATTAGTAAACTTTATTTAATTGTAACTAACAAAAGGAAGTCAAAGGACTCAAAACCGTCCCCTGTGCTTTTACAGAAAAGTTGTGATTGCGTCCCTTGTTCTGCAGCCCTCTTCATAAATCCTTCTTTTCCTGCTTTTGGAAATAGATGCATCCTCCTGCAACACCATTGGTTCTGGCTCCTCCACAGGAAAGGGGATATGGCGACCCTTCTCTTCACAGATATTATATAGGACCACACACGCAATTATGAGTGGCATCACATTATCTATGTGCACATGCAACCTGGACATCAGACAACGAAAATGGCCCTTAAGATGCCCAAAGGCACACTCCACAACATTGCGTGCATGGGAGTGCCTCAAGTTGTAATAACTTTGCACATTGGTCCTGGGGCGCTTATAAGGGGGTCATAAGCGCAAGAGATATGCTCCATCCCCAGAGCGGGGACCCGAACACCCTCTATGGTCACTGTGGGGTTTCCTGGAACAAAGATCCATTGCTGACCTCAGGTTGGACTCATGGAAGACATGGGCATCATGCCTCCTTCCACTCCAGCCCACCTGAGCATCAATAAACCTCCCAGAATAGTCCACTGTGCCTTGGAGAAGAAATGAGCAAAAGTCTTTCTGTTGCCATACTCCTTTATGCTGCCCTCCGGTGCTCTAATGGGTATGGGGCAAAGCAGTGTGGGAATCCAAGCCTCCCAAAACCATCCATGCTCTGTGCTGAAAAGACAGAAGAAACAGTTAACATAGAAAAAGGGGGGGGACGAGTATTCGTTGTTGTGCTAATAAAAATGGGGACACCACTGTGAAGGGGTGGCAGTGCAACCTACCTCTCAAGCCGGTCTCCAAGGCACATCGCTTTGCTGTACAGCTCTGCCTCCATCACAAATCAGAACTCTGTCACAATCTTGCCAACAGTGGAAACTCCCAAGCCAAACTGCTGGGCAACATTCGTGAAGTAGAGAGGGGTGGCCAGGTACCACAGTGCAGCCGCGACACAATTCTCCACAGGAATGGGGCTCCTCATGCCAGTTCACTGCTGCTACATGTGACTCTGGAGGGCATCCACAATTTCCATGAATGTTGCCCTGGACTTCCTGAAGTTCATGATCCATTGGTCATCGATCCAGTGGGAAAAGACAAAATTGTGCCACCAGTCCGTGGTTCTGTCTTCCACCCAGAACTGCCTTGGAAAACGCAGCTTGACAAGAGCTTGCCACCTCATCCTGGCTGCAAAGTGAGCCCTGTGCGATTTCTTGTGCATTAGTGCCCTTCCAGTGTGTGCCTTTCTCCTGATGGTGATCATCCTTTCTCTGTATGCCAAAGTCTGAACCATCATCCTCAAAACAGTGGCACGAACACGTCCAGCAAGGATGAGCATATGAGCCACCAAGCCAAAAATAATGTTCCCCATTGCCACGCTGCGCTGGAGACAAGCAACGGGCAAAGGCGAACAAAGAGTGCAGGCGGCCAGATGTGTGTGTGGGAGCATATAAGCAGGGAATATGTGGGCGTGTCTTGTGGGCATCACTGTCTTGAGTACATTTCGTCCAAAAAAAGATTTTTTTCGGAAAAGACAATGAAAGACGGTTCTCTATGAAGCAATGATTGAACACATATTCATTGCCTCCAGTGTTTTCGGGTTTAAAAAAAAAAATTAAAAGGGAAAGGGGCATTTTGGGGGCATGAGGACATCTCTCCATTTCATTGGCTCTTCTGTTTGATTGACGGCCAGAGGCTGGCAGAAGCGTCACAAATACAGGTCTCCTTTATTGCCATTCCGGCAAGACCGGAAACATGGGGAACTAAAAAAGCGGTAGTAGGACATCGATTTTCCACAAGAAACAGTTGTGTGTGAAACTTTCCGCTATTAATTGTAGTGATTTGGCATGCCGTGGACATCTAGCAACACTGGGCAATGTGCGGAATTGCCCTCGATATTGAAGCTCCTATTGACATAATGAATACGTATTCATGACAGTAGTCATTTGTATTTCTGTCGTGCATTCATTAATTATGTTTTGTCCAACCACTAATTGTACTTTTGTATTTTCTAAGACTGAATGTCCCTTGATTAAGCCTTACAGTGAAATGTGTTGGGACTTTTCGGACATTAAAGAACCTTTGAAGTCTGCAGACTCTGCAGATGTCTACTTGTTATATTGTTATAATTGTTAAGCCATTCTGGTATCCTACCTCTCCTATTTTAATATTACTTTTTCACAGGGCAGCATGAATTCACTTCCACCTGCTGGGGATGGGGGTGGGGAGGAGGAAGAAAAAAGTTTCCCTGCATAGTTTTCAGAAGGCACTTTGGAATCTATAGATATACTACTATTTTCTAAAGCAGGGGTAGTCAAACTGGCAGGGGTTCATGGGAATTGTAGTTCATGGACATCTGGAGGGCCGCAGTTTGACTACCCCTGTTCTAGAGTCTCAGAAAACATGATTTAAACACATTAGCAGCCTATAGCAACAAAGAGTACATGCTTGTGTTCGACGGAAATATGGACCTCTTCACTGGAAATGTACAAGCAGATGTGTTCCTGAGGCAGTTTTAGTTGTGTTTCTCATTACAAAACAGTGAAAAGCTAAGAATGTGAAAACAGCTGGATCAGACCCATTCATTTATTAGATTTCTATGCCGCCCTTCCATACAGCAGTTTAGCCTGGTGGTCTTTTTTACACAGCAGCCAACACCCCTGGATGTCTTCCCCACCAACATACATCCAGAGGCACAATGTCTCTGATGAACAAGCTCCGTTTCAGCCCTATGATTTAATAGGCAGGAAATGGTCAATGAAAGAGTCTCATTTGCTTTTAAAGCAATTTCTGTTCCTGACTGTTACAAGGCCCTTGTGGCAGGGAGTTCCATCAGTTAGTTATGCCCGGCAACACTTTAGTCCACCTAGAATCTCCTGCCCATCCTGTGGGAGAAAAGCTCCCTTTGTGCATCTCTCTTCCCTCCCCCCAAACATATTTTTAAAAGAGATTTCAGGAATACCCCATCTTCACCACGTAAGTAGTGTAGAAGAGTGCATGTTTTGAGGGGAGTTTATTGGGGGGGCGGGATGCTAAGAATAGAAATATAAGCAAACAGTTACCTGTCTCAGAGTTTGTAGAAGCGACAGGCATCTCAGCAGATGAGGACTGTTTGTCTCTATTCTTCTGGTTCTTGATGATCCTGTGGAGAGAAGAGAAATTGAATAGCCCACTCTCCAGAAACATGGTCCAAGGAAGTTTCCCTTGCACCAGAAAACCTTTGTGACGCTTATCCATACAGTTTTGAGTCAATATTAGCCTGTGATTGTGTAAAAACAGAAACCTGGATATTTGTAGCACCTTCATAACCCTCTAAGATTAGGTTAGCAGCACAAACTACTCTCTTGTGGCACACACTGATTCAAACTGAGCCACAGCAAGCACATAAAGACAACAGTGTGATTTTAAAAAGAAAATACAGGAGGGTAGTGTTGCCAGATCCAGGTTGGCAGCCTCCTGGAGATTTGGAGCTCGATCCCGGAGATGGCCAGGACCTCAGTGGGGCACCATGCCTTAGAGTCCACCCTCCAAAACATCCATCTTCACCAGGACCATTTATGCACTGGAGGTTTCATGCTGGGCTGCAGGCTGGAGTTTTAGTCGTGGCAGGTTGCCCCACCTCTTCCTGCACTCACATGGGAGAGCATTTGGCCTGGTGCACCTCATCTGACCCCAATTTGTGCTCCTGCATGGGAGCTGGGGCAGTGAAGTTCCCAGTGCATAAATGGTCCAGGGGAACTGATCATTGTAATCAGGAGATGAGTTGCAATTTCAGGGGAGTCCCCGATCCCTCCTGGAGATTAACATCCCTAGAGCAGAAACTCTTAAAGTGATACTCCAGTATCTTCCCTTTGCTTTTGTGATGAGAGAAGAACCCAGTATCTCTGCTTAGTCATATACAGAGAACAAACCGTGGCTTGAAATGAGAGCCAGCCACTGGTGTCTGGTTGATGCTTACCTCAGATACTGATCCCCCCCCCTGCAAACCCAAACCATTGCAGTTGGTTGTGATTCCTGTCATCTCAACACACTAAAACTCTGGTTGGTTCTCTTGATCACGATTTGGAATCCGGATTTGTACGCAAGACAGCAAACCAGAATTTGCAGTTTCATCAGATTTGGATGTGCGGCTGCTGGAAGCCTGGAATGAGTCAATATCTCAGCCATGTAGAAGAGGGACAGCATACCCCCAAGGATTTGAGAAGCTCGCTCTCATAATGAGCAGGCTGAATTGTTCACTGTGTTTGAAGGCTCCCTTTGACTCACTCCATAAAGGCTTTGGATCAGTTCTTGTTTAAGTATCTACACAACATGACTGACCCGGTCTTATTTTAGCATCTGACTCCATTCTAAACAGGTCTTGAGCACAGAGTAAAACAGACAAATCTCCTTCCAGGATCAGGTACAGTTTCTGCTGCTGCACATTAAGCTATGCTTCTCCCCAACCTGGCTCTATTCACATCCATACATGGTTCAAATGGCACCGTGGACTTTCGGCCTTGCCCCACTAGTAAGGCTGCCTGCCACAGGGTTTCCACTCAGCCATCCACTCATCAGCTGAAACAAAACAGTCAAACTCAAGGACTAGGGTGAACATTCCAAGGCTACTACTTACTTGAATGCTACTCATTATTAGTCCACCAAACTCAGTTCAATTTTGTGGTGTTTGTATATTTTAGTTCTTCTTAACATTTTTAGAAAGGCTTCCCTAACTAGCTTGATGGAGTGAGCCAGCTTGGTGTAGTGGCTAACAGCGGTGGTTTCTAATCTGCCAAATTGGGTTTGATTCCCCACTCCTCCACAAGCAGCCAGCTGGTTGGCTTTGGGTCACTCACAGTCCTGAAAGTTCTGTTGTCACAGAGCAGTTCTGTCAGAGCTCTCTCAGTCCTACCTACCTCACAAGGTGTCTGTTGTGGGGAGAGGAAGGGTAGGAGATACCAAGCCGCTTTGAGACTAGTTTGACCAGTAAAAAACAGGGTTCCAAAAAAACAACTCTTTAAAAAGCCTATTTTCTTACAAATACGGGAAATACAAAGTTACCCATCCTAGTTTGCAAACTTATGATTTTATGTGATAGGGGTAAATCAAGCTAACAAATAGTGTATCAGTGTCATGAAACAGATCACAAACACATTTTTTTAAAGTCAATAATTGAACAAGCAAAGGGAAGGACACTGAAAATGCTCCTTGCTTGGGGCATCTTTCCTCTTTCTGCCGCAGTAAATAAGTGTAGAGGAAAACAAACAATATTCAAAGGTTAGAAGCAGCCGGTAATCACAACCAGATTTGGCAGAAGCCCCGGTGTACATCTCGGGCTCAGTGTCTGAGTCTGTCCCTCCACTGTGGCCTCTTTCTTATCACTGAGGTCATCCTCCTTTTTTTGTTTGCTCTGGCGCTACTCTGCACATTCTTTCCACACTGGATTGGATTTCATTATAGTTTCTTCTCCCCTTTTTTCTTTCTTTCTAAAACCAAAGTTGAAGAAATCACATTTAAGCACAAAAATGGCTTAAGGCAAGGGAAGGATGATCCCCCCCCCCCCCAATTGCTACGCAGCTGCATTCGCTTGCCATTACCCAGCTAGGTTGCTGGAATGCTTCAGGTCAAAATTCCCTTTTCTAAAAATGATCAGTCTTGGCAACCGTGGATGGGTGGGTGGGTGTTCTACACACAGTTCTGGGGAAGAGAGCATACTCTTGCAGGGAATTAACAATAAAGTACAGCTTGTTTGCTTTGTATCATGTGCCTAGACTGCCAACTGCCGGGGGGGGGGGGAGAGGGAGTCCTCTCCATTTAATAGCATTATATTTGCATCAATTCGGTGAAAAATTTCATCTGCCAGGAAAGAACTCAGATACATCCTGATTTTGCAGATATAAAAGCCACATTGTCTGTGGATGGGAAACCAGTGGCTGAGGCCCTGTTAAAAATATTTCCATGCTTGAGTTTCTCCACCAAAATACTGAGTATTTTTATCTGAATTGATGCATGCGATGTGGGAGTGCTGTGGGATAAAGGACTTAAAATGCACGTTCAAGCAAATGGGCTGTCAGAAAAATGTAATGCGGTCTTGACGAATATGCTAAAGGTTTACATGCAAACCATCCCCAGGGATTGGGATGAAAAGTTACACTGCTTGCTGTGGCTGGTCTCCAGTACAGGAAGGTTTCCTCTGTGTTGAGAAACACCTGGAGATTTAGGGGGTAGAGCCCATAGAGTAGGGGTGGTCAAACTGCAGCCCTCCAGATGTCCATGGACTACAATTCCCAAGAGCCCCTGCCAGCATTTGCTGGCAGGGGCTCCTGGGAATTGTAGTCCATGGACATCTGGAGGGCTGCAGTTGGACTACCCCTGCCATTGAGGGCGGGGTATGGGGAGGGGAGGGACTTCAATGGGGTATAATGTCATAGACTTCGCCTTCCAAAGCCTCCATTTTTGGCAGGTGTACTGATCTCAGTCACCTGGAGATCAGTTGTGGGCACAGGAGATCTCCAACCACCACCTGGAGTTTCTTCCTTCAATTAAAATATTTAATTGACTAGTAAATAAGCCCACTGTACTCGAAATACAGCAGGCGCTAGCGGGGCTTGGGAGTCTCGCGGGCCGGCTCTGTGGTGGGCCAGGGGCCGGACCCAAGGGCGGGCGTGGGGCGGTGTGTGAGCCGGAGTCAGCTCATGCTGGACCCCCCCCAGCGGAGCGGCCTACCTGGGCCTGTAGCATCGAGGCGGGCGGCAGTGGCACGGCCTGCGGCCCCAAACCTCCTCCAGAGATGAGCTGTCCGGCAGCAAGGGACCAATTGCAAGCCGAGCTGTGCCCGGCTTGCAATTAGTTCCTTGCCGCCGGACTGACGATCAGAGGGCCCAATCGGCAGGTGCTTTGCACCTGCCAATTGGGCCCTCCGAATGTCAGTCCAGGGGAAGGGGCCTATCGGCACCCTTCCTCATCGCGGACAGGGCCCGCCCTCGGGGCCCTTACTGCTTTATTTAATCCACTCCACTAGGAGCGGTTAAAGATAGAAGAATTTGCTTGGAGAAAAGAACGGAAAATGTTTGGGTCTGTACTTTATTCAGTTTAGTATCAAAGTAGATAATGTTAACATTATTTAATACTATAGGCAAAGCCCGTTGTATCCAGGAATACAACGGGCGCTAGAGTTTGGCAGTGGGAAGAGGAAGGGGGGGGGGAGTTGTCCAGTCTGTAAGGACATGGGGTTGAATGTGTGTTGAGTGGGAGGTTGTGGTGGCATGGTGACAAATGAAGGCGGGGGTGTGGAGAGATGGGTGTCAAGAACCTGTGGTGTGGAATGTACGTAGAGTATGGAAGAGGATTGATCTTTGGGAATTGTGGCATAGTGGTTACAGATGAGCTTTCCAGAGCCATGTATTCAGATATGTAAAGGGGAAATCAGACTGGAGACTCTTCTTAGGGGGAAAGTACATGACAACCAATTCCAGTTCTGCATTCAACATCATTTCCCTTCTTGTCCCCCTGCCCTAATACACATGGGGTAATCACAGTACGCAGGTGTCTACCCTGCTTCTTCAGTCTCCATTTTTTTATTGTTGATAAAATGTTATGTGGCCAAATGATTCTTTCACGGCTGCTTCTTAGAAGAAGAGCTGGATTTTTGTACCCTGCTGTTTACTACCCAAAGGAGTCTCAAAGTGGTTTACTTTACCTTTTCCCTTCGTCCCCCCACAATAGACAGCCTGTGAGGGATGTGGGGCTGTGAGAGTTCTGAGAGAACTGGGAATTGGCCGCAGTGACCCAGCAGGCCCCAGGTGTCTCAAAGCAGTTTCCTTCCCTTCCTCTCCCCATAGCAGACGCTCCGTGAGGGTGGTGGGGTAGAGAGCCTCACTTGGAAGATAAAAATGAATGAACTGGGAGGGGTGGGTTCCAGTGAAGAGACAAATATAGAATAGTACAGTCTGGAATGCTAGGAGTTGTTGCGGTTAATACGACCTTATACTCTGTCCAAGAGACATGTATTTACTTATATGACGTTTGTCTGAAACACTAATAATTTGTCCCTTGACAAAGCCAGTGGGCGAAACGCGTTGGGACTTGTATGAAATAAGAATTAAAGAATAACTGAAACTGAAGAGAGATGACTGTATATAAGTCTAATTTGGATATTTTTATTGCCATATGGGTTTCCCAGTGCGTCTGTACTATTCTCACTTGGAAGACGGCAACCCTAAGAGGAGGTCTCTCTGTGCACAGCAGTCTTGACCTTAGTCAGGTTTATGCACACCTAGGTAGTGTGAAATTCCAGAAGATGAATCTACTCCAATCTGGCAACCTTACCTCCTCTCTGCAATGTTTTCTTGACCTAAAATATGTCAGGGGGGTGCTAAGTAGCTAAGGGGGCATTACACCCTTTGAGGCCCCACTTTCAGACCTCAAGGAATATGTTCAGACCAGGGACAGCCAACCTCCAGGTGGGGCCTGGAATTGCTGCTAATCTCCAGACTATACAGACCAGCTCTGCAGGCAAAAATGGCTACTTTGGAGGGGTGACTGTGTAGCATTGTATCCCCATGAGGTTTAGGGAAGCCAGCCTCCAGGTGGGGTCTGAGAATCCCCTGGAAGTACAGCTCATCTCTAGGCAGTTAGGCTGAAGGGAAACCTTTCCCCCACCTCTCATGCACCCCTTCACAAGGTATGCACGTGGCCCCAGAATCCACTTGGTTGATTGGCTGGTGATTTTGCCCTTCTGAAGCCTGAGGCCTACTGCTAGCAACTGCAGTCCCTGTTGTTGTCTGCAAGGTCAAGTCATTGCCTAATAAAGGTGGATCACCTAGGTCCAATCCGCACGACTTCAATGTTGCCAAAGGCTTGCAAATTGTAAACGCTACTAATTTGCAGTTCCGCAAGACGTCGCACACAATCTGCCACACTCCTGAAACAGTCCCGCAAAAAGCGATTCGTTGTAGCGCTTAAAGGGAAATCCAGAAAAGTGGATTCATCCTCCGAAAAGCGCTACACTCTTGCAAACAATCTGCAACACTAGCGAAAAAGACCTGTGCGCTCCCATTGTTGCGGTTCCAGCAAAGTCCCTCCCCCTGGCTCTCTCCTCCGAACTTCCAGCGAAGCGATCGCCATTTTTTTTTCCTCGGAGTGAGCAGAGAGCAACGAACTGGCGAGCCTTCATTCACCCAGCGAGGCTTCTCCGGCTACAGTCCCTCCACAGAAGTGCTTTAAAGCTCCCCTAAGTCACCAAGCACAACACAGCCCCATTTGCAAGTTCCCTTTATTTTCGGCCGAAAATCATGCCCGTGCTGCGGGGGATTTTTCTTTTCACTCGGGGGAGCGTGGCAACGATGACTCGCCAGCTCACACGCCAGCTAGATGGGTCTCTACGTTAGGAGGAATCAAGGCATATTCGTTGCAACGTGGGCTGCCCGAGGTGGGGGGGGGTTGAGGGAGGGAGTCGCCACCAGCGTTCCCTCCATCCCGAAAAGGCCTGACATGGCCTCTCTAGGCCCCGATGGGCCTGCCTGGAGCAGGCGGGGGCGAAGGGAGTCTCCAGCAGTGTTCCCCCCCTGATAAGGCCCACTGCAGCCTCTCCAGGCCTTGGCGGTCCTGGCCGGAGTGGGGTGGGAGAGGGGAGTCCCTGCCAGGACCCTCTCCCCTGAAAAGGCCTTGGCGGGCCTGCCTGAGATGGGGAGGGGGGGGGCTGGAGGGAAAGCTAGCATCCATTGTATTTTAAGTACAATGGCGGTTTGTGTGTGTGTGTGTAGAATAATAGAATCATAGAGTTGGAAGGGGCCTCATCTAGTCCAACCCCCTGCGCAGTGCAGGAACTCACAACTACATTTGTGAGTATCTGACAGTAGTATTTGATAGTGGTAGATTTAGTAGTAGATTTAGTTATAGGCTTTATAGATCATTTTGATCACGAATTTGACAGATCTGATTGACACTTGTAAACTGGAACAGCTGCAGTTCCCTAACTCATCTCAATTATTCAGCTATTCATTTCTCAACCGGTAGTTGTTTCCATCCTTTTGACTGCACTGAACGTAGCAGAGAGAGCCCATAGAGGCATTCACTGAGGTAAGCAATATGGGGTTTTGCCCCAAAATTATATTGACTTTTATGATGGTAAATACCTTATGTGTCCTTGAGGCACTTTAATGGCTATTTCTCACTTTATTCTTTAGAAACCCACTGTAGCTTCTTTGCCAACCATCGTTTTCGTGTATGACTAACATACAACTTTTTTGATGAGCTTATATTGGTTTGAGGGAGTTTTTGCTCTATTAAAGGTTTCTTTATGAATTTTCATTACCATGTAACTATTTTCATTTAACAGCAATCATCTAATAGATGCTTTCATCCATTGTATAATTCGGTAGATGTTTTCAATCATTGTATTTTCATAATAGATTGTCTAAATTGAATAGTGATTTTTTTTTTTTGCTTAAGCATGGCCATGACTGAATGTGGCCGCCGTTGACAAAGTGGCAGGGCAGGGTGACAGAGGATGGCGCTAGGCACATATGCGCTCACCTGGGGTGAGTTGGGGCATGCATGGCACAGATGTGCCACATCAGAAGGGATGGGGGAGGAGCGAGAACATGGCGCTTTATAAGGTGTGCTTGCTGGGGCTTCTTTCCCTTCCCAGCCAGTCAGCAAGCAGCACCCGTACCCCACCCGATAGCTTTCCCTCCAGCCCGCCCACCCCCACCCATCTCCGGCAGGCCCGCCAAGGCCTTTTCAGGGGAGAGGGTCCTGGCAGGGACTCCCTTTTCCCACCCCACTCCGGCCAGGACCGCCAAGGCCTGGAGAGGCTGCAGTGGGCCTTATCAGGGGGGGAACACTGCTGGAGACTCCCTTCGCCCCCGCCTGCTCCAGGCAGGCCCATCGGGGCCTAGAGAGACCATGTCAGGCCTTTTCGGGGTGGAGGGAACGCTGGTGGCGACTCCCTCCCTCAACCCCCCCACCTCGGGCAGCCCTGCTCCCTCCCCCCTTCCCCTGGCAGCCCTGCCGAGGTTTGGGGTGGGGGCAAGGGCTGGCCAGGGCTCCCTCTCCTTCACCCCCTACTGGGCCTGCAATCCCAGGCCCTCTCCCCTCCGTCCCAGCTCCCGCTGGCTGTGTAGCTTACCACAGGCTGGCACTTCTTCCACATGGAAGAAGGGAAAGGCCAGGAGTGGGACATTCTATTTGATACGTTGGATGGACGGCTGATCAGGGACACAACAGGCTACATGAATGGCAGTTAGGTGATGAGTCACAATCCCTCCCACTACCCCCTTCCCATTTTATTTATATGTTCAGATTCAGAGGTCCCATATTTAACAGAAAGCAGTGATTATAAGGAGTTCATAAACCACAAATACGTAAAGGTGACGTGACAATTAGCAAATGTACCAAGGGTGATATTTACTCAGTTTGTATGAACAAATTACAAAAAACAAGACAAATCCTGTGATGTATTGAGACCTAAAGGAAATTTAGGGAAACAAGATTAATTCATAGATTAAAAAGCAAAGGAAATTCAATCTATGAGTTAATTTAGTTTCCTCGGGTAGAAGTACCCTGGTGACATCAACAGAGTTACACTTGTGAAGTTTAAAAACATACAGGACACAACATTTCAGTTCATCTTCTGGATGGTGTCCAGGGATAAAATGAGAAACTAAGGGCATTTGTAAAACAGCATTCTAATTCTGCTTCTGTGTTCATTGATTCTGACACGAACTGGACTTACCAATATAATATTTTGGGCATGGATACCAGAGAATATAAATACTTTTAGAATTGAATTTAGAGAAGAAAAGCAACTCCTTGCTAAAATCCACATCAAGCTTCTCCAATCTCTGTATCTGTACAACAAAAGGGCACACTGAGCAATTGTGACATAGCCACTAAGGGCTATGAAAAATATCAGAATGTATCAAGGAGTTGGTGTTTTCCTAAAGCCAATTAAAATGGTTGTCTCATGTCCTTGAATATCAGCTACCAAATGCCAATTTTATAAATAATTCTGTCCAAGGGTAGGCCATGGAAGAGTGTTCAAAAGAGCAATGCAGTGTATTGAGAGGGTTTTTTCTCTCTTCCTGAACAAAAAGTGATAGGCTAGAAGTAGACAAGGTTCGATTTTCAGCTGTTTGAAGAAGTGAAAAAGGGTAGCCTTGAGAAATGAGTTGCATATTGATGTTTATTGTTATTGGCATTTACTACCACACAGTATTTCTTTTTGTTTCATCCCCTTCATTGATAAAAATTGTGCAAAGTGTTGCCTGGAGCCAAGAGCAGAGACAAGTTGCTGAAAAGGGGTCCTAAATCTCGAGGTGGTGGCTGGAGATCCCCCACTATTATAACTGATCTCCATGTGACAGAGATCATTTTCTCTGGAGAACACCAGCAGCAGCAGCAGCAGCATACTGATGTCACTCCCCATGCACCTGGAAGGGATGTAGTGAGTCACAGGGAAGGGTTCCCCATGTAGGGATGCCAGTCTCTCGATATTGGAGGGACCCACCTATCCTGATCTTCACTAAAACCTTTCCATCTCCATCGTGATCTTGGGAAAGACATGGTAACTGGCATTTGGATTCCTAGCTTGAGGACTGCAAGTCAATGCTGACGGTGTGGGAAAGCCTCAAGAACACATCTGGATATAGGCAAGGGTTGCATTTTCTGATCAGATGACACAAATGTTAAATCAGGATCCCCCAGTTTCACAGGTCACCCCCCAGGCACCTGGAGGTTGCCTTGATCAGGGGCCTGCAGCCTTTTCAAACCTTTGGGTATTGGCTATAACTACAAAACAGCTCCCTTTCCCCCTCTCCTATGCTTCAGTTCCTCAGATGTGAGAAATTTGGGCTTGTATTGCTCTACTCTGAAAGGGTAAGGTAAAGGTAAAGGTATCCCCTGTGCAAGCACCGAGTCATGTCTGACCCTTGGGGTGACGCCCTCTAGCGTTTTCATGGCAGACTCAATACGGGGTGGTTTGCCAGTGCCTTCCCCAGTCATTACCATTTACCCCCCAGCAAGCTGGGTACACAGGTAAAAAGCCAAATGAGGGTGCAGCTGGCTGGATCCATAGGCTCACCTCCCCAATCTGGCCAGTCTGCAACCAACAACCGCCAAGAGAAATTTCAGGGCGGGGCTGATGTAACATCTTTAGATGCTCTAGCATTTACAAAAACACTATGGCTTTATCACAGAGTTTTAGCAAACAGTAAAGCATCCATTATGTCAGTTTAGGTTTTTAACCCTTTCCTCCTGCTAGCACCTCAGGCGCCAGCAAGAAAAAAATCAGGGATACTGGGAGGTCTCCCACTATATTTGGACACCTGGCCCCTCTACCAAATGGAGCCAAGGTAGGAGGAGCTTAGAATCATAGATCCAACTGAAGAGCTGATTGGAGGAGAAGGGGGCCTACTGTTTCTTAGTTGTTACCTGGCAACTGCCTGGAGCACACTTGGTTGGAAGAAGGATAGGCGTGCCTGCATGCAAATAGCAAGGAGGAAGAGAGAATGTACTGGATGGAACCAGGGGCGGAGCAGAAATCTGCCTGAAGTCCACTCTTTCCTCAAACATGCTTGTAGTTGGCTCTTTCTCAAAAGACCAGAACAAAGCAGGTTCGGGGAAACTGCCCAGGTCTACTGTGGAAATGCAAATACTGACAGAAACCCAGTGGTATCATGCTGAAGCCAAAATACAAGCCACAGTGAATTAAGTGAAAACTTGGAACAAGATATCACTGCTGGACAAACCCAACTAGGGTTGCCAGATTCCCCCACACCAGTAGCAGGGTCAGGGGAGTAGGGTTGCCAGCTCCAGGGTAAGAAATTCCTAGAGATTGACAGCTTGGGGAGGAGAGGGATTTCAGTGGGGTACACCACCAAGTCCACCCCACAAAGCATCCCTCCATCTCTCCATCCATTCATTCAATTTATAGACCACCCTCCTGGCAAGCCAGCTCAGGGTAGTGTACAGCATCAAAGTAAAACAGTAATATAAGTTAAATAATAGCATATTAAAAACTAAAAACATTACATAATTCACCAAATGTGGTATCTCAATCTTAGCTGAATTTATTTCTCAGTTTCTTATGCATCTTGACTCTAATTAGTCCTTCCTGACAATTACCCCGGCAGCTATATGTAACCTTTGAGGAAATCTTTTTCAGTGCCTCTGAAGAATGTGCATCTGAAGACATGCTAAGTCTCTCAAGTCTTACTTATACCCAGAATTGAACATTGTTGGTCTTGGAGGTACCACTGCACTCAAACTTTGTTATCCTGTATTTTTATGCCATTTGACTGCCAATTTATGCCATTTATGCCAATTGACTGCCATTCACAGATCTTACTGATTGCCTTATCCAATTTCAGCTATATTGTGTTCTTCAGGAAAACTGATCTTTGTAGTCTGGAGATGAACTGGAATTCCAGAGGATGCCCCAGTCTCCATGGACGTTGGCATCCCTCAAACCAATTATAAATGCAACTGAAACTCTACATTTTTATTGTGGTACATAAGCTGGATATGGGCCCTCCAAGATGTCCCTGTGAGGACTCTAGCAGCCGCATTTTGCACCAGCTGTAGTTTCTGGATCAGGCCTGCATAGGGTAGGCCCGCATAGATCGAGTTACAGAAATCTAGCCTGGAGGTGACTGTTGCATGGATCACTGTGGCTAGGTGGTCAGGAGACAGATAGGGTGCTAGTAGCCGAGCCTGTCGAAGGTAGTAAAATACCTGGCTCGCTACCTTTTTGACTTGAGCCTCCAAAGTTAATGAGGTGTCTAAGGTCACTCCCAGATTCCTGGCTTGGGATGCGATGACCAGTTGTGTCCTGGCCAAGGTGGGCAGGCACGTTTCCTGAACTGCCCCTCTCCCCCAAACCACAGGACCTCTGCCTTGTCGGGGTTGAGTCTCAGGCAGCTCTGCTCGAGCCTCCCAGCCACGGCTTCCAAACATCTGGCAAATGGATCCGGGGGGGGGGGTCCGAGCGGCTGTCCATCAGGAGATACAGCTGGGTGTCATCTGCATATTGATGACAACCCAAGCCGTAGCTCCTCACCAGCTGGGCCAGAGGGCGCATAAAGATGTTGAAAAGAGTGGGGGAGAGCACCGAACCCTGAAGGACTCCACAATGGAGCCTGAATGGGCTCAACATCTCATCCCCCAATGCCACCCTCTGGATCCGGTTTAGGAGAAAGGAGCGTATCCAGCGTAATGCTGTACCCCTTATCCCCATCCCAGCGAGGTGGCATGCTAGTAGTTCATGGTTGACCACATCAAATGCGGCTGATAGATCTAGTAGAACCAACACAGCAGAACTGCCTCGATCCAGCTGGTGATGGAGATCATCTGTCAAGGTGACCAGCACCGTCTCCACCCTGTGGCCAGGACCGAAGCCAGACTGGTGTGAATCAAGAACCGAAGTTTCCTCCAGGAACATCAGGAGCTGGTCCGTCGCGGCCCTGTCAACTACCTTTCCCAGGAACTCTAGATGCACAACTGGTCGGTAGCTGGCCGGGTCCCGCAGGTCCAGCGATGGTTTTTTGAGCAGCAGGCAAACCACTGCCTCTTTCAGCAGTTACAGAAACTCCCCCAACTGGAGGGAGCAGTTGACAATCTCCAGGAGTTGCTCTCCCACCCACAGCCCCCCATCCTTGAGGAGCCAAGATTGGCAGGGATCTAGAGGACAAGGGGTTGCCACACTTTCCCCAGCAACCTGTCCACATGGGATAAAGAGAACCACCTGAAGCCATCAAACACCACATCCAATGACAGCCAACAGGCCTCCAGTTCGTTCACTGTATCAAATCCGTAAAATAGCTCACTAATGCCTCACAGCCAAGATCCAATCCAATCTCCTCCAGGTCGGTCAATGATCAAACTACCCTAAATAATTGGGCCAGGCGAGAGCTAGCGGACGCAATTTCCGTGGCAAAAAAGTCCCTTTTTGCCGCTTTCACTGCCATCTCATATGTCCTCATAAGCGTGCGATAATATGTTCTTGCAGCCTCATTGCGAGACTTCAGCCACACTCCCTCTAGTTGTCTCAATTCCCTCTTCTTCTCCCGGAGCGCCCTGATATACCACGGCGCCCGTTTTAGTCGAGGGCAGAGGACGTCTAGGGGCAATCGTGTTGATGGCATCTGCCAGGCAGGACTGCCAGTTTTCCACCAAGGCATCCAACGAACTGCCAGGAGGCACCGGGTCCCGCAGAGCATTCCGGAATCCAATAGGATCCATTAGTCTCTGCGGGCAGACAAAAATACATCCGCCACCCAACTGGCGGAGGGGTGAGGTTTTTGATCCGGGCCCGCAGGGCGTAGTGGTCTGACCACAGAACGGCCAAAGCCGCATCCAGACTCACCTCTATCCCCACACCGAAGATCAAGTATGGCTGGCCTGATGTGTGGGTCCAGTAGCAAATTGCGAAAGCTCTAGTGTCGCCATGGCCGACACCAGGTCTGAGCAAAACAAATGTACAAAACAAAACAATGTACAAAACAAATTCAAACCGGATTCCATAGTCCGGTATAGTCCGTTTTTGATATCTTCATCAGTGATATTCTCAATATTGTTAATAACTCAATCTTATCTAATTGTATTCTCTTGGGTGATGAAATTATAGAAAATAACTTGTTCTCTGGTAATATTTTGCTTTGTTTAGTTCAATCCCCAAATAGTCATCTATCCAAATTTACACGGATATTAATATTAATATCACAATGCTGAAGAGTACTTAAGTTGCACTAAGTTAGTTTCTATAATTTGACCACCCAGTATTTTGAACATGGTTTCCATTGCAAGAAGTCATTTCACCGTCACCAGCTTGAGACAACAGGTTGGCCGGTGGGAGATAACAGGTTGGCAGGTTGGCAGCTTGGGACAGCAGGTAGTGGGACCTGCCACTGCCACTGCCTCCCTTCTATGCCTGGCCCTGACTTGGCTGGGTATGCACCATTGTTTGCCCGGTCTCTTGGTTCCCACACTCAATGGAAGCCCTCTTGAGGAGGCTGTGCCCACTCCCCTCACCTGCAGTGGGACACCTCCAGGTTCAGGAAGGTGGTAGTGTGAAGCCCGGAGGGAGGGGTTGTCGGGGTGGCCAGGCAGATGACCGGGGTGGCTTGGGCAGCCCACAGATAAAGGCTATTGCCAGGTACACAGCTTGGGATGGAAGAAGTGCCAGGAGTGGAGGGCTATGAACAATGGTGGAGGAAAGTCCCCAAGAGGAGGGCAGCATTCCCAGCCTCAGTTTCTGCTCACTGAGGTGAATGGTGATAGCAGGGGGGGGGCTGCAAAGGACCCAGTGGCATCCCCCAAATGTGGTGCACGGACCACATGCCCTGCTTGCCACACTCTATATTTGTGCCTCTTGCTGTGCATTGCATTGTAAATCCTATTAGGAGTTCTTCTCAATACATTTAGCATTTCACCACCCCGAATACAGCAGTGCCATCTTTCCCCTGCCTCCAGATACTTGATGAGCTAGTCCAATAGCACCAATTGCAATACAAACCCTAGAATGGGGCACACCATTGCCACCATCCCCATCTTCCTGGGAAAGTTCCCATGCTCCTTAACTAGTTACAAACACACAGTGGATTTTGCCACAAAGCTTCAAAACACCAGCATATGTTGACCCCATGGTTAGCCAGAGGACCTCACTCCGACTGACAGTGGACAGAAGAACTATTAAGAAAGATGAACCACAAATTCCTACAGTTGGAAGGGGCCATCTAGGCCATCTAGTCCAACACCCTGCTTCATGTCAGCTGTTTGTGCTACATGCATCCGGGCAGAACAACTGAATCAGCCTGTTACCTATTTTTAGGGGACAGACTGCAAACCCCGTACGTTCACCTTTAGGAAAGCATCATTTGAATCTCAAAACAGCTCTCTTGCTTCTCAAGACCCATGCACAAGCAGGCAGACAAAATCCTACTTCTTCTCCTCCAACCTTTTACCAGCAGCCCTGGGGCTCAGCCCTTCCATGCCACCTAGCCTCTGCGAGAGCTGCATCCAGCCATCTGCAGCTTCTGTGACAAGCACGGGCCCCACCATGGGCAGAAAAGGCTGCTAAGCTGTTCTCTGCTGCCAGCCTGAGATCCTAGCACTACAGTGCTCATTATGTAATGCTCAGCTACTGTCAGCCATTCCAGAGCTCAATGTTTCTGACTGTCTGCCTCACAGACACACACCCAGGCTCCTTACTGTATTTACTCAAAAGAAGGAATCTAACACAATCCCCTTAAATAATGTTATACGCACTCCCACAAAATTATTATTGGACATAATTGCAACGTATGTGAATGTGAGAACACTCGCAAGATTTGTATTGTTTGATGCCGTAACAGTGGGAGGAGAATCTAGCCTTGCATTTGAGTAAATACTGTATTTCCCATGACTTTTTAAAAAGAATCACACCATTCTGAGGATCATCCCCAATGCAACTTAATTAAAATTGCCCACACTTCAAAATTCTGGTTTTGAAATTCTGAAAGGAGTGTGCTTTTTTAAAAAAAATTGTTAATCTCACTCAGGAGTTCAAGGCAATAGCAAACCACCATCTTGTCAAATATATATCTCCCTCCCACCCCAAATCCTTCATTTTATCCAACACCCATAATTCAGGAACAAATGGAATTTGCAGGCACAGTCTGATTCCTCTCCTACTTCAAATGTATTTCCACAGCACCATGCAGCAAACACTTGGTCAGACACGTCACATGCTATACCAACTCAATAAGCACGAATAAAAAGGAGAGGCTTGAAGATTTGTATCCTCTGGGATATTTGCCAGCATTGCTCAGATGCAAGCAAAAGGCATTCTTGAATCACTCAAAAAATATATATTTTAAGTACTTGTACAGAACTGCTTTGTTGGTAAGTCAGACACTTGATCTATAAAGGTCAGTCTTGTCTGAATGTCAGCTCCTCTCCGGGGTCCCAGGTGGAGATCTTTCACACCATGTAATGCCAAATCCTTTCAGCTGGAGATGCTGCGGACTGAAATGTGGGCTCTTCTTCTTCGTAAGCCAAGCAGGCATTCTCCCCAGCTCTGGCTCATCATCAGAGCGGAACCCAGAAAAAAAATAATTAAAATGCTTTGGGACTGGCAAGCCCTGAAGTTGCCCCAATTCTTCCTCAACACACAGCAGGTTGAGCAGAACAAGAGCGGCCAAAGCACCTGTGCCTTGTCAGGAAGAGAGTTTTGCAAATATCAGAAAACTTCACAATGAGAATTAGTTCACGGCACATGTGGTGATGGTGGTGGTGGTGGTGGTTACAGCCAATTTCCAGAGACCTTGTAGGGCAGGGGTGGGCAAACTGTGGCCCTCCGGATGTCCGTGGACTACAATCCCCATGAGCCCCTGCCAGCATTCGCTGGCAGGGGCTCATGGGGATTGTAGTCCATGGACATCCGGAGGGCCGCAGTTTGCCCACCCCTGTTATAGAGTTTTCAAGGCCAAAGATGTTCAAGGATGGTTTGTCTGCCTGCCTTTGCATGGCCATCCTGGAATCCCTTGGGGGTCTCTCATCCAAATATTAACCAGGGCTGACCCTGCTTAGTTTCTGAGATCGGACAAGATCAGGCCGGCCTGGGTCACCCAGATTAGGGAAAGGCACATGTATCGTGGACTTTAAAAGTAAACCTTATCCCTTTAGGGGGGAGGGGGAGATCTAAGGATCATGTGGAACACAGCAAGGAATGCAAGGGGGGTAATTCTATTTGGTTGCCAGGGAGAGATACTTGGCCTTGCCTCTAAAGCTCAGTTTTGAAAAATAAGCCTTGGTTCAGATTCAATTCAGCAGGGACAGAGGAATGCTGCTTATATTAAAAGCACTAGAGTTTCTAGAAAACAACGACAGCACACGCTCCTGATTTCAGACTCTGCATCTGGAAAAAACATTAGGAATGTTTTCCTCTTAGCCCTACACACTCTCCAAGGGAGAAGCTGCCTTTTCAGATGGCATCAAATCGCTCAAGTTTTCAGTTGCATGGATTTCAGTGCCCCAAAGGCATGGGAAATTGCCATGCTCCCTCCACCTTTCCCCACTGCCATGATCCCAAAAGAAGAAATCCCGTCATTCAAAGCAGAAGGCAGATTGTCTACTAAGGAGCTGTGGAATAAAATGGAGACTTCGGTCCTGGATTATGAGGATGGCTTGCAAGAAGCAGCATCACCTAAAGCAGGGGTAGTCGAACGCTGGCAGGAGCTCATGGGAATTGTAGTCCATGGACATCTGGAGAGCCGCAGTTCGACTACCCCTGACCTAAAATATAGGGGGACTTCGGAAGCTCTTGCGGGGCCACCCCCGCTGAGCAAACTCCACAAGAGCGCTTTGCAGATAAGCAGGGGTTTTTAAAAACCGGCACACATTTGGATGCTGTGGGCGACTCAGCCTCCTTATTCTTGCTTCCCCTGGGCGGGGGGCGGGGGCAGGAGATCCTCTCAAGTGCCCTCGGCATGGCTGGCACGGAGGACGGCAGGGGGCCAAGGGGCTGCCCTCTTTCGCAGGAGGAAATGGGCAACAGCGAAGGTTTTCCGCTCCCGGCACGGGGGGGGGGGAAGAAAGGGGGGTCAAATGACCCCCTCCAGGGCAGCGCGCGAGGGCCGCTGGACAGCCGCGCCTTTCCCCTGAAGACGTCTCTGGCCCAGGGAGCCTTTCCTTTTGGCGGGGAGGGCCAAAGACCGGTCAGACCGGTGCGGCCGCTGCAATGGAGACCTTGTCCGCGTGAAAACTGCCAAGACTTGGAAAGCGGCAGCCCAAGGCAAGGGCGGGAGGCGGGAATAGCCGCGCGAAAGGGGCTGCCTGGCCCACCCCTCCCTTCCCCTCCGCGGCCCGAATCCCCCTGAAGGAGGCAGCAGCGCAACAAGCCACTCACCTGCCGCGGCTCAGGAGCGATGGAGGCAGCGCGCGCAGAGCCTTCCCGGCCGCCGAGAGTCGCGGGGTCTGGAGCGAGGCTCGGCTGGGAACGGGCTCTGCTGCTGCTCCTCGCTCGCCTCGGCCTCGGGGGAGGGCGGCTTAAAAGGGCAACGCTGCCCGGGATGGGGGGCCCACCGGTGCCCTTGCTTACCTGTGCCACAAGGGCAGCTCCGCTCAAGCCAGCTCCGCAAGACAACGGACTGGGGTGCAGGGCGGCCTAGCAAGGCTAGACACGCGGGCTTAGTCCCGGATCGGGCCCCCCAGCGTGACAGTGAGGCGCTGGCTTTCACCTGACTAAGGGACGCGGCTCAGCGGGTGTGAGGCGCGAGTTCAGGAGGTTGCCAGCTCTGGGGTGGGGAATACCTGGAGATTTGGGGGCGGAGCCTGAGGAGGGCGGGGTTTGGGGAGGGGAGAGACTTCAGTGGAGTATAATGCAATGTTCCCCTTCCAAAGCAGCCATTTTATCCAAAGCCACTGTCCCTGCCGCCTGGAGATCAGTGGTGATCCCAAAGAGATCTCCGGTCACAACTGGAGTATCACTTTTCTGCCTGGACAGCGAAGGATACAGGACTCCCCAGCAAACACTAGTGGTTAGTGCTTATCACAAGCCTACTGACAAGAACTCCTGTTTACAGCCCCCTTCATTCCACCCAGTGAGTTTAAAGTACAAGCTGCCATTTAGTTTATTCTTACATTATAAAAGGAATTCAATGGACTTGTCAGAGTCAAACTGCGGCCCTCCAGATGCCCATGGACTACAATTCCAATGAGCCCCTGCCAGAATTCGCTGGCAGGGGCTCATGGGAATTGGAGTCCATGGACATCTGGAGGGCCGCAGTTTGACTACCCCTGTATTAGAGCATCAAGGACTTTAAAACAACAATTATTAACACAGGGGTGGCCAAACTGTGGCTCTCCAGATATGCGTGGATTACAATTCCTCTGAGGCCTGGGGTGACCAGAGAACAGCTACTGGCCCTGAGACAGGGGTCCAAGACCGTGTCACAGTACACGCCAGAGTGCCACCTCCTGGTCACTAAAATCAAAGACTGGACCAAGGCTATGAAGGTGCAGTTTTTGTGTGAGGGCCTCCAACTCGATGTCCTTGAAAAGGCCATGGGGCAGAATGACCCAACCAGCCTTGTGGGATGTGCCTGGTCAGGGAGGTAGAAGCCTGGGCCAAAGTTCTCAAGATGGTGAGATGCTTACACACTGGGAAGGCTGCAAGTCCTCGGGGTCACACAGACCCAAGCACACCCCACCCCCAGAGGTAGCTGAATGCACCCTCCACCAGGCTAGCAGTCTCTGCCTGGGCTGCAGTGGCACCAAGCGCTTCCTGGCCTACTGTCCACCCAGGAAGCCGGAATGTGAGGGCACTCAGCACTCCCTCATCCAGCTGTTCAGTGGTGGCTGCTCCACCTGCATCATGTTGATACTTCGAGTGGGAAGAAGTCTCCATAAAACTGCTGCAGGCACCGGTGGACAGCTCCTCTGAGACCATGGCCCAGGGTCCAATTGTTTTCCCCATGCCCCAGGGAATTTTGAGAGGGTGGGTTTGACCAAGGAGAAACTGCACATCTTGCCTAGGGAGTACTGGGACTCGCCCAAGGTGTTTGAAGAAAAGGAATGTGACAAATTGCCCACCCACCGTAAGACAGACTGTGCCACTGAACTAAAACCAGAAGAACGTCTCCCCAAGGCAACAATCTAGTCCATGAGCTTGAGGGAGATGAGGGAGTTGAGAAAGTTTTTAGATAAAAACTTGGCCTGGGGATTTATCTGCCTGGCCACTTCCCACATGGCTGCCCCAGTCCTCTTCATGAAAAAGGAAGACGGGACTTTGAACTTTTGCAATGACTATCAAGGGCTGAACACCATCTCCAACGCAAACACCTGCCTGTTACCCCTCATCAAGGACCTCCTCGGCCAGCTGGGAGTGGGGAGGATTTTCACGAAGCGAAACCTCCTGTAGTCATACTACAGGGTCCATGTGAAGGAGCAGCAGGAGTGGCTTATTCAACACCCCCCCCCCGAGACAATTTGAATATTCGGTGATGTCATTCATGCTCAGCAGCACACCAGGGTGTTTATGAACTTGATCTATGAGGTGTTCCATGACTGATTGTACAAGGGGTACTTTTACCTTGATGATGTTTTAATTTATTCAGATTCAAGGGAGGAGCATGTGCAGTTGGTCTGAGAGGTGCTGCAGCAGCTGTGCAGGAATCATTTGTATGCCAAGATTTCTAAATGTGAATTTCATGAGGAGTAAGCTGTGACTTCTTTGGGTAGAGAAAGTTCCAGCTCTTCATAAAGAGTGCCTGGACTTTTTGGGTTATCAGGTGTCCCAGACAGGGCTGAAAATGGGCTTCACCAAAGTGAGGGACATCTTGGGATAGGCTCCTCCCCACACAAGGTGTCAGCTCCAAAGTTTCTTGGGGTTTGCTAACTTTTACCATAACTTCCTTGCCAACTTTTCCCAGGTGGCCCTTCCCCTGCTGAAAATGAAGGGGGAAGGGGGAGGGGCCAAAAGTCCCAGGGCAAGGCTGCAGTGGATGCTGGAATGCCAATAGGCATTCGGATACCTTAAACATTTGTTCACAACAGAACTGGTATTTTGCCATGCCAACCCAGCAGAGTCCTTCATGGTGCAAGTATTCAAGTGACATGTTATGGGATCGGTCCTCCTGCAGGGGAGGAGGGGCACCTATACCTTTGCACCTACTTGTCAAAGTTTAGTGACACAGAACATAATTGGGCTATTTGGGAAAAGGAGACGGCCGCCATAAACATGGCTCTGATGGCCAGACAGGACTTGCTGGAGGGGTGCTCAATGACTTTTGAGGTCTGGACAGATCACAAGAACTTGCAGGCATTCAAACAACCTCCGAAACTGTCAGCCAAGTAGGTCCACTGGGCAGAGTTTTTCTTTCAGTTTTCATTTACACTCAAGCATCTCCCTGCCAGCAAAACTCAAGCATCTCCCTGCTGGGCGCAAACGCGCGTGCGCGGCAGTCCACGCATGCGTGTTTGCGCTGGGGCTGCCGCGCGTGCGCGGGCCCCCGGGCCGCCCTCTCCGCCCACTACTCGGCAGCGGTCCGCGGCAAGCGGAAGCTTGCCGACCGCTGCTGTATACTGTCGCCTTGCCTATTTAACTTGTATGCGGAGAAAGGCAGGATTAGAGGAGTCACGAATTGGGATCAAGATTGCAGGGAGAAATATCAACAACCTCAGATATGCAGATGATACCACTCTAATGGCAGAAAGTGAAGAGGAACTAAAGAGCCTGTTGATGTGGGTGAAGGAGGAGAGTGCAAAAGTTGGCTTGAAACTCAAAATCAAGAAAACGAAGATCATGGCATCCGGCCCTCTCAGTTCCTGGCAAATAGATGGGGAAGAAATGGAGGTAGTGACAGATTTTATTTTCCTGGGCTCCAAGATCACTGCAGATGGGGACTGCAGCAAAGAAATTAAAAGACGCTTGCTCCTGGGGAGGAAAGCTATGGCAAATCTAGACAGCATCCTAAAAAGCAGAGACATCACCCTGCCAGCAAAAGTGTGTCTAGTCAAGGCTATGGTATTCCCAGTTGCAATGTATGGCTGTGAAAGTTGGACCATAAGGAAGGCCGAGCATCAAAGAATTGAGGCTTTTGAACTCTGGTGCTGGAGAAGACTCTTGCGAGTCCCTTGGACTGCAAGGCGAACAAACCGGTCAGTCCTAGAGGAGATCAGCCCTGCCTGCTCCTTAGAAGGCCAGATCCTGAAGATGAAACACAAATACTTTGGCCACCTCATGAGAAGGAGGGACTCTCTGGAGAAGAGCCTAATGCTGGGAGCAATCGAGGGCAAAAGAAGAAGGGGACGACAGAGAATGAGGTGGCTGGATGGAGTCACTGAAGCAGTAGGTGCAAACTTAAATGGACTCCGGGGAATGGTAGAGGACAGGAAGGCCTGGAGGATCATTGTCCATGGGGTCGCAATGGGTCAGACTCGACTTCGCACCTAACAACAACAAAGGCTTGTTGTTGTTGTTGTTGTTGTTGTTGCTTTTTGAGAAGAACAATTTCTCATCTAAGATGATCTACTCCTTAAAAAGTACAATTTTTCAGCAATCTGATGTCCCATTGATCAGGGTACCTGTTTCGTTTTAACTTTTATGTGCATATTTCGACCCAGCTTTTCTCCTTGGTGCTGATTCCAAATGACTGAGAGATGGTAAAAACCAGAACAGTCCAAAATATTTCAGAACATGATTGATCTGCAATTATTCTACCTTTCCCCCATGATATCCAGAAGTGGATATAAGTGGATATATTTGAAAAATCACCATCTTTAAGTGTACAGATTTCTCCATGCCTCCTAGCAAAGCAGTCTTCCCTGATTGGCCAGGGCATCAGTTCAAAGATTTCCGGGCTCCTGGTTGCAAGTCTTCCCTGTCTTAAAGTGACTGCTCTCCAAAAGCCCTAACTTCACTCAGCAGAGATTTGCCTCTTGGATTTATTCCCCCCTCCTCTGCTGTCTACAATCCTCTCCCCCCCCCCCGTTCAAGAAAAGAAAGAAACAGATTCCTGCTGCGCTTGTCACCCATCCCCATTCTGAGTTTCCCCAATCAAGTGCAGAACGCTTTCTGTTTCAATTCAAATCAATCTGAAGTCAGCAGGATCCACAATGGGAAAAAAGTAAGCGCGGAATCAGCCCAGGCTGACACATTCCACCCCCGGGATTGGGTGCAGCTGAGAGAGCCCTAAAGGAATACGAATCCTAAACCAGAAAAGCCACCCCTCCCCCCTCCTCATGGTCTGGGACTGATGGAGTATTGAGAACCCAGTTGCCGAGAGATCTTTCAAGATGACAGGCTCACCATCACACACCTAGGTCTCGGTCAGGCATGCCAGGTCAACCTCATGCTACACAAAATAACTGTAGAGTGTTGAGGACTTGTTATTAATAGACAGGTGTTACACAACATCAGAGTTACATCACCCCAGCCTCTACTCCAGCATTCCTTGGGATAGGACGGAGGATAGAAGGATTGTGAGCATGTCCATATGGGCCCAGCTGTGGACAAATCCAGGGTCTCTCGGACCAGCATATTTCCCTTGGCCCCACAAGACTAGGATTCCTGACACATTGTGCTGCCCATTCAACACACCCACCAACCATACCTCAGCCCCCCTTCTCCTATGCCTGGAGTACCTAACTAGCCTAAGATTTATTCCATAACACACCCCACATCCTAATCTAATCAGAATAAATCTAAAAAATAACAATAAAAACTCATCACTGAGATCATTCCCCACTTGGATCTCCTCCTAGATGGAAGGGTCTCAAGCGGTTTTCCCTCAGCTACAACCTAGGCCACATCTCCAGGCACAGGGTGCTGCTCCTGGGGGGACTAATGGGGAGGTAGCATCAGCTGGGAGCTGGAGACCACTGTCACCAAAGGTCAGTGGCAGAAATTGTTTCACAAAAGAACTGGTAGATCAGACTCATGTAGTTTCCCCAACCACCACCAGGTGGTGATAGAGGACAGCCTTGGATTTCTCCCCCTCACGGATCCTATTCACTGATCTGGAAGAGAGCTGGGTCCACTCCTGGCTTCAAAAAGCAGGCGCCCATTCTTGATGGAGAGTCTGTCTCCGTGCCACTCGCCACTCACTCGCTCCGATCCTCTATAGCAGGGTTAGTCAGCCTGTGGTCCTCCAGATGTTCATGGACTACAATTCCCATGAGCCCCTGGGAATTGTGGTCCATGAACATCTGGAGGACCACAGGTTGACTAACCCTGCTCTATAGAGCCCATGCTGGATGCCCAAGGTCCAAGGCAGTTCTCCACCTGGGAGAGGATGGAAACACTCTGCAAGTGCTCAGAGGCGTCCTAAGCAGCTGCAGGGCACTTGATGGCAATCAGAAAATTGCTGGAGCGATCTTCCTCTGCCCCACCAATTCCAATCCTGCGAAATCCAGCACAGGGCTCTGTTGCAGGAAAGCAACCCCCCTGGTTTGGTTCCAGTGAGTGGGGACACTGAGAAACGCTTCCCCCACTCATCGGTCAAGGACCTTATTAACCATGGGAGATGTTGGGGGGGGGGGAGTTCAAGGGGTCTGCGGGGAAGGATGAAGAAAGTTCTGTGGGGGTTTCAAGATGCGCAGCCTGCTCTGGCAGAATACAGCCTCCGTGTCCAGCGGGGCCTGGGTTGAAAGGTGCCCTGCTGCTCTTGCCTCCTGGTTGGACATGTATTCACTGGCGAGACTGCAACTCCCAGGTGGCCTCTCCAGCCCCTCTTCAGCAGACCCACTGCAGTTTATGCACTTCTCCCAATTCTACTCATCAAATCAGTCCAAAGCCTTTTTGCTAGTCCAGTTGGTAACATATCGGCTGAAATGTGGTCTTAATGGCAGGAGAGAGCTAACTACTAATTCCATAAACACAGGATGCCTTAACAGAGCAGTGTAAAAGCACTGCTGCCCCAGATGCCATCTTGGCTGATAGCATCCAAGGGTACTAAAAGAACTTGCAGATGTGATTTTGGAACCTCTGTCCATTATTTTTAGCAATTCTTGGAGAACAGCTAAAGTGTCAGAAGACTAGAGGCGGGCAAATGTTGCCCCATCTTCATGAAGGGGAAAAAGAGGATCCAGATAACTACCTACCTGTTAGATTGACATCTATAACTGGCAACATTTTAGAACAAATCACCAAACAATGAGTCCTTGAGCAGCTAGAGCAGATGGCTGTAATTACTTAGAATCAGCATGGCTTTCTCAAGAACAAGTCATGTCAAACTAAACTCTCTTTTTTGAGAAAGTTACTACCTTGCTAGATTATGGGAATGCTGTGGATATTGTTTAACTTGATTACTGTAAGGCTTTTGTAAAACAAGTTGGCAAAACAATACTCGTTCCCCAAACACCATGAATTGGAGGGTCCCTGGGGGGAGGTCCACCTTAAAGTTGGGTGAGTGTCATGTGTCATGTCAATCTTCCCTGTGCTTTCCCTGGCTGGAGATGAGTTCCTTCACCCCACCCCACCCTTTTTCTTTAGCCCAGGCAATGTTCTGGTGCATCCTGTGAAATACAAATCACTATCCACAGATTTGCTTTGAGGTATAAACATTGGAGCTAGCTGCTAGAAGCAGCTGGAGTAATCTGGCCATAAGGGATAGACCATTTGTCTTCAAATTTCACACATTTGTTGATCAAACGGTTCTGTTCTGGGAACTGGTTTTCCCACGTGTTATTGGTGGGCGGGAACCCAACTCTATATAAGTGCCATTCTTTCTCGTACCCTCTGTCTTCCTCAATTCCTGATTCTGTGAGTGCCTACTGATGTCTGTTCCTGTAAAGTACCTTCGATAAAGACAAGAGCCAGTTTGGTGTAGTGGTTAATCTGGGGAGCTAAGTTTGATTCCCTGCTGAGCTATGTGCAGCCAGCTGGGTGACGTTGGGATCGTCACAGCACTGATAAAGCTGTTCTGACCAAGCAGGAATATCAGGGCTCTCTCAGCCTCCCCTCCCTCACAGTGTGTCTGTTGTGGGGAGAGGAAAGGGAAGGTGGCTGTAAGCCACTTTGAGATGCCTTCGGGTAGAGAAAAGCAGCATATAAGAGCCAACTCTTCTCCTCCTCCTCCTCCTTCTTCTCCTTATTCTTCTTCTTCAGAATCCTTCCAATCAATGTGCAGGCATAGTAGAATTTGTCCTTATTTTACAGCTCATTGAAATTCTCCTCTGCAGAACAAGCATCTGTATGCATACAGGTGAGACTTTTTAAAATCTGATATGCTTCTTTCTGCCAGAATCCTTTAATAGAAATAGCAAGTGGTGCGCAAACACATTAATCAGACATGAGTGTTGTTTGAGTGTTTGATATTTCTGATGTTTTAAAAATTTACGTATATTTATTGCATTTTAGCAGTTAATTTTTTTAGGACAAGTTATTTGTAATGTATTTTACTTAATTAATCAATGAAGACACTTGTTCTAATTTTGTTAATTTTAGGGCTCTTCTTCTAGCCTGTGTGACATTTAATGTGAACCATGAGCTAGCCATATAGGAACTGGTGGGCTTACTTGAAGGTAACTCACAAGAGTACACCTATAGCCATCTTTATGCTACCAGAGAAATAGTCAGACTTGGCTTAATTTGTTTTGAGGCTGAGAGTCAGAAGCCATTTGATGGAGGTGAGTCACCATCCTGAAGCTGACAAATAAGGCATGTTCAGGTCAGGTGGTGATGAGTTAACTCAAACTACACCCCTGCTGCTGATAACCACTTTAGAAAATGACACATGCCAGACCTGGTCTCCCAAGCACACAGCCCTAGGACTCAGCACCCTTCCCCACAGGATGTGTAGCTGCTCCTTTTTAAGGTTTAAGCTTTATAAAGGGGAGAGGGTCCAAGGTCTCCCCCCCCTCTCTCCCAGATGTCAGACGTTGAAAGAACTCACAACTAGCTTCTTAAACATAAGAAAGCTTTATTGAGAAGTACTACGAACATCCAAACGGTCGAAGACAAATCTGAGGCTAAGCAGATTTGCTTCTTCTTTTCAATACATTTTCTCCCACCCAAAACTTGAAAGTTCCCAAGGGAGGGGAGCAGGAGGGAGAAGACACAGGCAATTAAAAACAACAGAACATTCACATGGCTTTGGCCGGGTGATAACAAAACTGGCCCCAGCCGAGAGGCCTCCACACAAGATAGGAGTTACCCAAAACATATATTTCCCTCTAACTAACGAGCATGAATACAGGGCCTGAAACTGCCAGGCACCAGGCAATATAACTGTCATGGAAGCAATCAGGCTAATTTATGGCAGAGATCCTAATGATCCTGACATTCTTCCACTCTAAAAAGGACCCTCCCCCATTAGCCGGCATCCACAGGTCGAGGGCAATCAGGAAATGCACGGTGAAAAGCCCGAAGAAGGCGGGGGGCTTTCACATTACCCGCCTCCACCCACTCCCGTTCTCCTGAAGGGAAATCTTTCCAATCCACTAGATACTGCAGATGGCCCTTGTGTACACGAGAGTCCAAGATTTGGTTGACCTCGTAGTGGGTGTCTTTATCGTAGTGGGTGTCTTTATCAATGAAAACAGGCACAGGCGTTGAGAGCGGGGGGTGCCACACATCCGGGTCCGGGGCTCGCCGCAGTAGGCTGGAATGAAAAACCGGATGCACATTCCTGTAAGTCTTAGGCAAACGCAATTCTACAGTCACTGCATTGATTAACTTCACAATGGGAAAAGGGCCCACGAATTTGGGACCCAACTTCTTGGATTGCTGCTGACAATGTAGGTTTTTTGTAGACAAATAGGCAAGGTCGCCAACTTTCCAGGCCGGGGCAGGCGCCCGTTTTTTGTCAGCTTGTGACTTATAAGCCCGTTTGGCCTCCTCCAAGCTAGATATAATGTCAGGCCAATCAGCACTAAGATTTGCCGCCCATTTGGGTGACATCCGGGGCTTCGACCGAACACAAATCCCAGGTGGGTGCAGCAATCAAGTCTGTCCCGTACACCACCTTAAAAGGAGACACTCCAGTTGAAGCATGCACCCCGTTGTTATAAGCAAATTCAGCAAGGGGCAATAGGGAAACCCAATAATTTTGTTGGTGATTAATGAAGCAGCGCAGGTACTGTTCCAGAATTTGGTTCACCCGTTCAGTCTGTCCATTGGACTCCGGGTGGTAGCCTGATGTCAGGGCTTGCTCTATCCCTAGCAACCTCAGAAGCTCCTGCCAGAACTTGGCAACGAACTTGGGGCCCCGATCCGTGAGCAAACGTCTAGGAATTCCATGTAGTCGTATTATGTGAGCCACAAACATAGAGGCCAGTTTGGCCGCTGAGGGCAAGCCTGCACAAGGAATAAAGTGGGCTTGCTTTGAAAAAGCATCCACCACCACCCAAACTACCGTTTTGCCCTGGCTGGGAGGCAGGTCGGTAATAAAGTCCATGGTGACATCAGACCAGGGGCGGTCAGGGGTCGGTAAAGGCTGCAGCAGCCCCCTTCTCTTTCCTCCCGGAGGTTTGGAAACCAGGCAGGTGGGGCAACCCTGTACATACTTCTCCACATCAGTCCTTAAAGTTGGCCACCAATAATGTCTCCGGATTAAATGCAGAGTTTTCACAAAACCAAAATGTCCCGCAGTTTTTGCATTGTGGCTAAGTTTCAAAACGTCAGCTCGCGCCGCCGCTGGAACGTAAAGATGGTCCCCTTTAAAAAACAGGCCCCCCTTGTCCTCCAGGGTTGGGCGGAGGGAAACAAACTCAGTGTCCTGTAACACCTCCTTCTGAACCCACCCACCAGGAATCGGGTTTCCTTTTTTTGTTTGACTGTGTGTTACTGCGGCCATGCCCAATTGGGCGGGGGTGAAAACTGTATCCACCAATGGGTCACGTTTGCTGTTGTACTGCGGCAAGCGAGAGAGGGCGTCCGCCAAAAAGTTCATTTTGCCCGGCAGATGCTTAAGAGTAAAGTTGAAACGAGAGAAAAACTCCGCCCACCGCATTTGTTTAGCGGAGAGTGAACGGGGCTGCTTGAGAGCTTGGAGATTTTTATGGTCCGTCCAAACCACAAACAGAACGGCCGATCCCTCCAACCAATGCCGCCAGGTTGCCAGAGCTAATTTTACTGCGGCTGCCTCTTTTTCCCAAATCGCCCAGTTCCGTTCGGCCCCCGAGAATTTTTTTGACAAATAGGCTAAGGGGTGCAATTTCCCATCCTCCCCTTCTTGTAGGATCACAGCCCCCATTGCTACATCCGAGGAATCTACTTGCACGGTAAATTGCTTATTGGGGTCAGCATGGGCCAACACCGGTTCAGATGTAAAACGGAGCTTTAAGCTTTCAAAAGCTTCCTGATACAAGGGGGTCCACTGGAGCGGGGCGCCCGGTCGGCTGGCCACTTTACCCCCATCCTTAGTTTTCAACAAGTCGGTAAGTGGTAACGCCACTTTGGCAAAATTGGGAATGAAGGTTCTATAAAAGTTTGCAAATCCTAAGAAACTTTGGAGCTGCCTCCTAGTCTTGGGTGGCTCCCAAGCCAGCAAGTCACGCACTTTGCCCGGATCCATTTCAATCCCTTCCTTTGAAACCCGGAAACCCAAAAACTCCAGCGCGTCTCGGTGGAATTCACATTTAGAGAGCTTGGCAAACAGATGGTGCTTTCGCAGCCGGCTGAGGACTTCGCGGACTAATTTTGCGTGTTTGCCCAAATCTTCTGAATACACCAAAATATCATCAATATAAACCAACACTCCCTGATACAATAAATCATGCATAATTTCATTTATCATATTCATGAACACGCCCGGAGCGCCGGCGAGGCCGAACGGCATGACGATGTATTCAAATTGACCCAAGGGGGTGTTAAAAGCAGTCAGGTACTCATGTCCCTTCTTTATGCGGACCCTGTAATAGGCTTCCCGCAAGTCAAGCTTTGTAAAGATCCGGGCCCTCCCCAAATGTCCCAACAAGTCTTTAATCAAAGGCAAAGGGTAAGCATTGCAGGTGGAAACAGCATTCAGCCCTCTGTAGTCCGTGCAGAGGTGCAAGGACCCGTCCTTTTTCTTCACAAAAAGAACAGGGGCAGCCAGGGGAGACGTAGCTGGCCGGATAAATCCTCTGGCTAAATTCTTGTCCAGAAACTCTCTGAGCTCCTTCATTTCCCTAGGGCTCATGGAATACAGTTTAGCTTTTGGAAGGGGCTCCCCCTTCTTCAGCTCGATGGCACAGTCTGTTTTACGGTGGGGGGGCAGTTGGTTGCATTCCGTCTCAGCAAACACATCCTCAAACTCCCGATACTCCGCTGGAAGAGCCGGCGCCGGTGCCGCACCCACCGCAACCATGGCTTGGCAGCCTTGCGTGGATTGGGACCGCACATGCTGCTTGCAGCTAGGCGATGAAAACTTAACTGTCCCTTTTTTCCACTTCACCGTGGGATCGTGCTTTCGCAACCAGTCTAACCCCAACACGCATGGGAATGCAGAGTGGGGTGCTACCAGGGGTTGAATCTGCTCCCAATGTTTTTCTATGTCCAAGTCCATCGGGAGCGTTTTCACAGTGGCCTCCCCTCCTGGGGCGCACTTCCCATCTAATTGGGTAATGGGCAGGGACTCCCCAAGTGGCACCTTCCCCACCCCCAAAGTCTCGGCTAGCGCTGGGCTAACTAGGGTTTTTGTACACCCCGAGTCCACTATACAGCGAACCCCCAATGTCTTCCCAGAGTTGGGCTCTGTGAGGGTTGCGGGCAACAGGACCAGTGGAGAGTCACTCACCGCGCGTTTGCCCCTGCCGGAGACCTGCTGGCGGGGCGCCTTTACAGCAGGTCGTCTTCGTTTCCCGACTGCTCTGCCGATTGCACCTCTTCATCCTGGCTGCTGCTTCCCGATTCCTCCACCACAGTCGCAGCCCCAGCCAAGGCGAGCAGGGACTTGGCGGTTTTCTTCGGGGCCACTTTCTTGGATGTAGAGGTTTTGGCTGGAGTTTCCCCCGCAGACTTGGTACTGGGCACCCTTTGATGGGCACTGAGCGAGGAAATGGCCAGCCTGGCCACAACCCAAACACAATCCCTTTTCCATGCGCCAAGAGCGCTCGCTCAGTTCCAGTTTCGCCTTGGGTTTGGTCTTCTTAACGGGGGTGGACGTTTTTCCTCCCGATTTGTCGGCAATTCCTTTAAATTCAGCTGCCCTCTCCAGTCAGCTCTCCATCTCTCCAGCCAGCTGCACCCAAACCAGGACGGTCAATGGGTCGTCTAGGAGAAGGCACTTGCTGGACAATTCTCCGGAGAGCCCCCCTACAAACGCATGCACTCTCTGGGGCTCAGTCCAATCCGGAACGGCTGATGAAAGCTCCTTGAATTCCCTGGCGTACTTGGCCACCGTCAATTTGCCTTGCTTCAGGGCTTTGAGCTTCTTTTCCGCGGTCTCTTTCTCGAATGGCTCCACGTACATTAAGCGCATGGTTCTCAGGAAGTGATTGTAGTTGCGAACAGCTCTCGGGTTGTAGCGGTAAAGATCCATGAACCACTTCGCCGCCTTCCCTTCCAAAGACTCCCCCACAAAACGAATGCGCTCCGCATCGTCATTAAAGGTGAATCCCATGTCCATCATGTAGGCTTGAAGCTGCACCAGGAACGACGGGAAAGTTGACGGGTCGCCCGAGAACTTGGCTTTGAACTTGTAGGTGCTCCGCATTTCCACTCCACGCAGGTGGGGAGGCAAGCGTCCTGGACCCCAATCGAGCGGAGCCCGCGCTCCACGCCCAACACCTCGGCCCATTCCGCCCGCTGCTCTCGCCGCCACCGCCGCTCTCGCCGCCGCCGCCGCTCTCGCCGCCGCCGCTGCCCTTGCCGCCGCCTCAGCCTCCGCGGCCGCCGCCGCTCCGTCCGCTCCTACATCCGCCGCCGCTCTGTCCGCTGCGCCAGCACCGTCAGCAGCAGTCAGCAGTTGAAATCCACCGGCACCCACAGCCGGTCCTCGGACCTCGACACCCAGGTCCCGGGGTCTCGCTCCTAGTCCAACATCGACCGCACCCAGGTCATCGTCTTCCTCCTCTTCTTCCTCCTGCATCTGCGCTGCCGCTCTTGCCGCCTCCAGAGCTGCGGCTTCGGCCTCTGCCGTGGCCTGCATTGCCGCCTCCTCGCGCTCCCGCAGCGTAGGAAGGTTCCCCAGCCGTTGACCATCAGGCTCACGGACGTCCACGTGTAATTCGCGCAGCAAGCGCCTCGCCTCGCGCTGCTCCTCCGGATCCAACCGTCCCGCTACACCCTGCAGCCAGTTGGTCATCCTGTCGAGTTTGTGCTGCAACTCCCGCACCTCGAGGGCAGACACCATCCCATGGCTCGGCACCCCAACGGGCGGATGTTCAGGCCACTGCTCATCACCCGTCAAGCGGTCGTATTTCGATAGACGCCTGCATTCGGTGATGTGTCTTTCCAGGAAATCTGCGTGGCCCGGGGTTGCCTCTCCCAGGGCTCTGGCCATGCCCGAGCTGAACGAGCCCGCACCGGTCACTTCACCCTGAGAAAAGTCCCAGTCCAGGCCCTCTTCCTGTTCAGTGTAAAGGTTGCCTTCTTCCTGCATGTTGGCAGGGGAAAGGCGTTGTGAGATTTGTCTTAATGTCAGACGTTGAAAGAACTCACAACTAGCTTCTTAAACATAAGAAAGCTTTATTGAGAAGTACTACGAACATCCAAACGGTCGAAGACAAATCTGAGGCTAAGCAGATTTGCTTCTTTTCAATACATTTTCTCCCGCCCAAAACTTGAAAGTTCCCAAGGGAGGGGAGCAGGAGGGAGAAGACACAGGCAATTAAAAACAACAGAACATTCACATGGCCTTGGCCGGGTGATAACAAAACTGGCCCCAGCCGAGAGGCCTCCACACAAGATAGGAGTTACCCAAAACATATATTTCCCTCTAACTAACAAGCATGAATACAGGGCCTGAAACTGCCAGGCACCAGGCAATATAACTGTCATGGAAGCACCCAGGCTAATTTATGGCAGAGATCCTAATGATCCTGACACCAGATGGCTCCTCTGCTCCCTGGAGCCAAAAAATGATCCATCCTCATCACCCTCTCTCAGAGTTTCAATCACACAAAGAATTGTCTGAGTAATATACTTGCCAGAAAGTTTGCCTCCACATGGCAATGTTCCTTTGTATGGTTCTCGTTTCTGCTTTGAATGCAGAGGAATTTGCCGTTTTCCCGGCACTTTCCTTGACTGTAGAAGCCATTCCTCCACCACATTTCTTTTTGGGGGGGCGGCTTTTAAATAATTGCTATATCACTGAGGCTTGATAACTACAGCTGATTCATCAGTAATCTTTCTATTGCTATAATGTTATAGTGCTATAGCGATAGCTAGGACTTTCAAAGTAACTCCATGGTGTACAGGTGGGCCAGTGTCAGCGGCTGAAGTCTTGGGTCCAAAAATGGAAAATGGGCCTATTCACCTGTACTTAATTCCCTCTCCGCGTTCATCTCCCCCAAAAAGATGACCAGGCTGCAACAAACCGGCACTCTTCTCTTTGCCCTAATCTGCTATGTGGCTCTGCTCCTTGGACACTTTGGGGCTGCTCATGAACTGCCCCAAATCCCTGCCGATCATGCTTCCCCAGAGGAAAAACAAGAGTTTCTTAAGAACATGTATGACTTTATTTTGGAAGAAAAACAAGGCAAAAGATAAGAGGCATTAGCCTGTATTAAGTATTTATTTGTTCATTTAAAAAAATCATATGTTCCCTCTCCTGGGACCTGCTTGAGGTGGATTTCAATGCAGAAACAACAAGAAAATCATAAAAAAAATAACACTCATAAATCATAAACCAAGACAGAAAGCAAGCTGTGGAACACACTAGGGGCATAAAAGACAAAGCATAAGCTATATTCCACCTCTGAAAATGAGATCCACAAAATGGCCCTAGGGAGAGAAGCATACTATTAGAAAAAGCTTTAAAAGATTGAAACCTTCAATTAAAAGTCTGGGGGAAGGGAATTTTTTGACCTGCCTAATCAGCCAGAAGGTGTTCCTGAAGCGAGGCACAACTGATAAAAAAGCCATCTTCATGTGACATTATTTGGGGGAATATTTATTGATTAATATTGCAGCATTTGCCCAGTCACAGAAGCATAATATTGTGTGCATTAAATACATTCCCAAGACGTATACTGCAAAAGGTAAAGCTGACATTTAATCAGGTAGATTTGGTTCATATTCAGATAGCAGCTGAAAGTAGGGGGAAAATCCCAATATAAAGAATACAATTCCCTTTCAAATGACCACCTGACCCTGCATCAGGTATGTGGAAGCAAGAGGATATAGCTTCTTGCATGAGTAACTCTTGAGGAAGCTGGTATAGAAAAAGAGAGAAGAGAGAAGCTCCCATGTTATACGTCTAGCAATGTAGCAACCCTAATATAACACTTCAGGAGGAGATTCGGGGTGGCCATCCATCAGGAGGAAGAGCTGGGTGTCATCTGCATATTGATGACAACCCAGCCCAAACATCTGCACCAGCTGTGCAAGAGGGCGCATGAAGATGTTAATTAAGATTGGAGCGAGGACCACTCCCTGTGCACAGGTGTGGCTTGATAGTCTCTCTCCTCTTGCTACCCTCTGTCAGCGACCCTGGAGGAAGGAGAGCAGCCATTATACCACAAAGATTACTTGGTGAACTTTGACCAGACAACAGCAACTATTAGCATAAGTTTAAATGGATTCGATGCAAGAAAACTTACTCTCTGGAACAGATTACATTACCAAACATTCAGGGCTTGGTAAGAGCAGCAAATGCAGAATTTGTTCCAGCAGGGTCTGCCTGGTGACTGGCTCCTTGTTAAGGCACCAGAGGATGTGGTTCTCCTTCCCTGGCTTTTCCCAGCCCTTGATGGGTCACCTGGGCCTCTTTTGCACGATGGAAAAGCTGATGAAAACTCATTAAAAACATTGTGGTTTTTCTGATCCCTGCACAGGAGAGTAAATTTACTCCGCAAAACTGATTTTGCTCTGCATGGTCAACCGTGTCTTTTAGCTTACAGCGTCTCTTCATCGATATTTCTGAAAGAGGCTAAAAGCCGATTTATTTCTCTCCTGCTGGCCTCAGGCGCTTTATTATTTATGCAGAGCTTCCTTGGTTATGCAGATTAGTGACTGCATCAGAGAACAAAGCATATCACTGAGTTTCTAATAGAGTCTAGACCAGGGGTAGTCAAACTGCGGCCCTCCAGATGTCCATGGACTACAATTCCCAGGAGCTCCTGGGAATTGTAGTCCATGGACATCTGGAGGGCCGCAGTTTGACTACCCCTGGTCTAGAAAGTGGAGTTGGCAAATCTACAGGGGCCAGGTGCTCGTCTGGTTGCGGGGCTAAACTGCATGAATTGTTCCGTGCAGAAATAATTGCAGCGTAGTTTTTCAACAGAGTATATTCAATGCAGAACAATGATTGTAGTATAATAAAGCAATCTAAACTGGTTGTTTTTTAAACTGTTTTATTTGGCTCCGTGCAAAATACCTCCAGGGTGGCATGCCCTGATTACTTGTTGGTAGTTTAAAAACATAGTTCTTTGGTTCTGTAAAAAAAAAAAAATTCATTTTGTAAACTGGTATTCAAACTGAGAGCCAGTTTGGTGTAGTGGTTAGGAGTGCAGACTTCTAATCTGGCATGCCAGGTTCGATTCTGCACTCCCCCACATGCAACCAGGCACTGATAAAACTGTTCTGACCGAGCAACAATATCAGGGCTCTCTCAGCCTCACCCACCCCACAGGGTGTCTGTTGTGGGGAGAGGAATGGGAAGGCGACTGTAAGTCGCTTTGAGCCTCCTTCGGGTAGGGGAAAGCGGCATATAAGAACCAACTCTTCTTCTTCTTCTTCTTAGTCAGGTTCCATTTCAAGCCTTTTGAAAGATGTGAAGTTAATACTGGAAATGTGTCTCTGCACATGTGTACATTGTTTTTTCTTATCCCATGGACAGGCATGATCAGTATGCTTGTTCTGGTGCTTTAAGGACTGCCCTGCCATCTCAAAAATTCTCCTGTGTAACTTGGCCTCCCCAAATATAACCTCAGCAATTGTGAAGCAAGTTCCTTTGTTGGCACTGCAAGTTTTCAATGACTATTTTGTGAGCCTTGATGGACCTCACCAGATTTGTGAATGCCGCAAGTTGAAGGAAAACTAGTTGTCTTTGATTTCTCTCTCTCAGAGACGTGGAAGATAATTTGGCCATCCAGACATTCTGAGGACATCCTGGCATTTTCCCTGAACTGATTTTTGAACCATGCAGGTGGGTTCTTGGCAAAACCTGCATTTGCTGGAGGGTGCTTAATTTGCAAAATGAGAGAGGTCAAGAAACAAACATTTGTGAAAGTCATTTGGTCCACTGAAGTCATTTGTGCTGGCCCAACAGAGAAGGCACAGAATTCTGCATGTGCACAGAGGGGCTCTCCTCTTTGGTTAGAGTACACATTTGGTGTGGCTGAGCCCTGGCATTAAAACTGAACCTCTCCAGTTGATGGAAGAAAATGAAGGCAAAAGCCTGTCCCCTTCTTGAGATCACTGTCAATAGCACTGGGTAATTTGAATGGGAAGACACCATTTCTGCCCTTTCTTTGCTGAAACTTTCTTAAGTTAAGCTGACCCTTGCCTTGCAGCCCACTGTGGTATGGCTTGTACTGAATGGTTCATGAGAAGGCAGGGGACTGAGGACTGGGATGGTCTTGTGACTGGAACAGTAGACTTGAAAAAGAACAGGGGAGGGGAAGGGAGCAATCTCACTTTGGCATCTAACAGACCTCTCCATTGGCTGTTTCAGGACTGTGTCTTCACCCAGCGGCATAGGCTGGACAATACTACGCTAGCGACACGTGCCGGATGGAAAACAAATGTCTTTCTGACTCCCTCAGTCTTTCATTTTTATTGGTGACTCTGTAAAGAGGCCATCATCCCTTCTGAAGAATCCTTTTCTCCTCCTCAGTTTATTATGGAATAACTGATAAATGTTGAATAGATGCAGATTATTTTCACGTGTGTGTTCCTTTCCACACCTGAGGCCCCATGCTGGCCTGCTGCCAGGTGACTGCAATGGAGCGGTTTGCCTTGCCTCTTCCCGGGTCCAGATGGGGAAGCATTTTCTCCACCAGACATGGTCTGCCCCAGATTTCTGCCTCCAGAGGAGGCAGCCGGGGCAGAGAGGTTCTGCCATGTTTCACGGTGGTGTGGGGTGCTGTGTTATAATGCAATCCCACCTTCTTGAAAATTTAAAAAATGCCCCAAGCAACTCTGTGGCACTGCACAGCACTGTGGAGTTGACTGGGACATTTTTTTGTCCCTTCTGGGACACTGTAATCAGAGGAGGAGCTGGGCCTAGAGAGCCTGACTTTTCCCTGCCAGACTTAGGCCCCAATGTTGCCTGTGGCAAGGAAGGGAATGTAGAAGAATCCGCATTCCCTTGCTGCGGGGTAACATAAGTTGGGCCAGCCCCGGGTTGGCACCAACGTCAACTGGAAGCAGGAATTAGCCCCACAACCAGACAAGCACCAGCCTAGAGCAAATTCCCCATGTGGAAAAGGTCACAGAATCATAGAGTTGGAAGGCATCTCCTGGGTCATCTAGTCCAACCCCACACAAAATGCAGGACGCTCACATCCCTATCGCTCATCCACTGTCACCTGCCATCCCCTTGAACCTTCACAGAATCAGCCTCTCTGTCAGATGGTTATCCAGCCTCTGTGTAAGAATTTCCAAAGATGGAGAACCCACCACCTATGTTTTCCTCACCTTTTGAAGTATGAGATTTGACATATTGAAGGTATAAAGACAATGTAAAGGCCAAAGCTGAGAGTGAGCTAAGATTGGCCAGGGAAGCCCATTGTAACAAGAAAAGATTTTTCAGTTATGTGAGGAGCAAACGTAAAGTAAAGGAGGCAATAGGCCCACTGTTGGGTGCGGATGGACAAACGGAAGATGCAGAGAAAGCAGAAAGGCTTAGTGCCTATTTTACATCTGTTTTTTCCCACAGGTCAAAGTGTTTAGGCACATCTAGAGATGGCCATAGCCAAAGGACAGTGTCTGGGTGGCAGGTTAACATGGATAGAGAGGTTGTCGAGAGGCATTTAGCTGCACTGGATGAGTTCAAATCCCCTGGTCCGGATGAAATGCACCCGAGAGTACTCAAAGAACTTTCCAGAGAACTTGCACAGCCCTTGTCCATCATCTTCGGAACCTCTTTAAGGACTGGAGATGTCCTGGAGGACTGGAAGAGAGCAAACGTTATTCCGATCTTCAAAAAAGGGAGGAAGGATGACCCGGGAAACTACAGACCAGTGAGTCTGACCTCTGTTGTGGGGATGATAATGGAGCAGATATTAAAGGGAGCGATCTGTAAACATCTGAAGGACAATTTGGTGATCCAAGGAAGTCAGCATGGATTTGTCTCCAACAGGTCCTGCCAGACCAACCTAGTTTCCTTTTTTGACCAAGTAACAGGTTTGCTGGATCGGGGAAATTCGGTTGATGTCATTTACTTGGATTTTAGTAAAGCTTTTGACAAGGTTCCCCATGATGTTCTGATGGATAAGTTGAAGGACTGCAATCTGGATTTTCAGATAGTTAGGTGGATAGGGAATTGGTTAGAGAACCGCACTCAAAGAGTTGTTGTCAATGGTGTTTCATCAGACTGGAGAGAGGTGAGTAGCGGGGTACCTCAGGGCTCGGTGCTCGGCCCGGTACTTTTTAACATATTTATTAATGATCTAGATGAGGGGGTGGAGGGACTACTCATCAAGTTTGCAGATGACACCAAATTGGGAGGACTGGCAAATACTCCGGAAGATCGAGACAGAGTTCAACGAGATCTGAACACAATGGAAAAATGGGCAAATGAGAACAAGATGCAATTTAATAAAGATAAGTGTAAAGTTCTGCATCTGGGTCAGAAAAATGAAAAGCATGCCAACTGGATGGGGGATATGCTTCTAGGTAACACTGTGTGTGAACGAGACCTTGGGGTACTTGTGGATTGTAAACTAAACATGAGCAGGCAGTGTGATGCAGCGGTAAAAAAGGCAAATGCCATTTTGGGCTATATCAACAGGGGCATCACATCAAAATCACAAGATGTCATAGTCCCATTGTATACGGCACTGGTCAGACCACACCTGGAGTACTGTGTGCAGTTCTGGAGGCCTCACTTCAAGAAGGACATAGATAAAATTGAAAGGGTACAGAGGAGAGCGACGAAGATGATCTGGGGCCAAGGGACCAAGCCCTATGAAGATAGGTTGAGGGACTTGGGAATGTTCAGCCTGGAGAAAAGGAAGTTGAGAGGGGACATGATAGCCCTCTTTAAGTATTTGAAAGGTTGTCACTTGGAGGAGGGCAGGATGCTGTTTCTGTTGGCTGCAGAGGAGAGGACATGCTGTAATGGGTTTAAACTTAAAAAGTACAACGATATAGGCTAGGTATCAGGAAAAAAATTTTCACAGTCAAGAGTAGTTCAGCAGTGGAATAGGCTGCCTAAGGAGGTGGTGAGCTCCCCCTCACTGGCAGTCTTCAAGCAAAGGTTGGATACACACTTTTCTTGGATGCTTTAGGATGCTTAGGGCTGATCCTGCGTTGAGCAGGGGGTTGGAATAGATGGCCTGTATAGCCCCTTCCAACTCTATGATTCTATGATTCTAAACTGCTGGTGGAAGGAGGGATGCAGAACAGAATCATGGGGCATCTTTAATCCACAGGTCTAAAAAAATCCTCTTTCAACAACTGCACATTTTCATTTGGCTTTCTATGAGGCCAATATGCAAGCTGGATATTGCTCCCAAAGAAATAAAATGTTGCACTTTGGCCCACATTTTGGTAAGGATATTATGAGGGTAAAAATTTCCTCTGAAGTCAGCAGCAAACAAAAGCCCACAGAAGTGTGCTTGAAGTGATTGGAGTACAAAACATAGAAGCAGGAGACCTGGATTCAAGTCCCCACTTGGCCAGGAAGCCTTCTTGGTGCCATTGGGCCAATCACTCTCATCACCCTAGCCTGGGAGTGTATAAGAAGCAAAGTGCTGACTCGACCCTGGTTTAGATGGAGGACCACCAAGTAAGTTTAGGCTGCTACACAGAGGCAAACCACCCCTGTTTGTCTCTTGTCTTGAATACCCTATAGCAGTGGTCCCCAACCTTTTTATCACCGGGGACCACTCAACGCTTGACAATTTTACTGAGGCCCGGTGGGGGGGGGGGGTAGTTTACTCCTCTACTCTCAACCACTGCCCTAACGCTCTCTGATCGCTATGGTAATGTTTAAACATCCCTTCAAAATAAGATACAGACACGCCACAACAATGAACATAAGGAACATTTTATTTTCATGGAAATTTTAACTCATGACAATGACAAATCAATGGGAACCCCGAGCTTGTTTCTCTGCAACGAGATAGTCCCATCTGGGAGTGATGGGAGACAATGTGTGTGTGTTGTAAAGGGCCAGGGGGGATGAAGTAAAGGGCCGGGGGGGGGGGGGAAGGCGTCCTTCGCGGCCCACCTCCAATTAGTCGACGGACGACATGTGGTCCACAGCCCACAGGTTGGGGATCGCTACCCTATAGGGTTGCCATAAGTTGGCTGCAACTTTGAGACTTTACATATGTAAACCCACATAAAGCTGCCCTATACCGTATCACATGCTTGGTCCATCAAGGTCAATATCCTTTACTTAGACTGGTGATGGCTCTCCTGGGTCTCAGGCAGAGGTCTTTCACATTACCAGTAGGCTTGGGCATTGAATACCAGGGATTGAACCTGGGCCCTTCTGAATTCCAAGCAGGTGCTCTACCACTGAGTCACAGTCCCTCCCACAATTAAAGTACTCCCATAGGAGTGTTACTGCAGATGAAATGAGAAATAAAGATCAAAAGAGATAGCAAATATAGCATAAACTAGAACTTGTGGCGCCCACCAAGGGCGCCGACCCGTGCGCCTCAACCGCCGCGCCCTGCCCTCGGAGGCCTCGCCTCCTTCCAGCCCCCGTCGCCCTGCCCGCGCCCACACTCCCTGGCCTGGACGCCCCACTCGCCCGCAGACCGCCAAACACGGCCAGCCAGCCTGCTGCCCCTTCACTGTGGCCTGGGAAAATGCGCGCCACTCCCTACATGCACCGGCCGCTTCGCCACCACCCAGGCCCACACAGATACCCGCACAGAACACCGCCCTACAACAGCTAGCGCCTGCTGTATTCGCAGGACAGCGGGCTTAATTTCTAGTCTTAACAATAAAACAATACAACAGCAACAAGAAGGTGGGCAAAAGTCAAAATACCTCCCCATAACTCCCCCACGCTGCCCATATCCTGCCAACAAAGTAGCATATGATGTGTACAGGCTGTCAGATGTCCTTACCATGCATTCTAAGCTCGGCAGTTGACATAGGGCAGGACCCACAGATCAATTGAATCCTGGTATCTCCCCTAGCCTCAAGCCAATGCCTGGTGGAAGAGCCCCATCTTACAGGCCCTGCGGAACATTGATAGCAATATGGCAACCCTATCACCCCACTTCCTGTACTGTCCAGGAGTAGGGGGTGGCAACCCTATTTCTGAGATAGTGACCTCTGAATGCTAATTATCGGGGAGGTGGGGGGGCAAAAAAGTCCAACTCTACTGGTGGACTTTCTAAAAAATACCCAGCAGGTTATTGGACTAGATGGGTCATTGGATTGATCTAAGTGCTGCCCAGCTGGGCCACACTTACTCAGGCAGAAACCAAAGTGCAGTCCAGGAAGTCAAGAGCCAGAGAGACAGTTCATGCAGCAAATTGCATAGAGAGCAGAGTCAAGCCGAGCTGGGGCCAAGAGCCAGGGAAACAGTCAAAGCCAAACTGTAGTCAAAAGCCGTAAGCATAGTCAGAAGCTGAGAGCCAGGAGTTTGGAGCCAGGGTTGTCAGGCCCATCAGGAGCCAGGAGCGTAGTCAGAAATCAGGCTGAAATCAGGCAGGCAGAGCTTCACCGTAGCAAACCAGGACAAGGAACTGTCTGAGAAGACAGGCAGGTAATGAACACATTGCACCCTTGCTCCAAGGCCCTTCTTGCTCCAAGCCAAGCCGGGTGGGACAGCCCTCAGCCAGAGGGCCTGCAGCTGGTCCTCATTAGAAGAAGGGATCAGCTGCAGCCTCTGGAGCTCCCTCTGGTGGCTCGGCCAGAGGTACAACAGGGGGCATGACATTCTAGCAGGGCTCTTCCTAGCAGTGCATGAAGTAATTGTTGAACCAACTGAATGAGCACAATCAGAAGATATTCCTCCGTAATGGGAACACGTTTGGGACACTGATACCCTTCTAGGAAAACAAACTGTACCAGAAAACGACCTCCTCAATAGGTCTCCTCAGTTATCATGAGGCACTTCCAAAGCTGGCAGCAAGGAAACAAGAGTAACCAAAAGCTACAAGAGCATTAATAATTGTCAGTGTTGTTACTCATATATATTCATAATAAATCCTTTTCCCCTGGTTCAGTGAGGATACAAATGCCCATTGTCTGCCTCATTCTCTTTGAACAAATAGTTATTTCAGAGATCATTGCACAGTTCCGTAACTTAAAAGATGATGTTTTTTCTTCTTACAAGATGTTCCATATAATATCCAGGCAGCAACAATATTTTTTCTATGTCAAACATGAGTATTCCTTGCATGAATCAACAAAGGTCATCTAGGAGTCATGCAAAGCTTTGCATTCCCATGCTTTTTATTCGCTGATTTGAAAAATCTCCCCAGCTAGCAAGCTCTCCCAGGTCATCTACTTTGTTCTATTTTGTGGGATGAACAGATTTCCCCCTTTTTTGTACCAGAATTCCAGATTAAGCTTAAGGTTTTAGTAATCACCTTTAAGGCCATACGCGGTCTGGGCCCAGTGTACCTGAGAGACCGCCTCCCTGCCTATACCCCTCAAAGGGCCTTACGCTCCACCACCTCCAACTGGCTGCGGATCCCTGGCCCCAGAGAAGCACATCAGACTTCAACAAGAGACACAGCCTTCTTGGCCCTGGCCCCCACCTGGTGGAACGAGCTTCCCGAAGAGATCGGGGCCCTGCCAGAACTGTCACAATGTTGTAGGGCCTGCAAAGGGAGCTCCTCCACCAGGGATTTGATTGAGGCCGACTAGAAGAAGAAGAAGAAGAGTTGGTTCTTGTATGCCGCTTTTCCCTACCCAAAGGAGGCTCAAAGCGGCTTACAGTTGCCTTCCCTTTCCTCTCCCCACAACAGACACCCTGTGGGGTGGGTGAGGCTGAGAGAGCCCTGATATCACTGCCCGGTCAGAACAGCTTTATCAGTGCTGTGGCGAGCCCAAGGTCACCCAGCTGGATGCCTGTGGGGGAGCACAGGATCGAACCCGGCATGCCAGATTAGAAGTCCGCACTCCTAACCACTACACCAAACTAGCCCAAAAAAAACCACTGCCCCATCAGACAACCCCTCCCATGACTGAAGAATCTGACCAACCCAAAGCTGTGTCAATGTTCCTGTTTAAATATTGTTCAGGTTGACATGTTATGTTATGACTAGGCTTCAAAGCCCGTATACTTTGGTACTCCCCCCCCCCCATCAGCAAAGTGGGAAAAGGCACATAAATCCAAGGAATGGAAAGCTGCAAGCCAGATGCACAACACATTCAAACAATGAATACAGCTATGGAATACTTCCTCTCCAAAAAACAGATGAAATAATCCGGAACACGAGCATCCTGACAAAAATTAGGACAAGCAGAATTTCAGAAGCAAACTCTGGACTGAGCCCTGCATCACACAAAAAAGGACATGTATAAGGTATGTTCAGAAACTTTGCTGTTCAATCGAATAAATACACCCTTGAAAATAATCATTCCAATTGCACATTGAAAAACTCCTATTGTTGATAAGAAGAAAAGAACAGCTGTTTTTTTTATACCCCACTTTTCACCACCCGAAGGAGTCCCAAGGTGGCTTATAAACATCTTTCCCTTCCTCTCCGTCTTACCTGTCCTCGGAACGCTCGGCCACAGCGATCCATGCAACGGTCACTTCCAGATTAGATTTCTGTAACTTGCTCTGCAGAGGCCTACCTACCCTTGTCCCTGACTGGGAAATTGCAACTGGTACAAAATGAGGCTGCAGGGATCCTCACTAGGGCCAATTCTGCACAAATTGGATAATGTACTTTCAGTGCAGTTTTGCAGCTGGATTTTCCTGTGCGGAACAGGAAAATCTACTTCTAAAGTGCATCGAAAGTGCATTATCTGTTGTGTGCAGAATACGGCTAGGTCACTGTGGAAGACCCATATTCAGCCAGTGCTGCGGCAGCTACATTGGTTGCCAGTTAGCACCCAGATCAAATTCAAGGTTCTGGTTTTGACCTTTAAGGCTATAACCTATCTGAGGGACCGCTCATCTCCTTGTGCCCCCCGCAGAACTCTTTGCTCTGCAAGTATGAATCTGCTGGTTTTCCCAGACCCCCACAAAGTTTGCCTGGCCTCGAGCAGGGCCAGGGCCTTTTCGGCCATGTCCCCCACTTGGTGGAATGAACTCGCAGAAGAGCTGAGAGCCCTGATGGAGCTCTCTGGGTTCCGCAGGGCCTGTAAGACAGAGCTCTTCTGCCAGGTGTTTGGTTGAGGCCAGGGCAGAGCCTGGGGCTATTAGATCTTGGGTCCCTCCCTGCCCTTTTGCAACCTGGACTCCCCCAAGGATAAAATTGCCTAGGGTCATATATTGGAGCAACAGTGACTATGAGCAGCAGAGCTGAGGTCCACAAGGGAATTAGGTTGTTGTCTATGCCGCTTTCGATTGTATTGGGGGTTTTATATGTATTTATATTTTTATATAAACTGCCATGAGCCAGCTGGGCCAACAGTGGTGGTCTAGAAGTCTAATAATAAATAAATAGATAAATAAATAAATAATACTCTGTGAGAACAGCTCTAAGACTGGCAGTAGGCTGCATGTGAAGGAGTGGAGAATCAAACACGGTTCTCCATATCAGAGACTGCTCCCCTCAACCACTACCCCACACTGGCTGCAATAAGATCTAATGGGCATTTATAGCTGATGTCATGTTATAATGAGGAATTCCTGGGACTTTTAGAAAGTCATCTTTTAAGTTATGCCATCCAGTGTGCATGTCTGTGTGTCAAGGAAGCAAACTAGGGATGCCAGCCTCCAGGTGGGACCTGGGGATCCCCTACAACTGCAGCTCCCCTGGGGAAAAATGGACGCTTTGGAGGGTGGACGGTATGACCCCACTGAGGTCCCTGCTCTCTGCAGACTCCATCCCCAAGTCTCCAGGAGTTTCCCAACCTGGATCTAGCAACCTCCATCTCCCACGGGCAACCAAGGGGGACATGGCAGCTGCAGAGCAGACAGTCACTCAAGTGACCGTGATGAAGGAGTCATGACAGGCAGCATGTGATTGGCTCTCTGTCTTCAGGGGCGGAGAAAGCAAATGGTATAAGAGGCCCCTGCATGACCAGCAGGGGCAGAGCAGAGATCAGTCATCAGCATTCCAGGACTACTCTGCAGCCTTGGGCTTAAGGTATGGCTGGCAGACAGATCTCTGGGTTGTTTCTAGCCACGGCAGGTTCCCTCTTCCTTGGGACTTAGAGGGCTTCTCCCACCCCAGCCACTTTCTTCCTTAAGATGGAGGATGTTATATTCCCTCTCGTATTGTTTTCTCCATATGGGTGGCCATGGGCCGAGGTCAGGAGGCATGGCCATGTTAGCATGTGTCAGTTAGCTGGTTGCATCCCTGTCTGTGATGGGCACACTGTGGCATGCTCGGTGGGCTTCCAAGGGTCCCTGAGTACCCCGTGGAAGATGCTATGCTCCCTGCACTTTGGCATAAGATCTTTTGCATACATTGATGTTCACTGTGGGATGCAGTTCCGACTGGTGGTGCTGGCACAGTTTTGGCACTGACCATTCAGGTCTTTGGATGGGGCTGCCTATGTCTCATGAGTAAGGTGACCAGATTGTTTCACTTTTGGAGGGACATCTGGGGGTACCTGGCAAATTGTACTTATGTTGAAAATAAAAAATATATATATTACAATACTATTTTTGGGTTCTATGCATTCTATGAAACTTTTTGTTGCTCCATATAGACCAAATTTTTAATCAAGAAACCCCCCCCCCCAGTCAATGGTGTCCCGCTTTACCAATGTTAAAATCTGGTCACCTTACTCATGAGAGCCAGCTTGATGTTGGGGTTCAGCGTAGTGGTAAGAGCAGTTGCCTCTAATCTGGAGAACCAAATTTGATTCCTCGCTCCTCCCCGTGCAGCCAAGCTAGGTGTTGTTGAGCCAGTCTCACAGCCTTACCTCCCCCCCAGGAAGCAAAGGAAATGTCAGCCACTTTGAGGCTCCTCTGGGTGGCAAAAAGCAGGGGACAAAACTCTGCTCTTCTTCATGTCTCAGTCTGGGGACTGTAGCAGGGAAATGGGCTGGATGATTTTGGAAAAAGAATGTTCAGATTAAGTTTTCACCCCTCTGTCTGGATCATTGCCTATTTTAGATCTCGTTCTGCTTATCATTCTCCCTCAGTCTCAGAAATGTGTGTGTGGTCTTGCCTATTAGACTTCCTTTTCTTTCCAACGCACTAGACAATTTGCTGAATTTTTCTTAACCTGCTAACACCACCATCTCCCAGCAGTTAATTTTGGACATGCATCCCTTCTTTCATGTCAGAGCTTTATTGTTCTTAGATGGGAAGTCATGTCCGACCCATCGCGACCCCATGGACAATGATACTTCCAGGCCTTCCTGCCCTCTACCATTCCCCGGAGTCCATTTAAGTTTGCACCTACTGATTCAGTGACTCCATCCAGCCACCTCATTCTCTGTCGTCCCCTTCTTCTTTTGCCCTCGATCACTCCCAGCATTAGGCTCTTCTCCAGGGAGTCCTTCCTTCTCATGAGGTGGCCAAAGTATTTGAGTTTCATCTTCAGGACCTGGACTTCTAAGGAGCAGCCCGGGCTGATCTCCTCTAGGACTGACCAGTTTGTTCGCCTTGCAGTCCAAGGGACTCGCAAGAGTCTTCTCCAGCACCAGAGTTCAAATGCCTCAATTCTTTGACTCTCGGCCTTCCTTATGGTCCAACTTTCGCAGCCATACACTGCAACTGGGAAGACCATAGCCTTGACTAAATGCACTTTTGTTGGCAGGGTGATGTCTCTGCCTTTTAGGATGCTGTCTAGATTTGCCATAGCTTTCCTCCGCAGGAGTAAGTGTCTTTTAATTTCTTTGCTGCAGTTCCCATCTGCAGTGATCTTGGAGCCCAGGAAAATAAAATCTGTCACTATCTCCATTTCTTCCCCATCTATTTGCCAGGAATTGAGAGGGTCAGATGCCATGATCTTCGTTTTCTTGATGTTGAGTTTCAACCCAAATTTTGCACTCTCCTCCTTCACCCACATCAACAGGCTCTTTAGTTCCTCTTCACTTTCTGCCATTAGAGTGGTATCATCTGCATATCTGAGGTTGTTGATATTTCTCCCTGCAATCTTGATCCCAATTTGTGACTCCTCTAATCCTGCCTTTCTCATGATGTGCTCCGCATACAAGTTAAATAGGCAAGGCGACAGTATACAGCCTTGCCGAACTCCTTTCTCAATTTTGAACCAATCAGTGAATCAGAGCTTTAACAGTTTCTAAAGTCCTGTTTCTATAGAAGGGATAGTAGCTCTCACCAAAAGGATCCCGCTTCACAGATGGCAGTTGGAGAGGAGGGAGTATCCCTGTTTTAGATATCATTAAAGTCCTCCCTTGTAAAGAAATGAATTATTTTTCTACTAGCTTCAAAGCCCGTTCCTAAGAACGGGCCCTGAAAGAGTCCCCTCTCCTGGCCCCTGGCCCTTGGCCAGGCAGCTTAAGGTGGCTTTGGGCTGCAGCTCGAAGCCAAATAAAGTGGGGCGGGTGGGGGCTGGGCAGCTCGTTAGCAGGCAGTCAGCAGGCCGGCCCAGCCTAGCAGGCCAAGAGGCCCTCGTTAGCAAGCCCTCCACCCGGATGCTTTTCCCAGGGCCCTCTCACCTGCTGCTGGCTCCAGGCATTGAGGCATCTGAGAACAAAGAGGCTAAAGTCCAGGGCCGGAGGGCGGGAGCCGCAGGGGCAGGGCCAATCAGGGCAAAGCTGGCTGCACCCTGATTGGCCCTATTCCAACTTGGGTAGCCGGACACGTCCCACCCCCTAGGCTGTTTCAGAAATATATAGAGGAACAACAATGGATAAGGATTCCCTTTCTCATCACTATTATTTTGGCGTGACTATTGGGAGTGCTGTTTATAAACAGAAAAACTGAGGGGCAATCGAGAGAAGAAAGCTGGTATTTTATACCCCACTTTGTACTACCCGAAGGACTCTCAAAATGGTTTATAATCACCTCCTTTCTCTTCCAACCTGTGAGGTAGCTTAGCTAAGAGAGCTCTGAGAGACCTGGCCCAAGGTCACCAACTGGCTGCACATGGAGGAGTGCGGAATCAGTTTGGAGTAGTGGTTAGGAGTGCGGACCTCTAATCTGGCATGCCAGGTTCGATTCTGCGCTCCCCCACATGCAGCCATCTGGGTGACCTTGGACTCCTCATGGCACTGATAAAGCTGTTCTGATCGAGCAGTGATATCAGCGCTCTCTCAGCCTCATCCACCTCACAGGGTGTCTGTTGTGGGGAGAGGAAAGGGAAGGCGAATATAAGCCACTGAGCCTCCTTCCACTAGAGAAAAGTGGCATATAAGAACCAATTCTTCTTCTTCTTCTTCTTCTTCTGGCTCTCCAGATTAGAGGCCACCACTCTTAACCACCACACCAGGCTGGCACTAAACCCTGAACATACAAGACTGAACCTAACAACCACTAGAAGGCACCTAGAGTTCTCCCACTATTACAGCTGATTTCCAGAGGAACAAAATAAGTTCTCCTGAAGGAAATGGCTGCTTTGGAAGGTGGGCTGCATGGCCCTGTACCCTGATGAGGACCCTCCTTTCCCCAATCCTTGCCCTCCCCAGTCTCCATCCCCAACACAACAGGTATTTCCCAACCTGGAGATCACAACCCTACTAGTCTGTGCCTATCTTTTAACTGAGTTCCTCCATACAGTGAGAAGGCTGGAAGCCGACTTGGAGAAGACCTCAGATTTGATACATGAAGGTATGGAAGGGGGTGGCTATTGCTGTTGGCACAACCTGATTAAAGAGTAGATAAAAGTTTATTTCGGAACTAGCATACTTGATAGAAAAAAGGAGAGACAGAGTTAGGTCATCTCTAGTTGAGAGAGAGGGTAAGACGGAAGTGTGGAGCTTTCAAAAAGAAGGTGGATATTGCCATCAGAGTAGCAATTTGGAGACAGACAAGGAATGGCCCTTAATGGAAAAGAAGGTGTTGCCCTCACTGTCTTATCTAATTGTCTTTTTGCTGCCCTCTTCAGAGTCTTCTTCTCTTCTTTGTACACCAGACATTGCCTTTTCCAACCCTTGAATCCCTTTACCTGCAAGCTCCACTTTTGTAGATGTACCCATCCTTTCCTACTTTTGCGTTATGAGTGGGCCGACTTAGATGGAAATACAGTGCTGCTAAAGGATGAGAACACAGATTTAACCCTTCTCTTGTCTCAGTCAACAACGTGTGTGCTTTTTTTTCCCAGCAATGAAAACAGGCAACACAAAAATATCACAGTTATAATATCACCTAAGAATATCACCATGTTCTTCTAATTCTCTCACACTCTTCTTGCAAAAGATGACCAGTCTAGGAGAGCGCTGGACCACTCTTCTGGCCCTGACCTGCTCTATGGTTTTCCTCCTTGCGCACCCTGGGATTAGTCATGAGCTACGTGAACGATCAGAAGCACGGGAACAGTATGCTAGAAAAGTTGATGAATATATCGATGCAGATCAACAAAGACTTGCAAAAGACAAGAAAAGGTAGGAGCGATTACACTGGGTTGATGTAAGATGCCCTGCACCAGATGTTCCGTGTTCTCCTATTATGAATAGTTTGTGAAAGGAGAGGCAACCTCTTTGGCCTCCTCAGATGGGACATTCTACAGGGCAGAGCCTCTTCAGAAGACGTTTGTGGTGCTGATGAGGTCCTTTCTTGGGTGGCCACTAGGGCTGCCAATGGTGAGCTATGGGGATGGCAGGGTTTTGGAAGGGGTGGGGATTCAGTGGAATGCCATAGAGTCATACAGAGCATCTGTCACCCAGAAAGGCCATCTCGATGTGACCACTCCGCTGTTACCAAGAATGAAATTATGTACTAGGATCCTAGAATACTCCAGCACCTTCCATTGCCTGGCAGTACCTTCAGGATGTTTCCAGAAAAAGAAGGCATGTGGTTACAGAAAAGAAAACTATGCCATTGAACATAACCGCCTAATAACATCTGACAAAGAAAATGTATAATAAACCTGATCGTTTGTCCCTAGGTCTTATGCTTACCCCTTTAAACTGAAAGGAAAGCGGTAAATAAGATAATCTTTCAGACAGATTCCTTTTTTCTTCTTTCTGCCTTGTTCATAACTTTACCTTCTCAACCACCTCTTTTAGGCCAGATTTCAATCTGACTGGGTGACCCCACACAGAAAGACAGAGGTCCCAAACAGAGGTCCTATGGCTGGGAAAAGGGGAGAAGGACCAGGAAGCGTGCTTACCACACCTGGATGGGGTGCAATTGACAGCTGCACCATCGGTATTTGGGGGTGATCTTGGATACCTCCCTTACCATGGAGGCTGAGATCATGACGGTAGCCAAGATGGCCTTTTCCCATCAATGCCAGGCATGACTACTAGTATCCTACCTGTCCCCCCAAACACCTGGCCATGGTGATCTATCCAACGGTCATAGAATAGACTTCTGTAACTCACTGCACAAGATCCTACCCTTGTCTCTGATACGGAAATTGCAACTGGTTCAGAATGCAGCTGCACGGGCCCTCACAAAGTCATCTTGGAGTACCCATGCCCAGCTACTGCTGAGGCAGCTGCATTGGTCGCCAGTTTGTTTCCAAAACAAGTTCAAGGTTTTGATTTTGACCTTTAAGGCGCTTGGGTCCTACATACCTACAGGACCACCTGCCTCGCTATGCCCCCACACACACAGGGCATTTCGCTCAGTGGGTATGAATCTGCTGATGGTCCCGGGTGAGAGGAGTGGTCCCGGGTGAGAGGAGAGGGTGGAAATAAACAGCATCAGTAAATACAGTCCTTTCTGCCTAGGTCTGATCCCCCTGACCGTTTTGCGGAAGCAGAGAGGAGGTAAACAAAATTATTTTAGAGATTACAAATTTCCTGTTCATGCCCTGGTCATTCTCTTCCATGCCAATAAAGGTACTCTGAATCTGGCTTTTGCTGTCTTCTGTACAGTTGTTGTTTGCAAACAGAACAAGTATGCAGTTGGCTAACAATATATGAAGAATCAGTAAATGCAATCCTTTCTGTTTAGGGTGAATTACCCCCACAAATATATTCCAGTTGTGATGAAGGATCGGTAAGCAAATCAATTTTACCAATTTCAGATTCCTTGTTCGTGCTCTACTCATAGCTTTCTCTGCTCTACCATTCTCTTGGCCACTCTGTTTTAAACGATACGATAACATTTATTGTATGTAGCCAAAGGCCATTACAAAACATAATTAAAACAATATGGCACAAATATAAGTAAATAAAACAATATTTCTCCAATATTGTGTACCTAAAAATGTAAACATGGACAACTAAATTACAGTAAAAGGGATAAAATGGTGTATCAAGGTGGAGGCTCCTGCAAAAATGCATTCGCTCGAATCTTCCTGGCAACCAGAGCAAAAAGTGCCACCCTATAGGAAATATAGGGGTCTACATCTGATAACAGATAGGTGACTTAAAATCAGAAATAGGGTGAGAGTTTGGTAATAACTTGGCAAGGAATTTGCCCCTGGGTTCGGAGTACAGGGGACAAGCCAAAACATAGTGGGGCAGGTCCTCCACAGATGGATTTCCACATATGCACGGGCGTTGGGCTGTGGGTATTCGGAGATATCACCCAGAGACCATGGCTGATGGCATCATTTCAAACCGCAAAGATGTTAGGGCCATTCTAAGATTACGTGTTGTTATATTTACTAAATATGATGCTCTAGAATGGTCTTTTTTAATTGTTTTATACCATGGGGCTGCTTGTGATAGCTGTATTGAAGAGTGGTCAATCAGTGAGTCAACTTTGAACACCCAATCACGTAAATCAGAAATATTGGCTGATGTATGCAGTAAGTCATCTGGTATGGTATAGCGTGAAAGAATGGAGCTAAAAAAATCAGACCGAGTCCTGTCTTTGCTCAATAAGAGCTTAAAACTTTGATGGCTTAAAGAATCTGATTTGGTTGTGATGTCTTTCTTCCAAGATTTCAGAATAGCTAAGTGGGCTTTGAGTGAGGGAAAACCAAGCTCTGCCCTCGTCAGGGCTACAGGGGATCCTTTTGGAAGAGCCAGGATACGTCTGAAGAAAAAGTTCTGAATGGGCTCCAAGCTATTGATTATTTGTTCTTTCCAGCCCCAGATGTCAATGCCATATAGTAGGTGAGGAATGACCTTGGCTGCAAAGAGCTTTAGAGCTGGGTCAACTAGAGACCCTCCCCTGGTATGATAAAATCTCAGAATGGCTCCAATGATTTTTAGACCAGAGGCCTTTATAGTTGCAAGGTGGGCATTCCAGTTTAGGGTCTCACTGTAAGTGATTCCAAGATATTTAAATGTACTACACTGTTCTATAGGAATATTGTTTATACTCCAGATAAATTTTTTAGGTCTTTTCCTAAAAATCATAACTTTTGTTTTTGTGTAGTTGATGGAAAGGGACTCTTCCCTACATTAAGTACCAAGTTGTTAAGTAGCTTTTTCAGACCAACTCTTGTAAGGGAAACCAGGACCATGTCATCTGCATAAAGCAGGATACAGACCTTTTGCTGACCAACAGAAGGGGGTACAAATTCTGGGCCCAATAGTCTTTGAACTATATCGTTGATATAAATATTGAAAAGCAGAGGGGCTAGTACACACCCCTGCTTTACCCCTTTCCTTCCTGCAATTTCATTAGTTAGAGAGCCTGAAGCACCTACCCTAATTTTTGTGGGGGTGCCTGAGTGCAGTTCATGCATCAGAAGCAGTAGGCGTTTATCGAAGTTAGTTTTCCTCAGCTTTGACCAGAGTCTGTCCCTATCAATGGAGTCAAAAGCTGTGGCTAAATCAATGAAAGCTGCGTATAGGGCTCTCGTAGGGCCTTCTATACTGGAGTAGGCTAAGTAATGGAGGGAAGCAGAGAAGAGGTAAGCAAAATTATTTTAGAGATTACACATTTCCTGTTCATGCCCTGGTCATTCTCTTCCATGCCAATAAAGGTACTCTGAATCTGGCTTTTGCTGTCTTCTGTACAGTTGTTGTTTGCAAACAGAACAAGTATACAGTTGGCTAACAATATTTGAAGAATCAGTAAATGCAATCCTTTCTGTTTAGGGTGAATCCCCTCAAGAAATTTGTTCCACAAAAAAAGACTCGGTAAGCAAATCAATCTTACCAATTTCAGATTCCTTGTTCGTGCTCTACTCATAGCTTTCTCTGCTCTACCATTCTCTTGGCTACTCTGTTTTAAACCATGGGCCCTGATCTCAGTCTGACTGGGCATCCCCCACCCAGAAAGGCCACTGCAGTGTGACCACACCTCTGTTACTAAATTACCAGAAGCCTAGAATATTGCCCAGATATTGCCTAGAAAGAGCCTCTTGTGGCGCAGAGTGGTAAGGCAGCAGACATGCAATCTAAAAGCTCTGCCCATGAGGCTGGGAGTTTAATCCCAGCAGCCGGCTCAAGGTCGACTCAGCCTTCCATCATTCCGAGGTCGGTTAAATGAGTACCCAGCTTGCTGGGGGGTAAACGGTAATGACTGGGGAAGGCACTGGCAAACCACCCCGTATTGAGTCTGCCAAGAAAACGCTAGAGGCATCACCCCAAGGGTCAGACATGACTCGGTGCTTGCACAGGGGATACCTTTACCTTTACCTTTATTGCCTAGAATATTGCCTAGAATAATAAAACCAATCCTTTCCCCCTAGGCCTTATAGTTGCCCCTTTGGAGCGAAAAGAAAGAGGTAAACAAAATAATCTTTCAGACAGATTCGTTTTTCTCCTTCCTGCCTTGTCAGCCTTTAAGGCTATATAGAGTTTAGGTCCTACCACCTCTTGGTGTAATGAATTTTAGGCCAGATTTCAATCTGACTGGGTGACTCCCACACAGAAAGACCAGAGAGTCTCCCTATATAGTGTGACCACTCCCCTGTTACCTAAGAGAGAAAGTGCCATTTTTTCCATTGTTGTAGTCTGAAGATCAGCTGTAATTCTGGGTGACCTTCAGACACCAACTAAAGAAGAAGAAGAAGAGTTGGTTCTTATATGCCGCTTTTCCCTACCCAAAGGAGGCTCAAAGTGGCTTATAGTTGCCTTCCCATTCCTGGTTAACAACCATTTGGTCTCAGATGACCTGAATGTCTGTCAATTATTTTTGACACTTCTTGGAGAACAGGTGAGGTGCCAGATGGTTGAAGATGGACAAATGTTGCCCCCATCTTCAAGAAAGGGGAAAAAATGGATCTGGGTAACTATTGACCAGTCAGCTTGACATCTGTAGATGGCAAGATTTTGGAACAAATCATCTAACAGTCAGTCGTTGAGCACCTGGAACAGAGAGCTGTGATTTCTAAGACTCAGCACGGGTTTCGCAAGAACAAATCATGTCAGACTAGCCTTATCTCTTTTTTTGAAAAAATGACTTCCTTGCTGGATCAGGGGACATAGTTTACCTGGATTTCAGTAAAGCGTTTGATAAGGTTCCACATGATATTCTTGCTGTTGTTGTTGTTGTTAGGTGCGAAGTCGTGTCCGACCCACCACGACTCCATGGACAATGATCCTCCAGGCCAGCGGTCCGCAACCTTTTGGCTGCCGCGGACCGCTGCTCCGGAGTGGGGGGAGAGGGTGGCCCGGGGCCCCCCGCATGCGTGGCAGCCCCAGCGCAAACACGCGTGTGCGGCAGTCCGCGCATGCGCGTTTGCGCCGCCACCATGCTGGCGGCCGCGGCTCCCCTCCAGGCCGCCAGCAAATCGCCCGCCAAAGCAGCCGATTAGCTTGCGGCTCAGCAAGCTTCTCTTCCCCCCCCTCCCAAAACAAGAAGCTTGCCGGGCCGCGAGCTAATCGACCGCTTTGGCGGCCGATTTGCTCACGGCCTGGTGAGCTTCTCACTTCGCGGGGGGAGGGAAGAAGGAGCCGTGGCCCGGCGCCAAGGCCTTCGTGGCCCGGCACCGGGCCGCGGCCCGCGGATTGGGGACCACTGCTCCAGCCCTTCCTGTCCTCTACCACAGTGGTCCCCAATCTTTGTATCACCGGGGACCGATCAACACTTGACAATTTTACTGAGGCCCAGTGGGGGGGGTAGTCTTTTGCTGAGGGATATCGCCGCCTGAGCCCCTGCTCCACTTGCTTTCCTGCTGGCACCCCTGACTTAATTCCCATCTCTTTAAGAACTTGCCACAATTTGTTGTGCTCCATACAATCAAAGGCTTTAGCATAGTCAATGAAGCAGAAGTAGATGTTCTTCTGGAACTCCCTAGCTTTCTCCATGATCCAGCGTATGTTGGCAATTTGATCTCCAGTTCTTCTGCCTCTTCGAAATCCTGCCTGTACTTCTGGAAGTTCTCGGTCCACATATTGCTTGAGCCTAGCTTGTTAAATTTTGAGCATAACTTTGCTAGCATGAGAAATGAGTGCAATGGTGCGGTAGTTTGAACATTCTTTGTCATTGCCCTTCTTTGGGATTGGAATGTAAACTGACCTTTTCCAATCCTGTGGCCATTGTTGAGTTTTCCAAATTTGCTGGCATATTGAGTGTAGCACTTTTACTGCATCGTCTTTTAAGATTTTGAATAGTTCAACTGGAATGCTGTCACCACCACTAGCTCTGCTGCTGGCTGTGCCCCACTTCCTAGCCCTGCCCTACCCTGTGCGAAACGGGGCAGGCCTTTGAACATCACTGCCTAATAACATCGGACAAAGAAAAGGTATAATAAATCTAATTTTTTATCACTAGGTCTTATACTTACCCCTTTGGAGTGAAAGTGAAGAGGTAAACAACATAATTTTACAGACTCCTTATTTTTTTGTTCTTCCCTGTTCAAATAGTAATAACAACAACAACAACAACAGTTTATAACCCCACCTTCCCTTGACAGCCAAGAGCAAGGGCTCATGGGAATTGTAGTCCATGGACATCTGGAGGGCCGCAGTTTGACTACCCCTGCCCTAGGGTGCATGACAACAGGTTTTAAAACAATCAATATAAATTTATATCAAAACAATCATAAACATTCCATGACTGTCCGGATAGGTTTCCCAGTAGGGAGGCCAGCATGTATTGGCCTCACACCCTGACCTCAACCACACGCCTGGTGGAACAGTTCTGTGTTACGGGCTCCCTTGAACTGGTTCCAGGGGGTCCTGATCTCATCAGGGAGAGCGTTCTGCCAGGCTGGGGTGAAAAAACCCTGGTCAAGGCTAGTTTTATTTCTTTGGGGCTGGGGAACCTCAGTAGGTTTTGACTACTAGATCTTAACACATTTTAGGGAACATATGGGAACAGGCTGTCTTCTAGATACGAGTGTTCCAGGCCGTTTACTTTAGGCCATTGAAAGAGTGTCCAGACCTTGAACCTGATTCAATCTCCAATCAGGTTATGCATTGAAATGGGCCCTTTCAGGCGCAGACCCATTGTGGACCTGACTTGCCAGCAGAGCTCGCTTTGCACGCCGTCCGATAGGCCCATGAGGGGCAGACTTGCCACGCGGAGAGGCCAATCACACCTCCCGATTGGCCTCTCTGTGTCTCAGTACAGGGGCAAGGGCCAAATCTGTGAATTTTGATCACGGACTCGGCCCATCCCATCCCCTCTTACTGCTTTATTAAGAGGGAAAGTAGATGAGGCACAAATCCAGACTCACACTGCCTTGAGGTGTAAAAGAGAGTAATCTTTATTCAGAAAGATTATACATGAAAATATATCATATTTGTCTGCTTCAGTCTCCTGAAGCAGGGTACAAAATTTTAAATAGTTATAAAAACACTGCAAGCCTCTATGGCAGACTACGTGCCCATACAGCAGATGGAGACAGCAGACAGCCTTAATGGTAGCTTCTCCATGCTTCCGCTAAAGCACACTCTGTGCTGCTCTTCCTGAAGAAGACAAAGACAGCATGTGCTCATGGCTGCCATCCCAGCACTGAGCACCCAGCATCACTAGTGAGTACACAGGTGCAGCTTAGGTGCTTTAAACGGCTTAACAACAACCCTTCAAGGCTCACTTCACCAAATTACCTGTTGGTTGCAATTTCAACACTAAGTCAGACATTGACAGGAACACTTAGCAAAGTTAGTAGAATGCCAGGCAAGCAATGTTTGTGACCTGGGCCTAAGATATTAAATGGACCCCACTGAGAGTTGGGAATTGCACTCAGCCCAACCAAAAGATCTTTGTCTTAGCTGGAGTTAATTTCAGCCAACGCTGCTTGAGTCCGGCAAAGGAGTCCGGAGGTGTTGACAGATGGCTACTCATCAACAAAAAACCCCCAGGTGTCATCATGTACTGATGACAGCCCAGCCCAAAATTCTGATCCAATTGGCCAAGGGGGTACACATAGATGTTAAATAAAGAGAATAGCTCCTGGCAGCACCCGGCATATCAGGGCCTGCCATTGGGAGGTTCTCTCCCGTAGTTGTTTCTCTGTCGCCAGAGAAACAACTGTAGCCATTCCAAGGCTATGCTTTGAATCCCTGTGTTGGCTAGCTGCTTGGCTAAGAGCCTTTATCTTTACTTTTTCAATCATCTTGGTGTCATCCATTTTAGACCAGATCTCAGTCTGACATGGTGTCCCCCACAAAGAAATGGCAGATTCTCCTTTGATGGACAATGTGACAACTCATAAGTTGCCTAAGAGGGACAGTACCAAAACGGCAGAAAATGCTAATAGTGTCCATTGCCTGCTGTTCCATCTGGATGAGGCTGTCCAGAGACATTTGGCTGGTCTATCTTGACTTCCATCACTACAAGAACTCACATTCTGATACATTTTGTAGGCTGAAAGCAACATGGCATTTCTGTCTTGACTTTACAAAAAGTAAAAGTGCACTGACTAATAACAACTGAGTAAATGGAAAAGAAAAGGTGCAATAAATCCAATGCTTTCTCCCTAGGTCTAATAGTTACCCGATATGGGTGATAGGGAGAAGGTAAGCAAAATAATCTTATAGATTCAATCAATCAAACTTTATTACAGTCGTTCAGACCAAGTTATATGAAATCAATACATAAAAGACCATAAGAATATGGTTCATTTAATGTAATACAATTTAAAACAGATCATAAAATAGAACTTAAAACTATGCTACTTTAGAACATCGTATTTTTATGGCGGCAGCACAAAACTTAACCAGCTGAGTTGTCACCTGGGGGGACTCATCAGCAGCCTCTTTGCTAGATCTACATCATGACGTTCTGGCAACTTTTTAAGGAGTTCTTCAAGTTGCTACGAATGTCTACTTAAGCAGGGCAGTGGAACAATATATGCTCTCTTGTATCAATTTTGCCACTCCCACAAAAACATTGTCTCAGTGTAAGGGGAATATTCTCATAGCGATCCTCTACAAGAGCTGAATCTTATAGATTCCATTTATCTTCTTCTGGATGCACTATATCAGAAGTTCCCAGTACTCGTGAACAATCAGTTTTACATAGTTTGTGAAAAGCCAGGATCATGGCAAGCTTCTTCAGCTTCTCAGACAGGACACTGAACAGGATGGGGGCCACTATAGAAAAGGCAAGTATACATACAGTTTTGACAAGGTCCTCTCTTGTGCTGCCACTAGGATTACCAACTTGGTGTCCTCTGTTTTAGTTGAGATCTTCATATCGTTACCTTCTCAATCATCTTCTTGGTGTCCTCCATTTTAAATGAGATCGCTGTCTGATTGCGTGTCCCTCACCCAGAATAGCCAGAGAGTCTCTGTTATGTATGCAGACCTACCAAGGACCAAGCTTGAGGTCCGAGGTAGGATCATAATTCTGAGCTACCAAGTGGCTCAAATCTGGCTGGCTTCTCTGCAGGAGCTAGTATATTTGTTGCAGATAGGCTGACTGGACAGCTTATGGCGGGATCCACCAAGGATCCAATCAATTCTGTCTGTAACCGATCACCCACAGCTGCGGGCAGACCTATTGGTCCATGTGTGTAAATACTGGGGCCCATTCCGCACAAGAATCAATGTAGCCAATTGTTTACAGTAAGCAATTCCGAAATTTAGGGCCATTCCGCACCAGGATCCATGTTGCAAATTGTTTGCGGAACGAAAAATCGGCCTTTTAAATAGTGGAATTTGTCGTTATGCATACCTGCCTTTGTAGTGGAATCCAGTTGCGTTTCTATCGTTTCCCACAGGGTTCCGGTCTCGGCAAAAATCGCTAGAAAGGAAGCGCTATGGCTGAGCTGTGTCCCGCCCCTGGCCGTCAAGCAGCCAATGGGCGGCCGTTATCATGCTCCCAAATAAATAAAAATTTATTATAGATAAAATTGAAAGGGTACAGAGGAGAGCGATGAAGATGATCTGGGGCCAAGGGACCAAGCCCTATAAAGATAGGTTGAGGGACTTGGGAATGTTCAGCCTGGAGAAAAGGAGGCTGAGAGGGGACATGATAGCCCTCTTTAAGTATTTGAAAGGTTGTCACTTGGAGGAGGGCAGGATGCTGTTTCTGTTGGCTGCAGAGGAGAGGACACGCAGTAATGGGTTTAAACTTCAAGTACAACGATATAGGCTAGATATCAGGAAAAAAATTTTACACAGTCAGAGTAGTTCAGCAGTGGAATAGGCTGCCTAAGGAGGTGGTGAGCTCCCCCTCACTCGCAGTCTTCAAGCAAAGGTTGGATACACACTTTTCTTGGATGCTTTAGGATGCTTTGAGCTGATCCTGCGTTGAGCAGGGGGTTGGACTAGATGGCCTGTATGGGCCCTTCCAACTCTATGATTCTATGATTCTAAACAGCCCCTTTCCTTTAAGGAAGGTTTTAAAAAAAACACACACACACACATTGCAACGAATATGCGTTGATTCGTTGCAACGGAGAGACCCATCTAGCTGGCAGGTGGTGTATGAGCTGGCGATTCATCATTGCCATGCTCCCCCGAGTGACCCCCCCGGGCACAGGCGCGATTTTCGGCCAAAAATAAAGGGAACTTGCAAACGGGGCTGTGTTGTGCTTGGTGACTAGAAGCGAGCTTTAAAGCAGCTCTGTGGAGGGACTGCAGCCAGAGAAGCCTCGCTGGGTGAATGAAGGCTCGCCGGTTCGTTGCTCTCTGCTCCCTCTGAGAAAAAAAAATGGCGATCGCTTCACCAGAAGATCAGAGGAGAGAGCCAGGGGGAGGGACTTTGCTGAAACCGCAACAATGGTAATGCACAGAACTTTTTCACTAGTGTTGCAGATTGTGTGCAAGAGTGTAGCGCTTTCCAGAGGGTAAATCCACTTTTTGGGATTTCCCTGGAAGCGCTACAACGAAGCGCTTTTTGCTGATTGGTTTCAGGAGTGTGGCAGATTGTGTACGATGTTGTGCATAACTGCATTTTAGTAGCGATTACAATTTGCCACACTCCTGCTACAATAAACCTGTGCGGAATGGGCCACGAGGTGATTCAGGGGATTTCCAGTGCAGCTACTGTACTACATGTACTATGAGCAGAACTAATAAAGAGCTGAATAATCTTAGGGCCTCCGTGATCTTTGACCCACAGATCTGTCTCTTTGGATAGTCAGTGTGACTGCTGCCCTTTGACCTAACTGACAAAGTAAGAAAATTGGGAAAAAATTCTAGTAGTTTCCATAGCCTACCCACATAAACTGGAGGTGGCTGTTCAGAGACTTTTGGTTGCTCTTTCCAGACTCTTTTATATTATTATTTTTAAATTCCCTGCCCTGAGCCCCCTAGAGAAGCGTTGGCTATTCTACATCATCATGATCATCATAATCATCATTATTTTAGAACCAATAATAACAACTGAGTACAGGACGATGAGAAGTTGTAATGAACTCAGTTCTCTCTCACTAGGTCAGATGCTGGACCCACAGGAGTGTGGAGGAAGAGGTAAACAAGAATGTGGGCCTTCCATGACAAGGCCTCAGAGAACTCCTAAGTACTTAAATGATTGACATTGCTCGCTTTTGGTGAACTGTATCCTCCGTGTCAATCTTTTTGGTTTGCTTCTAAAGAAAATGACGTTTTTTGATAGTTGTTGGTTAGAGCTTCTTCCCTGCAGTAATCGACCAATCTACCCAGCAGCCTACTTAGTCCGCCTGTGGTCAGAGAGAGAAGGGCCATATCATCCGCATACAGCAGGACGGAGATTTTCTGCTGGCCAATAGAGGGTGCCACAAATTGTGGACCGACTAGTCTCTGCACTATATTGTGAATAAACAGATTAAAGAGCAAAGGAGCCAGGACATATGCTTGCTTGACTCCTTTTCTAATTGGGATATCCTTTGTTAGAGAACCCACTTAAATTTTTGCCAGTCTGTCAGAATGAAATTATCCAAATTTGTCCTGTCCAGTTTCTGCCAAAGCCTCTCCCTTTCTATTTGAGTCAAAGTGTCGATGCTAAATCAACAAAAGCCACATATAAAAGACCAGGAGCTATCAAACTCCAGACCTGTGCCTAATTTTCCTATTTAGTTTGCTGTCTCTAATTATAGAATCATAGAATCATAGAATCATAGAATCAAAGAGTTGAAAGGGGCCATACAGGCCATCTAGTTGAACCCCCTGCTCAACGCAGGATCAGCCCTAAGCATCCTAAAGCATCCAAGAAAAGTGCTTGAAGACTGCTAGTGAGGGGGAGCTCACCACCTCCTTAGGCAGCCTATTCCACTGCTGAACTACGCTGACTGTGAAATTTTTTTTCCTCATATCTAGCCTATATCGTTGTAAAGGTAAAGGTAAAGGTATCCCCTGTGCAAGCACCGGGTCATGTCTGACCCTTGGGGTGACGCCCTCTAGCGTTTTCATGGCAGACTCAATACGGGGTGGTTTGCCAGTGCCTTCCCCATATCGTTGTACATTACTGCATGTCCTCTCCTCTGAAGCCAATGGGAACAGCATTTTGCCAGTCCTCCCAATTTGGTGTCATCTGCAAACTTGATGAGTAGTCCCTCCACCCCCTCATCTAGATCATTAATAAATATGTTAAAAAGTACCGGGCCGAGCACCGAGCCCTGAGGTACCCCGCTACTCACCTCTCTCCAGTCTGATGAAACACCATTGACAACAACTCTTTGAGTGCGGTTCTCTAACCAATTCCCTATCCACCTGACTATCTGAAAATCCAGATTGCAGTCCTTCAATTTATCCATCAGAACATCATGGGGAACCTTGTCAAAAGCTTTACTAAAATCCAAGTAAATGACATCAACCGATTTTCCCCGATCCAGCAAACCTGTTACTTGGTCAAAAAAGGAAACCAGGTTGGTCTGGCAGGACCTGTTGGAGACAAATCCATGCTGACTTCCTTGGATCACCAAATTGTCCTCCAGATGTTTGCAGATCGCTCCCTTTAATATCTGCTCCATTATCTTCCCCGCAACAGAGGTCAGACTCACTGGTCTGTAGTTTCCCGGGTCATCCTTCCTCCCTTTTTTGAAGATCGGAATAACGTTTGCTCTCTTCCAGTCCTCCAGGACATCTCCAGTCCTTAAAGAGGTCCCGAAGAAGATGGACAAGAGTTGTGCAAGTTCTCTGGAAAGTTCTTTGAGCACTCTCGGGTCCATTTCATCCGGACCAGGGGATTTGAACTCATCCAGTGCAGCTAAAAGCCTCTCGACAACCTCTCTATCCATGTTAACCTGCCACCCAGACACTATCCTTTGGCTACGGCCATCTCTAGATGTGGCTAAACACTTTGACCTGTGGGAAAAAACAGATGTAAAATAGGTTCTAAGCCTTTCTGCTTTATCTGCATCTTCTGTTAGAGTTTGTCCATCCGCACCCAACAGTTGGCCTATTTATTGCCTCCTTTACTTTACGTTTGCTCCTCACATAACTGAAAAATCTTTTCTTGTTACAATGGACTTCCCTGGCCAATCTTAGCTCACTCTCAGCTTTGGCCTTTCTGATGATTGATCTACAGTGCCTAGTAACCTGTAGGTACTCTTCTTTAGAGCTCTGTCCTTCCCTCCATTTCCTGAACATTTTCCTTTTCTTTCTTAGTTCCTCTTAGAGCTCCTGCAGTGTTTTCGTCTTTCTGGGATAGTCATTGATTGAGCATGCAATAGCTCTTGTTTGAGTAGTGCCCACCCTTCACATGCTCCCTTCCCTTCCAGCATTCTCGTCCATGGTATGACACTCATCATGTCTCTGAGTTTATTAAAGTTTGTCCTACGAAAATCCAACATCCGCGTCTGGCTACAAGCTTCCTTGGCTCCCCATCTCAAAAGGAATTCTATGAGGACATGGTCACTTCCCCCTAGGGTCCCCACCTCCTTCACCTCATCCACCAACTCTTGCCTGTTGGTCAGTATTACGTCCAGTATGACTGAACCTCTTGTGGGTTCATCTACCATTTGATAAATGAAATTGTCAGCCAGGCAGGTGATTTTAAAATAGGTGGTCACCTGCCTTGGGCAACTGCGGAATAGTTGGCTATACATTACTACTACTACTACTACTACTACTACTACTACTACTATTATTAAACAGATAATAACAACTGAATAAGGGAAGATGAAAAGTTATACTGAACTCACTGCTCTCTCACCAGGTCTACTACTGGACCCACAGGAGTGTGGAGGAAGAGGTAAACAAGATCCTCTTATGGACAGACTTCTTATTTTTTTTCTTCTTGCCCTCTTCATATCTTTACCTTCTCAACCATCTTCTTGGTGTCCTCCATTTTAGACAAGAGCTCTGTCAGAGAGTCTCCATCAATAGTCAGTGTGGCCACACCCCTGTGGCCTAAGTGACAAAGTACAAAAATTGGAGAAAATTTCGAGCAGTTTCCATAGCCTACCCCATAAACTGGAGGTGGCTGAATTTTGTTTGCTCTTTCTTGATACTTTTATTTTATTATTTTAAAATAGGTGGTTACCTGTCCTGACCCCTGGAGAAGAGTTGGCTATACAATATTGTTATTGTTGTTGTTGTTGTTGTTGTTGAACTGACAATAACAATGAAGTAAAGAAAGATGAAAAGTTATAATGAACTCACTGCTCTCTCACCAGGTCTAATACTGGACCCACAGGAGTGTGGAGGAAGAGGTAAACAAGATCCTCTTACGGACAGACTTCTCATTTTTTCTTCTTGCCCTCTTCATAATGTTGTCTTCCCTACCATCTTCTTGGTATCCTCCATTTTAGACAAGATCTCTGTCAGACAGGCCAGAGAGTCTACATCAATAGTCAGTGTGGCAAGTCCTCTGTGACTTCAGTGACCAAAATCGTAGTAGTTTCCATAGCTTCCTCACATAAAATAGAAGTGGCTAAATTTTGGTTGCTCTTTCTTGATACATATAGTTTATTATTTTAAAATAGGTTACCTATCCTCAGCCCATAGGAAGTATTGGCTATATTATTATTGTTGTTGTTGTTGTTGTTGTTACATTTGTCCCGATTTTATTTTATTCAGTTTAGCCCACTTCACAAGCCTATCAAGACCATCCTGTATTCTGATTCTGCCTTCTGTTGTGTTTGCTACCCTTCCCAGTTTAGTATCGTCTGCAAATTTAATAAGTATCCCCTCTAATCCCTCATCCAGAACATTTATATCGTCACCCAAGGGTGAAACATTCCTGCAGTTGAAAGCTGTGCTGGCAACTATCTTATCCTGAGACCAGAGAGTTAAATTCAAAATTACATTACATATTACAAACATCACCTTACAGTCACATTTTCCCAATAAAAAATTAAAATAACAACTGAGTAAAGGAAGATGAAATGTTATAATTAACTCAGTGCTTTCTCACCAGGTCTACTACTGGACCCCATTACTACTGGAGGAAGAGGTAAACAAGATGCTCTTATGGACATGGCTGAATTTGGGTTGCTCTTTCGTGACCCTTTTATTATTTTAAAATCGGTTGTTATCTACCCTCATCCCATAGGAAGTATTGGATATATTATTATTATTGTTATTGTTGTTATTATTATTATTATTTTATTATTATTATTATCATTACCACCACCACCATTACAGAACTGACAATAACAACTGAGTAAAGGAAGATGAAATGTTGTAATTAACTCAGTGCTCTCTCACCAGGTCTAATAGTGGACCCACAGGAGTGTGGAGGAAGAGGTAAACAAGATCGTCTTAAGGACAACGTTGGGTTTTTTTGCCCTTTTCATATCATCACCTTCTTAACCATCTTCTTGGTGTCCTCCATTTTAGACATGATCTCTGTCAGAAAGGTCAGAGGATCTCCATCAATAGTCAGTTTGGCCATTCCCTGTGACCTAAGTGACAAAGTACAAAAATGGGAGAAAATTCTAGTTTCCATAGCCTCCTCCCATAAAATGGAAGTAACTGAATGTTGGTTGCTCTTTCTTGACCCTTTTATTTTATTATTGATAGCCCAGGGCCTGGTCTGGACATTTTAGAATTTTTTGCCTAGTGTGCAGCACCCAAACAGAGTAACCACTAGACTGGAAAACCTTTAAATAATTTTATTCAACTGCAGCAGAACAAGGGGGTCCCAAAAAAGCCTGTGTGTCGAACAAAGGATTACATGAGATTTTATAATATTCAATTGAAGGCAGGGAAAGATGATGTCCTTTGAGTCAAACCAATAACCTGGGGTCTCCACCCCTTGCACATCCCACAGGAACACCCATTGCCATTATGCTAAGTCACCGGGAAAAGGTTACAGAAGGCAATTTCCCATTCTTTCTCAATCCTCTGGTAACATAAACAATGGCATGTCTCTGGCCTTGAGAATAGAACATACCAGCCTTGGTAACATTCCAAAATACAATGAACAGGAATACGTTTTCTGGGCCTCCTTTTACAAAACAGTTTGGTACACTGAGGGCCGTTCCGCATTCGTCCAAAATAGCACAATGGTTACTAATTGAAATTGCTACAGTTTTGCCGTTATGCAAAACGTCATTGACAATCTGCAACACTCCTGAAACCGATCCACAAAAAGCGCTTCGTTGTAGCGCTTTCAGGAAAAACCCCAAAAGTGGATTCACCCTCTGGAAAGTGCTACACTCCTGCAACCAATCTGCAACAATAGCGGAAAAGTTCTGTGCGTTACCATTGTTGCGGTTTCTGCAAAGTCCCTCCCCCTGGCTCTCTCCTCTGATCTTCCGGCGAAGCGATCGCCATTTTTTTTTCTCCAAGTGAGCGGAGATCAACGCACCGGCAAGCCTGCGTTTACCCAGCGAGGCTTCCCCGGCTGCAGTCCCTCTGTTTAAAGTCGCCAAGCACAAGCAACACAGAGGCCCGTTTGCTGGTTTATTTTCCCTTTATTTTTCACACTATTTTCGGCCGAAAATCGCGCCCGTGAGGGGGGGGGATTTTTTTTCACTCGGGGGAAGTGTGGCAACGATGAAACGGCAGCTCAAACACCACCTGCTAGCTGGATGGGTCTCTCCATTGCAACGAATCAACGCAGATTCGTTGCAACGTGTGTGTGTTTTTTTAAAACCTTCCTTAAAGGGAAAGGGGCTGTTTGGGAGCATGATAACGGCCGCCCATTGGCTGCTTGATGGCCAGGGGCGGGACACAGCTCAGCAATATCGCTTCCTGGCTAGCGATTTTTGCCGAGACCAGAAACCTGTGCGAAACGATAGAAACACAACTGGATGCCACTACAAAGGCAGGTATGCATAATGACGAATTTCACTATTTAAAATGGCGATTTTTCGTTCCGCAAACAATTTGCAACATGGATCCTGGTGCGGAATGGCCCTAAGCTTTTCTTTACAGAACGATGATAAAAAATATTATTTCATGCTCCTATACATCATTATTTTAAAATTGGTTGTTACCTATCCTCAGCCCATAGGAAGTATTGGCTATATTATCATTATCATTATCATCATCATCATCACGACTACTACGACTAGTACTACTACTATTACATAACTGACAAAAACAACTGAGTAAAGGAAGATGAAATGTTGTAATTAACTCAGTGCTCTCTCACCAGGTCTACTACTGGACCCACAGGAGTATGGAGGAAGAGGTAAACAAGATCCTCTTATGGACAGACTTCTTATTACTAATTAGTAATACTAATATTAGTATTAGTATTACAGAACTGACAATAACTGCTTAGGGCTGATCCTGCGTTGAGCAGGGGGTTGGACTAGATGGCCTGTATGGCCCCTTCCAACTCTATGATTCTATGATTCTAACTGAGTAAACGAAGATTAAATGTTGTAATTAACACAGTGTTCTTTCACTAGGTCTCTTATTGGACCCACAGGAGTATGGAGGAAGAGGTGAACAAGATCCTCTTATGGAAAGACTTCTTATTTTTTCTTCTTGCCGTCTTCATATCTTTACTTTCCCAACCATCTTTTGGTGTTCTCCATTTTAGACAAGATCTCTGTAAGAAAGGTCAGAGGGTCTCCATAAATAGTCAATTTGGCCTCTCCCCTGTGACCTAAGCGACGAAGTACAAAAATTGGAGAAAATTCTATACGTTACCATAGCCTACTCACAGAAACTGCAGGTGGCTGAATTTTGGTTGCTCTTGCTTGTTTGTTTTATTTTATTATTTTAAAATAGGTGGTTACCTACCCTGAGCTCATAGGAAAGTTTGGAAACTACTAGAATTGGTCATATTATTAGCTATAACTACTAAAGATTGGCTATATTATTATTATTTCTATTAGAAACAAAGCCCATTGCAAGTTGGAATGCAATGGGTGCTAGGATGGGCTTTGAAGGGGGTAGGATTCCCCCTAGAAAAACCGCTAGACTCTTGAGAACAACCTGCAACACATCTGGAAAAGACATGTGCATTCGCAATGTAGCGGTAGAAAGAATGTCCCTCCCTAATCTCTCGCACCCGCGTTTCCGGTGTCGCAATCGCCATTCCCCCCCCCCCTTAAACCAGCAAAAGCAACGAATAAGCGTTGCTTCTTTGGCTGAAATCCCTCCACAAGCAAGTGTCTGTAAAGTTTCCAAGCACAATACAGCCCACCCCCCACCCCAGTTTGACACTGCCCATCATTTCAGCCAGGAATAGCAGGGGGGGGATTTTTTTTTTCTTTAAGAGCATACAAACGATTAAGCGCCAGCTCCTACACCTGAGGAAAAGGTCTCTCTGATACATCAAAGTAACAAATATGCATTGCTACTGGTGTTTTCGAATTTTTAAAAAAGAGTTCTTAAAGGGAATCATGAACACAACAGTTAATTGGCTGTTCTGGTTGATTGACGGCCAGGGGTGGGAGGAAGCGTGGAAAAATATCCTCTGTTGCGATTTCGGCGAGACCGGAAACTTGTCCGTTAGGAAAACAGCGCTAGTGGGAGAGCCTTTTTTTCGATAGAAATGGCTGTGTGCGTTACTGAGACCTGCCGCTTTTGCCTGCAGTGCTTTTCAATAGCGCTCAGACTTAGCAACATTGCCCTTTGTGCGGAATTGCCCACGTCATTTCCATAGCCTCCTCACATAAAATGGAAGTGGCTGAATTTTGTTTTATCTTTCTTGACTCTTTTATTTTATTTGAGCCTTTAGGAAAGATTGGCTATATTGTTATTGTCATTGCCATTGTTAGTGCAGAGCTGACAATAACAACTGAGTAAAGGAAGATGAAATGTTGTAATTAACTCAGTGCTCTCTCACCAGGTCTAATACTAGACCCACAGGAGTGTGGAGGAAGAGGTAAACAAGATCCTCTTATGGACAGACTTCTTATTACTAATTAGTAATACTAATATTAGTATTAGTATTAGTATTACAGAACTGACAATAACTGCTTAGGGCTGATCCTGCGTTGAGCAGGGGGTTGGACTAGATGGCCTGTATGGCCCCTTCCAACTCTATGATTCTATGATTTTATGATTCTAACTGAGTAAACAAAGATTAAATGTTGTAATTAACACAGTGTTCTTTCACTAGGTATCTTATTGGACCCACAGGAGTATGGAGGAAGAGGTGAACAAGATCCTCTTATGGAAAGACTTCTTATTTTTTCTTCTTGCCGTCTTCATATCTTTACTTTCCCAACCATCTTTTGGTGTTCTCCATTTTAGACAAGATCTCTGACAGAAAGGCCAGAGAGTCTCCCTTAGTCAGTGTGGCCACTCCTGTTACCTAAGTGATAAAGTCCCAAAATGATAGAAAATCCCAGCAATTTCTGTAGCCAAGGGAGCTGTCCAGAGACTTTTGGTTGTTCTTTCTTTACTCTTCCATCAATACACAAGGATCCTGATGTATTTTGCAGGGTGCAAGGCAAATGGCTTTTCTGTCTTGATCTTAAAAATGTAAAAGTGTAATGCTGATCCTAATGATTATGGTCCCAAAATGAATGGAAATCAGTACACTGATTATACCTATCTCCTTATGGATGGCCACTTGGATCTCCCCCCAGAACCATTCACCAGATGCTTGGAAGCCGTGACTGAATGGCTCAAGCAGAGTCGCCTGAGACTCAACACCTCCAAGACAGAGGTCCTGTGGCTGGGTAGAATGGGATCAGATCAGGCAGTGCGTTTACCGCTCTTGGCAGGAACACAACTATCCACCGCATTGCAAGTCAGGAATTTGGGGGTGACCTTCGTTAGATCCTTCACTAATTATGGAGGCACAGGTCAGGAAGGTATCCAGCCAAGCATTTTTCCATCTCCAGCAGGCTCTGCAACTAGCACCCTATCTTTCACCGGAGCACCTAGCCACAGTGATCCATGCAACGGTCACTTCCAGAATTGATTTCTGTAACTCGCTCTACGCAGGCCTGCCCTTGACTTTGACCCAGAAATTGTAGCTGGTGCAGAATGTGGCTGCTAGGGTCCTCACTGGAATATCTTGGAAGGCCCATATCCAGCCAGTGCTGAATCAGTTGCATTGGCTCCTGGTTGTGGCCTGGATAAGGTTCAAGGTCTTGGTGTTGACCTCTAAAACCTTTCACGGTCTGGGACCCACACACTTGAGGGACTGCCTTGTGCCCTATATCCTAGGCATGGTTTTGCCCCTTCCTAAGGGTAGCCAACCTTCAGGTGGGGCCTGGACATCTCCTTGAATTAGTGCTCATCTCCAGACTGTAAAGATCAGCTCTCCAGTCAGAAATGGCTGCTTTGGAAGGTGGTCTCTGAGACACTGTCCCCTTTTGAAACCCCCCTTCCAGACTTCACTGTCACTGGCTCAGCTAGCACAGTCTTTGCTTGGCTGGTGACGTCTGCCTTTCAGAAGCCCGCAGTTCCAGTTGTCAGCAAAGCCAATTAATTGCCTAATAAAACTGGAAAACCCAGCTTCCTCCAAAGTCTCACTGTTTACTTTCCTCAACAAAAATAGAGTCCAATAGCACCTTTAAGATCAACCAAGATTTATTCAAGGCATAAGCGTTCAAAAGCTCACACCTTGAATAAATCTTGGTTGGTCTTAAAGGTGCTATCGGACTCTATTTTTGTTGGCTACCCAACTGAATCTCTGTTAGCTTTCCTATTAACTCTTTGTATGCAAACTCCCAGGCTAACTTCACATGTATTTCTGGGCCTCTTATGTCCATAGGTTCTTCATGGCAAATACTGATTTTTATCAGTCCAGGCTTGAGCAAAGTCACTTCATCCCCCATGTCTCTTGTTCAGTTGCTTAAACTTGTTTATAATTTACAGGATCTAAGGGCCATTCCACATGCCATAAATTTAGTGTCATACTCACCCCCCACAGATGCTATATTGGGGTCCCCCTGTTGTCAACAACGAATACCATTCTGATTTGTCTCTCTTTTCTCCTCCCTCTTGTAGTTGAGTTAGGGGGGTTGAGGGTTCCGCTATCTTGCTTTGCTGTTGCTATTGTGTTGTTATGGATGCTGTGATAGTCCATTTTAGCGGGGGTTTTAATGGGTTTTAACAGATTTTTAAGCTAGATTTAACTAAACTGCCACGAACCTCTGGGAGTGGCGGTCAATAAATTGAAGAAATAAATATATATATAAATAAATATATATCTATATTCCAGGCACTCCGCATGATGTCACCAACCTCCCGTGTCCATCCAGCAAACTACTCGCGATATCCGCCATTTTAAAGCACAAGTTGGTGAATCCCAAAAAGTGGATTCACCAATTTAAAAAGTGCTTTCTCCCAGCAGGACTCCTTCAAGGAGTGAAAAGTGGGGTACAGACAATCAGCTCTTCTTCTACTGGATAGTGAATCAATCCTGAGCCCCATTCAGAGTATTGCTTTTGACCTTCAAAGCTCGACATAGCTTGGGACGCTTCTCCTTTCATATGTTCTCTCATATCTTGTCTCATATGTTCCTGCTCAGGAATTGAGATCACACAGAGAGGCCCTCCCAGAAGTTCCATCTGTCAAAGATGCCCATTTGGGGGCTACCTGAGTGAGGGCCTCTCTCAATTTTGATCTTTAAGTGACAGTAGAAGATGGTTTTATTTAGGGTTTCATTTGAATATATTAAAAAGGAATCCTGAATTATGATTCAAATCTTGATTTTTATATTTTTAATGTATTTTAGCATGTGTGTTTCATTGATTTTTTGAGCCATCTGAGCTCTCTAAGTGGCTAACACATATTGTAAATAATTTTACATAAATACAAATAAAGGAATAGGGAACACATACCTAACTAACCATAACTAACTTGCAAGATCTGAAAAAAAGGGAAAAGAACAATAAAATGATCCAAATCCTTTCCCCTTAGGTCCGGAATGGGAGGGCCGAGGTAAGCAAAATAATCTTTACAGATTCCATATTCCTTGTTTATATCCTGGTCATATAGCATCATTTGGAAGAGACCTCCAGGGTCATCTAGTCCGACCCCCTGCACAAGGCAGGAACTCACAACTAATTACATGCCCCATTTCATGCCCAAGTGATTTCCAACACACACACACACACACCAAAATCTCCAGAATCCAACCTGGCCTGGAGGAAATTCACCCATCATCCCACAGCGGCGATTAGCAATTCCCTGGGTATGCAAAGAAGAACCACAAGAGACAAAGACTACCACATCGCTTCCTGCCCACCCACTCACAATCTGGCTAAGTTCATAAAATCAGCATTTCTATCAGCATTTCATAGGCTCTGTTTTAAAACTTCCAAAGATGGAGAACCCCCCACCTCCCAAGAAAGCCTGTTCCATTGAGGAACTGCTCTAACTGTCAGGAACGTCTTCCGGATGTTTAGCCAAATTTAAAAAAATTAATTTAAACCTTTATCTTCTCTACCGTGTTGTTGGCCCTGTCCATTTTGAACCACAGGATCTGTCTGAGTCTAACTTTGTATTTCCCATCCAGAAAGGGTAGAGGCTACCCATCTTAGTGTTACCACTCTCCCTGTCTCACTAGGAATCCGAGGGCTCCCCTGTTACTGCGGATCACCTGGGCCTAGTCTGCATACAATAGATAATGCCCTTTCAATGTGCTTTCGTGGCTGGATTTTCCTGTGCGGAACAGGAAAATCTACTTCCAAAGTGCACTGAAAGTGCATTATCTCTTGTGTGCAGACTAGGCCCTGGAATTATAGTTCAGACTATATAAACTATAATCAGTTCCCCTGGAGAAAATGGATGCTTTGGGGTGTGGACTCTGTGGTATAGCACTCCACTGAAGTCCCTGACCTCCCCAGGCTTCATCCCCAGTTCTCAGTGGTCTAATTATCTGAAGAAATTGAAATTCAGCTGTGTTAATGAGAAACACTGGATATGTGAGGGACACAGCAACTATTATAAAAGTAGCAAAGTTTTTACTGGCAATTTTAATTGAAAATCTTTTACAATAGATTTTACATATGAAACTGTTTGAAATTTTCATTTTATGCTTTGCAATTTTATGCCAATAAAGGTACTCTGAATCTGAATCCCCAGTTCTCCAGGAGATCCCTGACGTGGATCTGGCAACTCCATTCCATTGGTGGCCACTCCACAGGGACCTGCCTGTTACCTAGCAAAAAATTACCACTCTATCCCAGAGACATTCTGATATCTGGATATTATCCCTGATTTGTTTGTTCATCCATTAGTTTCATTTATTACAATCTACGGTCAGCCAATCTTTAAACAAGATAAAAGCCAAAGTGCATAAGAACAACTCTTAGCCTACCCCATTCGACCCCCCCCCCCCCAGTAGTATGTCCCCAACAGGGAGATTGCCTTCAGCCAGGAAGGGCCCTCCCTGGTAGTTTATCCCCGAGTGGAAGATGGCCCTCAGTCAGAAAGGGCTAATAAGGGGTCTTAATTTTCCATCTCCTACTTCCTGCCCCTTTCAGAAGTTTGCTGGGTGAAAGAGGAGCTGGCCTCAGTGAACACCCCCTCTGCCAGTAAGTTGGCCTGGCTTTGAATTCTTCCTTGGCCTCAATCCACTTGGAGGAGATACGGGGGGGGGGAGGGGGGAAGCATGCCACCTCCCAGAGCAAGTCGCAGCCGAGAGCCACCTGCCCCCACTATCAGCACCTTCCCACAGCTTCCTTCTGCTTGGAGGGGAGGTGAAGAGTCCAGAACTTGCCCTGGCCCTGGCCCTGGCCCTGGCCCTGGCCCTTCACGGGCTGGTTGGCTTCTGGGGCAACCTGCCACCGGAGAGAGAAAGGGGAGTGGGAGGCAAAGAGCCCAGCCCTTGCCCCAGCTGTACACCTTCCATGGGGCCTGTCACCCCAGAAAGAGAGGGCAGGGATACAGTGGAGGACAGAGCGGTGCAGGCCCTTGCTCGGCCCTGCAGACCCAGAATGATTTTTGGGGGGGGGGTGTAGACGCACAGAGCCCAGATCCATCAGCCAGCCCTACACTGGCTGGGTGGCCTTTGGAGTGCTCTATGTGGCCTGATGCCCCAGAACACTGGCTGGGTGGTTTCTGGAATAACCTGCCCCCCTAGAGAGAGTTGTAGGGACTCCCCTACTTGGGACCAGGCAGCCCATTTCTGCAATCCTTGCAGACTTCATTTGGAGGATGGCGACCCTCATGCATCTTGCAATGTCTTCCTCCAACTCCTTTAGGTTTGCAAGGCTGAAAAGTTCAAACCACAGGTCTGTGCAGCCCAAGAGGCAAGGAACTGCTACAACTGTCATGTGGGGGGTTGTGCTTTTCTAATGGGAATGTTTGGACCTCTTCAGCTGCTGTAGTTAGGGATGCCAGCCTCCAGGTGGAAACTGGGGGGGGGGGGTGCTGCAGGTATCACAGCCCATTTCCAGACTACAGAGAGCACATCCCCTGGGGTGGGGGGTGGGAAGTGGATGCTTTGGAGGGCGTTCTCTGTAGCTGATAGGGATGCTAGGGGCCACTTCGCCTAAGGGAAGTTCAGTGAAATTCTTACCAGATGCAGATGCTTTAAAATCATGGTTTCAGACGACACTGTCAGCCTCCCTTGCCCCCCCCCCCGCCCTGAGTGTCAGTTTCGCTCCATCTGCCGATTTGTAGCGGAAGCAGGGAAATCGAGAAAACTGCATTCCCCTGGTCAAAATCCCGACAGATGTCTCAACCACCCACCAAGTTACAGTGAGGACGAGTCATTAGTAATGTCGCCACGGAGATGACCCTCCCCTGCTCCCGCCTCCATGGCTTCTGGGGACAGGGGGCAGGTGTTTTTTAAAAATGGAGAAGCCTGAGTAGCAACACAAGTCTCTTCAGACCCCTTTCAATTATCTGGCTGCCCCCTTGCTCTATGTGTCACATTTTATTCTTTGTTCTTTTTCATTGGGAACGATCCCTGTAGTCTGGAGATGAATCACTGGAAAGTACAGGTTACCCTCCCCCCCCCTAGGGTTGACAGGTCCCTTCTGGCTGCTGGAAGGGGATGGGGGGGGTGAGGTTGCCAGATCCAGACAAGTGAACTGCCAGGGAAGGGCAGAGACCTCAGTTGGAATCAACTCGCCAAGGCCTAAATTCTCCCTATCACTGACAAAGCATCTCCTCTTTGCTTCTGGGAAGGGGCTGCCATTTGGGAAGATTTGCACAGCAGTCTCTAAATATAAGTTTGCACTGTGAAACGATCAAACATGAAGACGGAGTTGTGACAGATAACCAGTGTCTCTGTGAACAAATGAAATTGCGTTGCAATGATTACTTCAGTGTTTAAAAAACAATGGAGGGGGTGGAGGCAGGCTTTGCGTGGATAGCCGAGGCTGATTGGTTGTCCGACTGATTGGCAGGCTCAAGGTGGGAGGGGGCGAGGGAGGTTTGTGGCGTTTTCATTGCTCCTCAGCAAGAACCGGAAGTAGGTGAGGAATGCTGGAGGAGAAACAGTCCCGCTAGGAAAACGGAGTTTTTGGCCAGGTGTGAAATGACAATGGAACGCTACTAAACATAAAGGTGGAATATTCAGTGCTGATTACAGATTTCTACCAGCTGTGCAGAATGGACCTAGCATTCAGGGAAGACCTCAGAATTACAACTCACTTCCAGACTAGAGGGATCAGTTTCCTTGGAGAAAAGGGATGACTTGGAGGGAGGACTCTCTGGGATTGTTCCCCACTGAGGTTCCTGTCCTCCCCAGGGTTCACTCCCAGATCTTCCAGGTGTTTCCCAAAGGTGGATATGGCAACCTGACCACCTCCAACCTCCTACTGGTGGCAAGGTCTACCTGGCATCCCTGACTGCACAATGCCAAGTTCTGCAATCCCTGCAGGCCTTACTTGGAGGCTGGCGGCCCCAATGCATCTTGCAAGGTTTCCCTTCATTTCCCACAATCTTGAAAGGCTGTAAACATCAAACTGCATGTCTATTTGGGTTTAAACAGCCATAAGAGGCAAGGAAATGTTTCACCTGTCACAAGGGGGTCGTGCCTTTCCAGTAGGGGTTGCTTGGACCATTCCAGCCACCATAGAGAACCGATAGAAGGCACTTTTTGCTCTCCCTGCATTGTCTCTTGACTTTAAAAGACAGGTTTTTAACCAGAATTTCTCTTATCTCTGCACTAGTGAAGTGAACCATGAACCGCCAGCACATGATGAATTCTTCTAAATACTAATACAAAAACAACTGCCGCAAGAATGACCCTGAATTTTCCCGTGAGTCTGCTAGAAGCTGCCCCGAACTTTGCTATCAAGGTGGTCCCATCAGCAGAGTCTCTTTGCTATTATTCATGGAATCTGATCATCACTATAATAAATCTGGATGACTCTTGGAATTTGTCTAATGTAATCTGAAATGAAGTAGCGACATTTATCAGTGACATTTACCACACTGCTCATTTTGAAAACTTCCACATAAAAAAAGATTTTCTCAAATATAAGGTTGACTTTTAATAATGAAGAGAAAAACAAATCTTCACTTTCTAAAGGGGCCTTTCAGGACCATAGCTACAGTGGTAATGTGAGGGGCTATAACATTATGCATTCTGCCTTTTGAATATCCATGTTTTTTCTTATTAGCTCTTTTCCATGGAGAGATATAAGAGGAAATGTACAGTTTCCTCACCCAGTTGCTTAGGTAAGTATGAGATGGGCAACAATTGAAATAAAGTGAAAACACTACTACCATAGCAATAAGATTGGTGATGCTCGAAGTAAAATCAGAGATAGTATACAAATTAGGATGACTATTAATAGTAATTGATAAAATCACCATGACAGACAATTAACCAATGATTACAATTTGAAAGTAACAAACATCTGCATACTGCGCTTCGCGGTATAAATAAAAGAGTAAGGGGGGTTGGGGTGGGCCGAAATCGAAATCCTGGATTAGCCCTTTGCCCCCTAACTGATGACAGAGGGGCCGATCGGAAGGTGCTAAGTGCCTTCCAATTGGCCCGTCTGCTGTCAGTCCGGCCCATTGCCCCGGGACTTTCCACCTTCCCGGCCAACGCGTCCCGCCATGCGGGCGAGGAGGAACTGGCAGCCGGCCCTTGCCTGCCAGCCCTCTGCTGTTCCTCCTCCTGCTGTGCCACCCAACCTCTTTGGCCTGCAAAGGACCCCAGGAGCCGGTTGTGAAGATGCCTCTGCCAGCAGCCGAGGCGGCAGCTGCGCACCTGCCTCACCCGCACACAGTATGGACGCCAGCCCATGGTGCTGCATCTTAACTGGCAGGCAGGCTGGCTCCTCCCCCCATGCCACCCCCGCACTCTGCCGCCACCCCCCACAAGTTGCCCCCCATCACCCAGCCTGCGGACCCTTCTCCTCACCCCCCACCCTTCCCTCCCGCCCCATCCGCTTTCATTTCAGCTTCCTTCCTTCCTTCCTTCCTTCCTTCCTTCCTTCCTTCCTTCCTTCCTTCCTTCCTTCCTTCCTTCCTTCCTTCCTTCCTTCCTTCCTTCCTTCCTTCCTTCCCTTTATCTCCCTTCTGTCTCCCATCCATCCACTTCTCTTCTATCTTTCTTCCTTCCTTTCTTCCATCCCTTTATCTCCTTACTCCCCTTCTCTCTTTCTTTCTCACTTTCTCTCTCTCCCCCCTCTTTCTCCCTTTCTCTATGCCTCCCTCCCTCCATCCCTCCCTCCAGTGTTCTGTACACTGCATCTTTCTCCCTCCCTCCCTCCCTCCCTCCCTTCAAACCCAAGACTTCAAAGCATTACACTCCACCATCGCACCATGCTAGCACCCGTTGTATTTCCTGCTACTATGGGCTTAAACTACTAGTTGATTAATAAAACTGAGAAATTATAGGGATTAATGACAATTAAGAATTTAAATTGGTCACAACAACAGTAACAAGGAATTTGGCAACCTCTTTCATTATATCAGCATTTGTGTCATTCAAAAGCAATGGGCATGCTCAATCCTTGTCCAGATAAGTCTCTTCCTATAGGAAGGTTGAAAGAGATTTCCTACAGGGAGTACCAAAGAAGTATATGGTGAATAGAATCAGGCAAACCCATCCCTCATGGACAAATCCTTTCATGGAAAGGGATACGACTCTATCTCCCAGATAAAACCTTAGATGGGAAGGTATTTATGCATGCTAAAATGAAAGCCCTTTGTTGGAAAGGAGAATCAAAAGTACTGAAGTAGCGGGTCAGTCTTCCAAACTGACTTTGTAAGCCAATTTTTATCGCTTTTCAGCCTTTTGGCTAAGTGTAGTGTAAGCCAATTTTAAGAGCGGAGCAAACTGCAGGCTGAGAAGGCAAGAGTTTGGGGCTCTCATGATCTAACAGTCTCTGTTTGATTAAATGAAATAAGATTGATCAAAGAACAATAGGAGATTTCAATCCACTCCTATATATTTCAGTTTTAATTTGACCACTGAGAACCACACAGCAATATGTGAGTTGCTTAAGAGATGATATAATACACTACTGGTCTCAGCCTTAAAATGTATTTTTAGCCAGAACTCAAAGGTCTCAATGAGGGTTTGACCTAGTTCAAAGCAAACAGAGCAATAAGGTACACAATTCAGAGTGCCTAAGATCTGGCAGAAGAGAGTAGCCTGAATGCTTTCGATACTGTTGTTGAAGATGGGTCTTCCATACAGGAATTGGGATAGGATTTTGGCCTTGGAGATCTTTACAACCGCAGGGATGTGTTGATTGCCTCTAAGGGGGAAAAAACTGATTAGAGCAGCAGAGCCTCTGGTCAGGCTAAGAATCTTATTCTGATATTTAATTTAAAACACTTTAGTTGCTCAACTTGTTTTTTCCCAATGCTCCAATGCAAAGGATGCCAACTCTTAGAGAATACGAGAACTTTGGTTTTAGAATAATTGATGAGTAACCTGTTGTCCTGACAATACTGGTGGAATGCTTCCAGATATCTCTGGAAACCTACTTGCACGAGAGTATGGTGGTGTCATCAGTGTAGAGCCGTAATGGTGTTTCCAAAGATCCCAGCTGGGGAGCTTAGCCATTTACTGATTCAAAGAGTTGCAGGGGATCGCTTAAAAACAAATTGAAGAGGCGAGGGGCCAGGAATCAGCCTTGTTTGACATATTTGGTCACCAGGATTTTAGATCAGGGATGTAAACTTTTTGGGGGGGGGGGGCTGAGGGGCTTGAGCCCCTCCTGGGCTGAATCTATATGGTGCTTTTATTGAAATCCCAGGTCGATTCAGCCCCTGCCGTCTACACAGAAGGCGATTTCCATTTTGATTTTGGGCAATTTAAATTTTTCATCTGCAACAAGCATGATTGATCCGGAGTGACCCTGTCTTTTCCCTCGATATTTGAAAATTGGCATGCATAAAGGTGCAGCTGTCTGCTTTCCCCGAAATAACTTGTTGCTGCCTCATGGCTGCAACAGTGTAACAAGGAAGTCTGTCCCTGATTGGCTGGGGGCCAGTTCAAAGAATTCCTAGTTCCTGGTTGCAAGATTAATTTATTTTTAAATTTAATGTAACTGTGCTCCACAATCCTCACTTCTTGCAGCAGAGATTTGCCTCGTTCTGTGAGAGGCTGCTGCTGTCTCGTCTCTGCCCATCTCGGCTCTCCTGCCCACCCACAGAGTCAGTCCCTGTGAAGCAGGAGAGGCTGAGAGATCAGGGAGGAAGTTCTCTTAAATCTGGGTCCTTCACTCCAGCCACTGCCAAGCAGAATTAGTTGAAGTTGGGTATATGTAGAATACTTGAATTTAAACACTAAGATAAGGTGACCAGATTTTAACATTAGTAAAGCTTTGGTGCCGGGGTGTGTGGGGGGGCTTGAGCGGGCAGAAGAGACCTCAAGGAGTGCCAGCGTTAGTTTCCACAATGCGCATGTGCTCCACACCTCCTTAACCCTGCTGGGTTTACCTTCTATTTCCTTCCACACACACCCCCACACACACTCCACCCCTTGCCCCGCTTTAGGGCTGGCCATGGAGGCCCTGCGTCCCCAGTGCACACGCACACTTAAAATATCTGCGGCTCGCAGAGTCAACACATGGCCGAAGGGATCATTTTTTCCCCTCCAGCACAGCCTGGAGGAAACTCTCGTTGCTGCCATGTGGAAAGAAAGAGCCTTGTTTCTACCGCGGCTAAAGGGACACAAAGGGGGGGCTTGCAGGGCCAGGCCAGCCCCACATTACACAAATTTGCCTCTTAACTTCAATCCCCCAGTCTCCTTTCCCAAAGTACCTGGGTTCACCTCCCCAGTCGTGAGCTCCCACCCTGGTCCAAAGCACAAGCAGGCTGAAATGGAGTCGCAACTTCTCCTTCTCCTACGCGCCCCTCGCCGAGGTATCGCCGGCAAAACGCTGGAGGGGTGAAGGGATGGGTCACTGGGCTCTTCCTCTCGTGGCAGCATATAAGGTTACTCAGCCCTCCTTTCCCCTCGGCTCCTTCCCCCTGCTGTGGGTCCGCTCCCTGGCCAAGTTTCTGGGTGCAGGCAGACCGCTGAAAGTGAAAGCACCAGCCCCTTCCTATGTCTCCCACGAGCCTGTCGGTTTCCCACCCAGGCCAGGCTGGCTGCTCCGCCACCACTGCGGACCTCGCCTCATGGTGGGGCGGCACTTGTGAAGGCGAAGGCGAAGGCAAGGTGGCAGGGGCCGGGCAGAGCCCCGTAGAGCCATAGTGAGACTAGCAGGACTTTTGAAGACCCGGGTGGGACACCGGACAATGTCCTCAAAGGCAGGAGTGTCCCGCAGAGGTTGGGACAGATGGTCAGCTTACACTAAGAGGGAGATTATTAAGGTCATTATGTTAACTTCGGCTAGGAATGTGGGTCATGAAATTCAATGAAGATTGGGAAAAAGGTCCAAATTTTGGAATAAAAGAAAAAAATATAAAAAGCAATACAGATGGTATTCAGTGCCATTTAAGATTCAGAAATATGTAGGAAAGTCAATAGATATTGGAAATCATAAAGAACTAGGCACATTCTATCATACTCTAGGCACAAAAAAGGGGAAACAATTTTGGAGGGACTTTAATAAGGAAATTTTTAAAAAGGCTAAAAAGATTATTTAGAACAGAGGAAGATGTAGGAAATTTTTTGGAAACTTTATTGCAGTGAGAATTATATGGGCTAAAAATGGAAATTGCAAAAACCTACAATTTAAAAACAGCAATATAAATTTATGGAGTTGGAAACATCCACTAAATTATCTTGAGGAAAATTAGACCTTTGAATTGACAGAGGGGATTTTGACACATTGTGTCAATATAGAAAAAAGATTCAAAGCAAAAATAATATCTGATAATGTTGTCTCTATAGTGTAGATTTGTATATATATATTATATATATAGTGTGTGTGTGTAAAATTATTTATTATTTATATTTATTTATTTATATTATTTATTATTTATATATTATTTTTATATAAATAATTTCCTAGAATTTGCCTCAAAATTCTTTGAACTTGAGGAAGCAATAAATCCAGAAGCTCCTTTACATACAATGTGATGAATTTTCTGAAAACCTACTGCATGTCAACTATCAAATAGTGTGAAATAACAGATTTCAAGCTTAAATACCATTGTGTTCTATATCAATATTTGGATGATATTCAGCTATGGAGGAAATGGGATACTGAAATCTGTTACACAAGGGTCCTAACAAATGTTCCAACACCTAATATACTAACAGGTGTATAGTAAAGAAAGGGGGGAGGGAAACAGTATTTATTCAACTGCATTTATTATAATGACTTGATTCTAGGGTTAGATGAAGAGAAGGAGGCGGTGATCATGACCAATGGAAGAGGAAATGAGAGTAGAATCATCAGGATTGTTTGCCACGTCTTCTGCAGTCCTCGGGGGAGATATCCCTAAAAAATGGAAAGCCAATAGGCACCTTTAGCAAAGATCCCTCTTTGAGCCACACCCATTAAAAGGGATTTGTCATGAATGTTTAAAATATTTAGGACAAAAATCATCACGTGAACCACATTACAAACAAGGAGCACTATACCCAGCACCAGGGAGGATAGAGAGAAAAGAGGAAGACAAAAGAAAAGAAAAACTACATATGAACCCATCATATTTATATCACTGTTTTCCATATATTGCTATCTGATAATTTTTTATAATTGAATAGAGGTTTCCTTATTTTGGGTCCCCCTAAAACTTTTATTATTATGAGTTCCCCCCCTAATATTACAAATGATTTAATTTTTTGGCATTTTTCTTATTACATACAACTACCATTCTATATGCTACCAGCAAACTCTTGTATTCACAACATGCATTCTGCTGTTTATATAAATTATGAAGAGCAAAAGCAGTGGAGGGGATTAAATTTTCCTTTGCTATACCTAACTGAATATATCAATCCAGAATCTCTTAAAATGTGGAGATAGGTCCTTAATCACCCACATCCTCTCCAACACTATTTACATTGGGAGCAGTTAACAGCTAATAGGTGTAGAATACAATTTCTGTATAATTTTAACGCCAAGTTCTTGTAGTCTTGGCTAGGGAATGAAATGGTATTTAAATATTTCTCCTTACTTTGTCTGCAATGTTCCTACACAATTCTTATTCTCATATATTTTTGATAGTGACCAAATGTCACTTTGACTTGCAGGAGGGCATTATGTGCTGGAATAAAATGCGACACCAATGTTGGGATAAACAAGGCCACAGGAGGGTTGGCACAGCATGGGAGAGGGAGCCTGACCGAGCAGTCAGCAGACTGCACCAACAACCCACGGAGTCCAGAGGTGCCCTGGGGACCTGCACTGTTCCCAGCCAGGAGAGCAGGTCCCCTTGCCTACTGAAGTCTGCCACCAAGGGAAACGTCCTATGCATTGGAGCTACCAGGCGCCAACCTGATTTGACAGGCCCCAGGCCACCTGGCAAATGAGCCCCTGGCCTCCCAGCTGGGTAAGCCGCACTTGTAGACACGCTGCTTCCAAGGGAGGCCCCGAACCCCAGGGAGTCAGATCGCACACTGGACTCCCTGCCAACAGACTCCATCCCATGCAAACCTGCAACTGTGACAATTATTGAACAAAACATCCACCTCAAAACCCTGAATAATGCCGTATACAACTACATAGGGTGGGTGGGAGGGTAGCAGCTCCCGCGGTGTCCCTAGCGAAGAGGGTGAGACCCACACACGTGGTGACTTAAATAGTCACCATGGGTCCCACCCTGCCCTTGATGCTGTGTGTGCTGTGTTCCAGAAGCACACACACAAGAAGGCCTCTGGGTAGTCATTTCTTCCTCCCAGCAAGCCCTCCGCCAGTAAGTCTCAGCCAGGTTTTCAACAACATTTTGTGTAATTTAGATATTAGTTTTGCCTCTATACTTTCTACGACAGATTCAAAATATGTTGTATATTCATTTGTTTCTGACTGGGTTTTCAAACTTCAGAAGAATGCTAAACTTTTGTCATTCTAGGAGGCAAGCAATAGATTCCAGATCCTACTCGTTAGCAAGATTAGACCGACCTGTTCCTGTGATCAGACTTACCTTTTGGGTTCAACAGTCTGAGACAGCGGATGGATCTTCGCAAAGTGTCTGCCTGCTAGAACGCTTGCCATATCTGAGTGAAAAGGAAAATGCGTAACCAGCATTCTGGATTTTAGCTCAATCGTTGTTAAATTATTATGAGAGCCAGGATGATGTACTGGTAAAAATTAGCAATTTCTAATCTGGAGAATTGAATTTGATTCCTCCTTCCTCCCCAAGAAGCCTCCTGGGGAACTTTGACCAGTCACAGTTCTTTCAGAACTCTCAGCCCCACTTGCCTTACAAGGAACTTTTATTTATTATTTATTTATTTATTTATTTAGATTTATATACCGCCCTCCCCGAAGGCTTTTCTGAATGAGGATTGAAGGCGATCATCTGGTAATGGATCAGCACCAGCCTGGCCTGTCCTGAGCCTGTCCAAAGTCAGGCCCTCCATTCCTCCATGGCAAGGGAACACAGATATTACTGCATTCCATTTTTCTCCCCATGCGCCAACAGAGCCTATCTCAGGCCACAATCTTCCCCCACCTGGACCAGGAAACAGACGGAGCTAACTGCCCTCTCTCAGAACCATGGGCCTCCTTGTGTTCCTCCACCCCCTACCTCAACACCCTTTGGGGCTGCCCTAAGATGACAACATCATGATGGGTGGTACAGAAGCTGTAAATAAACAATTACAAAAAACACTGGAACATTTAAAACATTTATTTGCTCTTATGGATGTGTGTTTCATGCATTGCACAAATACAAGGAGGGGATGATTCATGTATCCACACAAGCTTACCTGGGCCGGTTGATGGCATTGTGATACTGCCGTAGCTCATTGTAAAACCTTCCTAATTCCTCCGGGGGTGCATCCCAGCCAGGGAAATGGGGCTCCACGTGGGCCTCACTCCCAGCAGAATTGAGAACCACAGCCAGGCAGCAAGTCAGGGTGAAGAGATGCAATGCGATGATCATCTATATCAGGAGGGGAGAAAGAAAGAAAGAATGAGGCACAGAAAACCCCAGGAAGGCTTTCTTGAGAGCCAGGGGTACCGGGATCCAAGGAGATTCACTAATTTATTGAGGGAAAAGTTACTTTTAATCCAGTGTTTACTTTTATTTAGAATGGTGTCTCCCCCCCTTTTTTTTTGTTTCTTTTCATGAGAGAACAGAAAAATTATAGGAGAACAGAAAAACAATATAGCAAAGCAAAAGAAATGATGCACTGTTTCCTTTGCTTTGCTCATTACACCAGCTCAGTGTGGGCTATATACTTCCATCATCTGTGAGTCCCTCTCTCTCTTTCTGAGTTCCCCCTCTCTCCAAGGCATGCCCACTTGAATCTCTCTGATAGAGAGTATCAGACCCTCACCAGCTGGAAGAACCAATTATCAAGAAAGTTTATGGAGCTCCTGGACTTGATCTTTCCTACTACTAAATACAGACAATACGGCTATCCATCTTGAATAATTTTGTGCCGTAGATTATGTTGAAAGAGAAAATGACTGGTGACAAGGCAGCCATTGAGCTTCAGGGCATGAAGAGGATGGAAACCTGGGTCTTCTTAGAGATGGGTGGGACCTGGGGATCCCCTGGTATATCACAGGCATCTCCAGTATTAAAAGAAGTATAGTGTCCAGATCACATGAGGTAATGTTACTGCTTTACTCCGCTCTTCTAAGATCTCACTTGGAGTCCTGTGTTCAGTTTTGGGCACCACAACTGAAGAAAGATGTAGAGAACCTGGAGCATGTCCAAAGGAGGCCTACAAAGATGGTGAGGAGTTTGGAGACCAAGTCATATGAGGAAAGGTTGAGGGAGCTTGTCAGTTTAGCCTAAAAAGAAAACGACCAAGAGATGATATGATAACCATTTTCAAATACTTGAAGGGCTGTCATATACAAGATGGAGCAGAGTTGTTTTCTGTCGCCCCAGAGGGTCAGACCAGAACCAATGGATTTAAATTAATTGAAAAGAATTTTCAGCTAAACAAGGAATTTCTCACAGTTCCTCAGTGGAACAGGCTTCCTCGGGAGTGGTGAGTTCTCCTTCTTTGGAAGTTTTTAAGCAGAGGCTAGAGAGTCATCGATGACCACAATGGGGTAGTTACTGACCTGGAGCCAGACATCCTGGAATGTGAAGTCAAATGGGCCTTAGGAAGTCTGAGCAACAATAAAGCTAGTGGTAGTGACAGCATTCCAGTTGAACTATTCAAAATCTTAAAGGACGATGCAGTAAAAGTGCTACACTCAATATGCCAGCAAATTTGGAAAACTCAACAATGGCCACAGGATTGGAAAAGGTCAGTTTACATTCCAATCCCAAAGAAGGGCAATGCCAAAGAATGTTCAAACTACCGCACCATCGCACTAATTTCTCATGCTAGCAAAGTTATGCTCAAAATCCTACAAGCTAGGCTCCAGCAATATGTGGACCGAGAACTTCCAGAAGTACAGGCAGGATTTCGAAGAGGCAGAGGAACTAGAGATCAAATTGCCAACATACGCTGGATCATGGAGAAAGCTAGGGAGTACCAGAAGAACGTCTACTTCTGCTTCATTGACTATGCTAAAGCCTTTGATTGTGTGGAGCACAACAAATTGTGGCAAGTTCTTAAAGAGATGGGAATACCAGAGCATCTTATTTGTCTCTTGAGAAATTTATATGCAGGTCAAGAAGCAACAGTGAGAACTGAACATGGAATCACTGACTGGTTCAAAATTGAGAAAGGAGTTCGGCAAGGCTGTATACTGTCGCCTTGCCTATTTAACTTGTATGCAGAGCACATCATGAGAAATGCGGGATTAGAGGAGTCACAAATTGGGATCAAGATTGCAGGGAGAAATATCAACAACCTCAGATATGCAGATGATACCACTCTAATGGCAGAAAGTGAAGAGGAACTAAAGAGCCTGTTGATGCGGGTGAAGGAGGAGAGTGCCAAATTTGGCTTGAAACTCAACATCAAGAAAACAAAGATCATGGCATCCGGCCCTCTCAATTCCTGGCAAATAGAAGGGGAAGAAATGGAGATAGTGACAGATTTTATTTTCCTGGGCTCCAAGATCACTGCAGATGGGGATTGCAGCAAAGAAATTAAAAGACGCTTGCTCCTGGGGAGGAAAGCTATGGCAAATCTAGACAGCATCCTAAAAAGCAGAGACATCACCCTGCCAACAAAAGTGCGTTTAGTCAAGGCTATGGTCTTCCCAGTTGCAATGTATGGCTGCGAAAGTTGGACCATAAGGAAGGCCGAGCGTCAAAGAATTGAGGCTTTTGAACTCTGGTGCTGGAGAAGACTCTTGCGAGTCCCTTGGACTGCAAGGCGAACAAACCGGTCAGTCGTAGAGGAGATCAACCCTGACTGCTCTTTAGAAGGCCAGATCCTGAAGATGAAACTCAAATATTTTGGCCACCTCATGAGAAGGAAGGACTCCCTGGAGAAGAGCCTAATGCTGGGAGAGATCGAGGGCAAAAGAAGAAGGGGACGACAGAGAATGAGGTGGATGGATGGAATAACTGAAGCAGTAGGTGCAAACTTAAATGGACTCCGGGGAATGGTGGAGGACAGGAAGGCCTGGAGGATCATTGTCCATGGGGTCGCGATGGGTCGGACACGACTTCGCACATAACAACAACAACAACAACAGAGAGTCATCTCACAAAAATTTTGATTTTATGAATTTAGGCAGATTGTGAGGTGGGCAGGAAGGGATGTGCCTCTTGTGGCCCTTCCTTGCATACCCAGGGAATTGCTAAATGCCACTGTGGGATAGTAGGTGAATTTTCTCCAGGCCAGGCTGGATTCTAGAGATTTTGGGTGAGGGGATCACTTGGGCATGAAATTGGGGTCACTGTGGGTGGGCAGGTAGGTGTTGAGTTCCTGCCTTGTGCAGGGGATTGGAATAGATGACCCTGGATGACCCTCCCAATGCTATGATTCTATGATTCTATGACTATGGTGATGACATCTCCTCAAGAAAATGGATGCATTGGAGCAAGGCAGATTACAGGTTTTGTGGTTCCCTTGGAAACCATTGGTACAGTCTTTAGCTCTCCTTTCTTCTTTTTAAAAGTCCCTTTTCCATTTCAATTAGACTTGTACTTTTGGGAGTTGCTGATCTATGGTGTGGATGGTGCTTAGAATATTCAGGATTGTTGCTGAAAGCAAGCAATAAAAAAGACATAGTTGTGAAAAAACAGAAGCACAGCGAACAATATAAGCCACTTTGTGGAGAAAAATGAGGTATAGATGAAGTAACTAATTACAGATATCTGAAAGGTAAAGTTATTATAAAAATTGACTTTTCTTAGGATTTCGGCAAAGATCCACCATTAAAAATTACCTCAGAACGTAATCTCAGGCCTTGACAATCCCCAAAAGCACAATGTGTTAGAGGACGTCAGTCTTTAAAAAGTACAAATCTGGACATTTCATATAAATCCACCTCAGGTCTGTGGCAGCTTTCCACTATCAAATTCCTGATGAACCTGCCAGCAGGGTCCACCTTGCCAACTGCTGGTGCGGTCAATTATTCATGAATGTCCCTGGTCCTTAGCAGACTTAATGCATAGGTCATATGTGTAGATATACGGAGATATTTTATATCATCCATCAGAGTATCTTCAAACCTACTTTACATTCAGTGGCATGTAATTCAGTTACCTCTATAATGCATCCTGCATTTCATGATAAGGAAAGTAGAGTTTTTCTGATGGATGGTGATTCTTGGGTTTTTCCTACTCTTTTTCATCTCCTTATCACAACCTCTGTCACTTTTTGATATTTGATAATATTTGATATTCTCCCTTTCTCCTGTGATCCTGGTCAGATCAAAGCCACAAAGCCACTAGATCCCATCCCTCTAAAAAATCTCCCAGAACTCTCCATACCACTTATCAATAATTCTATTGTCTCCATGGCATACTCAAGATTTTTTAAAATATGATATATTTGACCCTATTGGCTAGTTCTGTTTGCAGTGTAGGTTTCAAGTCATCCACATTGATGTGAAAGAGTTTCTGCAACATTATTGGTCAGGCAGAGAATTTGGAACCACATATTAAGAACAACCCTTGGGCAGCATTAAATCTTACCCACCCACTGTGTACAAAATGTGTCCAAATACTGTCTAAAAAGAAAAGCATTAGTACACTGATTGATCAGGAATCTTCACCACTGTGGAAAATTCTATGTCCAAATTTAAATTTTGAAGTAAAAGGACAGAGTGCCATCAAAGCTAAGCACACTGAAGTCCCATTAAATGGGAACAATCATCCTTAACTTTTCACTGCATTTAAGTGCCTTTCGATTGCACCCCAAAGTCTAAATACAAAAATTTGCTATATTTCAACTAGTTCCTCCTTGGCAATTCTTTGCAGCAAAGTTTATGACCATTTTCTTCTAGCATATTTCTCTCTCTGCTTACATAAACACACAATTTAACTTAAATTATCTCCCAGTCGCATAGATTACCGCCGGTGAATCTGCATCCAAACAAAAGCTAGTTATATGAGGCTTGTTGTCATTTCCTCCTAGTACCAATGGGACAAGGGATCCCACAGAATTAGAACCAAGTCCAGCAGACTACAGGGTTCCCTGGAGAAAATGGATGCTTTGGAGGGTAGACTCTGGCATTGTCCCCGGTGAGGTCTCCATCCTCTCCCGGCTCCACTTCTCCCGAAGTTTCAAAGCCAGGACTGGCAACCCAAACAAGCCCATCTCTGGCCAGTGACCTGGTACCCCTAAACCCTGTGGGGAGATACCCCTTTCAAGAACCCTTCAAGAAACAACAATTCAGGTTTCCCAATACCGGTTTTTACCCTGAGCTTCTTGTAAACTGGAAGCAGGAAACTGGTGGGCAGAATGTCCTTCTGTGCATATGCGTTCTCTCTCTCTCTCTTTGCGGCACCCTCTGCTTGTGGGGATCTTTATACTGTTTCCACCTCCCCCTTCTCCCCCTTTATGGCTGATGCTCTGGTAATCTTATGTAATCAAGTGGGAGTGGGTTTCCATACCTCCCTTAAAAGCTTACATTTCTGCAGGAAATACCAAGCCCTCTTGGACATTTCTGATAAATTTCCTTTTTTTCATCAGGAAAAATGGATCCAAGATCAACAGGAGCACACAAAAAGCAAACAGCAATAAGCAAACAAAACAGGTTTGTGTGGGCAAGAATCAATGCCAATACACAATATAATACTGTATCAATGCTTATTTATCAAGATGAAAACAATTCACTGAGGAAAATATCCTTTAACAATGCTGAACAGGCTTCCAGTACTACGTCAGTTTCAATACATATTCAGCAGAAGTATTAGTTTAAAAAACTGTGAAAATGAATCAGACATAGTCAAACAATATCTGAAACACACAATATACCAGTATCATGTGCACCAGTAGCTTACCAATCAAAAAAGGATATGAACTCCAAATCTCGCTATTTATTAATTTTATTTAGATTTAGATTTATTGACCGCCACTCCTGGACCATGCTGGTTTGTGGAAGTTTACAAAAAGACAATAAAACAAGGATAAAACACATACCCTCAGCACCCTAAAACCAGTCATTATTCTCCCCAATTTCCCAACCAGTCCCACTATGCACCACCCACCAGCCTCAGGAGGTTGCCCAAGATGGATGGATATTTAGGGCCATAGAGGCCTTTAGAGGCCATTGGAGGAGGAAACCAAGTCTTCCAACCAAATGCCTGGTGGAAGAGCTCTATTTTACAGTCCCTGTGGAATTGTGAGGGCCCTCAATTCTTCGGGGAGCTCATTCCACCAGGTTGGAGCCAGGACCAAAATGGCCCTGGCCGAGGCCAGGTGCACCTCCCATGTGCTGGAGACCACTAGCAGATTCAAACCAGCAGAGCAATGGGCTCTGTGGGGGGCATAAAGGGACAGGCAATCCCACAGCTATGCATGGCCTTGATCACAGATGGCCTTAGAGGTACATACCAAAACCCTGAACCTGATCCAGAACAGAACTGGCAACCAATGCTTCAACACTGGCTGGACATGGGCCCTCCAAGGTTATTGCATGAGGACCCTAGCAGCTGCATTCTGCACCATTTGTAATTTCCGGGTCAGGGACAAAGGAATGCCTGTGTACAGTGAGTTAGAAAAGTCTAATCTGAAAGTGACGGTTGCATGGATCACTGTGGCCAGGTGTTCTGGGGACGGGTAGGGCGCTAGAAGCCTAGCCTGGTGCAGGTTGAATCTCAGTATTTGTAAGATCAAGATATGGTTGAATCTCAATCTTTGTAAGACCAAGTTGCTATGTGACCATAAGGTTCTCCTATTTAGACGAGCAATTAAAAAAGCACCCTTGACACAAGGCTAAATATTTAGAATTGGAACCAAACTACCTAGACCTACTGGAAACTGTACTTCTGGGTGTAATGTTGACAACCTACAAATAAAATTAACTTCCTTGTGTATTAACAGCCTCTGGTAAGTCCTGATGATCATATCTACATTGTTGAATGATCTTCAAACACCTCAGAAGATATAACAGGCTTTGCCCCTAGTACTTTAATATTTGAGTCCAATGGCACCTCTAAGACTAAGAAAGATTTATTCAAGGCGTGAGCTTTCATGTGCAGGCACACTTCCTCAGAAAGTGGAACAAGGATTATAAGAGTACAAATATAAGAAGAAAGTCAATTAGTAGCACTGTATGGCCTATACTTTGTCTTTCATTGGTTCACATGGAAATCTTTGGAAATCCTTAACACTTCCAATAAGCTCTTGTTTGCATTTAATACATTCACTATCAAACCAGCTTTTATTATTGGGTCTCCTCAAACCTGAGGATGGGAGTTACCAATGAAGAAAGCTTTGTTTAAAATTTTAAAGTAGAGACACAGTGTCTAAAGGTTTGCTCAAACTACTATGAATAACTCTTCTGGTCTCTGAGCAAGCCCAAAAATGAAACTTTTAATCTACCTCACAGCTCCATTTAATTCTTGGTCTACCTGCTGGTATCCAAGAGGCAGGTTATATTCCATATGTGTGACACAAGAAATAATGGGCATCCAGCAATCTTACAGTAAGGGGTATATGGTTACTCTCAGTTCTAACTTCCACTAAAAGACTAGCAATTCTAGAGAGCAAGTCTTGTAAAGCAAGGAAGCAATCAATTGTGGATTGCTTATTACCACTCCAAAAAAAAAATTGGCCCGGGCAGTCTCCCCTGTAAACCGTTCCACTGTAATAAAGTGGTAAGGGCAATGGGGGAGGAGAAACGGGCGAGGTAAGTTCAGGATAAAAACTCGAAGGGGCTAATCAGGAGCCGTGAAGCGGCTCCTGATTGGGCCCTCCGAGTGTCAGTCCAGTAGGTGAGGGGGCCGGGGGAAGAGACTTCGCCACCGGAAAAGGAGCAGGGCTGCCGCTTCGAAGACACGGCAGCCCTGCTCCTTTCTGGGTGCCGAAGCCGGGACATCGGGGGGAAGAGTGTGGAAGGCTTCGCTGCAGCAAAAGGAGAAGGCCCGCCATGTTGGAGACATGGCGGGCCTGCTCCTTTCTCTGCCCGGAATCTGGGACCTCGGAGGAGAGGGGGGTGCGGGAAAGGCTTCTGCGCAGCGAAATGAGCAGGCCCTGCTCCTTTTGCTGCCCAGAAGCCAGGAACTCGGGGGGAGGGAGGTGGGGGAGAGGCTTCCACACAGCAACAGGAGCAGACCCGCCGCGTCGGAGACCTCGGGGGAGGAAGGGATCGAGGGGGGGGGGAGGCTTCGGTGCGCCGGGCCCAACAGGAGTCCTGCAAGGCCGCCAGGGCCAGCAGCACCCGGCCTAGCACCCATTGTATTAGAGAATACAATGGGCTTTACCTGTAGTTTAGAATATTTAAGTTTAAAATTGAAACGGTACAGAGGAAAGTGACAAGGATCTTCTGGGGCCAAGGGACCAAGCCCTATGAAGACAGGTTGAGGGACTTGGGAATGTTCAGCCTGGAGAAAAGGAGGTTGAGAGGGGACATGATAGCCCTCTTTAAGTATTTGGAAGGTTGTCACTTGGAGGAGGGCAGGATGCTGTTTCTGTTGGCTGCAGAGGAGAGGACACGCAGTAATGGGTTTAAACTTCAAGTACAACGATATAGGCTAGATATCAGGAAAAAATTTTCAGTCAGAGTAGTTCAGCAGTGGAATAGGCTGCCTAAGGAGGTGGTGAGCTCCCCCTCACTGGCAGTCTTCAAGCAAAGGTTGGATACACATTTTTCTTGGATGCTTTAGGATACTTTGGGCTGATCCTACGTTGAGCACGGGATTGGACTAGATGGCCTGTATGTCCCCTGTATGATTCTGTGATTCTGTTTGTTGCTGAAGCTCCGTGGTAGAGAAGCCCTGATTGGCTAGGGCTGAATCCGTGGTAGAGAAGCCCTGATTGGCCAAGGGTATAATTTTTTTTAAAAGGGGAAGCCCTAATTTTCTCTCAGCTTAAGCTCTAGAAGCCCTAACTTCTGTGGGTAGAGATTTGGGAGGTAGTTTAGGTTGAGAGTGTGTGAGTGGCACAAGGCCACCCAATAAGTTTCCATTGCAAAGTTGGACTTCCAACCAAGGTCTTCCAGATTCTAGTCACTTTCAGAACAACACCCCAAACATAGCATGAAGGTATTCTTCTCAAAATTATAACACAAGCCTAGAATCTATTTTCAGTATCTATGACTGAATATGCACGGGCTGGAATGCCCAAGATGGTGATGACAGGGCTTTGGGGAAAATCCCCTATTATGTTTGTCATCGCCGCCACCCCAGGCACTGAGCCCTGGCCTGACCCAGGCCTTTGGAAAGCCCACGGGTGCCAAGCTCTGGCCCAACCCAGGCCATTTGCCACAGGCGCAGGCGAGTGCAAGGTCGGGCTAGCCCTCCCCCAATCTATGGCATCCCTGCAGGGATGCCTCGCCCCTGCCAGCTCCACAGAGTTGACAGGGGCATCCTCCTACCCCCCCCCACCATGGTGGGAGAGCAGCATGCTGCTCCTCACCATTATGTAGTGGGGGCCCCATGCCACTCCCCCCCTGCTGTTGCCACTGCGAAACACCCCCAGCGCTTCTGGCACTGTGTTGCATGCGTGGGGCCATTGCGTTGCAGGCGGCCAGCATACCTTGAGGGAGCCCCTCCCTGTGCACACGCAGGGAATGGCGGGGCTTTTTGCCGCACTGCAACAGAATGGTGGCGTGGCTGCCGCCATGCATAATAGGTGTATTTGTGTTTGGTTTAAAATTTAAACTTTAGTCTAACAAGGAGGTGATGCTATGTTATCCTCCAAGTTATAATTTTTCAGAGAATGCTCTTATATTGCCACTTTCAAGGTTCTTTCTTGAGACATTCCTTATCATTTCACTTTGATGGGGTCCATAGCAAGGTCCATGGGGTACTTGGTTTCTTTCTACTCTAGAAACAGAATGGCAGAACAGAGAATTATTGTTCAGATCTAAAGGAGGGAAGTTAATATTTCTCCGTGATGTATCGCCATGTGCCTGACAGATAACTTACAAAATGCAAGAGCCTGCCAGTGGTCCCTTATTGTGATGTCTCCCACCCTACATGGTTCGGGGCTGCCATTTGAGAATCAGATGGCATGACCAGTAGGCAAAATGATCTCCAGGTGGCAGTTAACATAGGGTATACAAGGGCTACCTTGTTGTGAAATAGCCATGTACTCCCAGAAGATGGCACTCCAGGATATAAAATGCTAAGAGAAAACTTTCTGGGAAATAACAAAAAATTGCAAGTATCTATTAATTTTAAAAATTCAGGTATTACCTGACAGCACATTTATTTCTCCTGGAAGTAGGGCTTTGACTCGTTGGTAGAAGCTGAGCTTCACATACAGCAGGTCCTGGCTACAATCCATGACAGCTTCAGTTAAAGGGTTTCTACTAGGTCCTTTGACCTGGATGGCCAGGATGGTCCTGTTTAGTACTTGGATGGAGGACTGCCTAGAAAGTGCGGGGTTACTATGCAGAGGCAGGCAATGGCAAACAACCTCTGCCTCTCACCTTGAGAACATCATCAGTGACTTGATGGCACTTTCCACCTGGTGCTAGGAAAGACTAAGACCTTGGGGAACCATGGCTAGTCTGAGTGGATATGCTAGAACAATAGTCTGCACTATACTTGATACTATTTAGTGTTCCTTCCCAAACCGCAGGTGTACCCAGTGATGGTTTGTTTCATCAGGAATTATGTCTATTTATGAGGGATTTCTATAGCAATGGGGACAAACCAGGAAAATTGAATTCATGGTTTGTGGTATTCCCAGTTTGCAAACCATGAACTGTCCGAGACCTTTAGCCACAAAAAAAAAAAAACCAGTTCAGTTTGTGAAGTTTGTGATATGACAGAATCACCCCAGCATGCTAGCAACACCAGTCTCCAGCTGACTCTTCTCTACCTGCCCACCAAGTTTGGTGAGGTTTTATGGGGTCCAAGTTATGGCCCCCCAAAGGGTCATATTTTCCTTTATTTCCAATGGAGAGGGGGGGAAATACCTGCTCAGGTGTGTGTGGGGGAAGTCTAGGGGGGAACACAGCATCATTTCCATAGACTTCCATTACAGTTCCCCATTTGGCCCTAGCTAGAGATGTTCCTACATAAAAAAGAGAAAGCCATGGAAATGGAAGCCCAGTAGAAGAGAATCAAAATCCCAGAGACTCTCTGTAGTAGAAACTACAAACCCAGTCCCACTATGGGAGTGAAAGTAAAAGAGAAGTAATGTCAAACTGGAGAATCCTTGAGATACAATTTTTTTCAAACCTTGTACAACCAGGTCAGTGTAAACAATGTCCAGAAGAACCCAGTGGCACTTTGACACTGTAACCTTAAAAGGACTGATCTCAAAGCACATTGTCTCAACAAAACCAAGCAAGTGGATGACTTTGTAAGCTCTGTGCAAGAAAATGGGAAGGAAACACAAAAGAACTCTGGTGATGGTGGGAAACACTCTTAAAAATGACAAGATTAATTTGAAACTGATCAGAATGTTTCCAAGGCTGGAGAATTCCATCTTCCCCTGCTGCTTTGAAGTTTAGTTAACATTCCGTTTGAGTGGCGACAGTCTGGTTGTAAATAATCTAATCACAAAGTGAATGCTGGAAAGTTCACAAAACATGAACCAGCCAACACTTGTGATGCATTTTAATTCAGCTGCCAGTTCATGCCTATCCATAAAGTCTCCCCCTCCCCCCCAAAAAAATCAGGAACAAGATTAATTTTTTAAAGTATTAAGACATCATTCCATGAGGAGTGGTGTTCAAAAAGCACTATGCATCTATGATTAGATGCATTAGTGTTTAAATGGAGAAGTATGAATTTTAAAAAATAGCGGGCACTGCGGAACCGTTAAAACATGGAGAAAGGGGATTGGTTGCCTGGATTGATTGACAGGTGGAAGAGAGTCACGTATAAAGCACATTGCTCTCTTCTGCCATTTGCAGCAGCAGTTGTGGAGGGTGAGAAGCACGAAAAGGCAGCAGACAAGAGCGAGACAGCAAAAAAGTAAGGAGGCCCAATAATATTTAGCGCTACACCATTCAGCTGGCATAACGTCATTTTTACCAATGTGCGGAAATGCCCTGAATGTTCCTAAATGGTTGCAATAGCCAGTCTTGGTAGGAAAGCAGAATATAAATATGATTAATCATCAATTAGTAAAAGTTTTCGGCATCCCAATAGGATCTTTCTGTAGCATCTGTTTTACACTATTTGGGGATAAAGTAATCTTGGTTGCCTCTCTTCCTTTTCAAATGCAGCCACCTACATTTTTCTCATAATGATACCAGATAAGGGTATTGCATTAGCTACTGAAGCAGATACTCAAAGTAGTGAGCCAAAGTAAGCTGACACTTAGCTAGCAGTGCCAATGATAAGAACCAGTTCACATGTCAGCCCCCCCTTCTGTTCATGCTTATGGTGCAGAGCTCTTCCATGCTGGTGAGATCATAACTGTTACTCCTTTTCTTTCCATGTGACTGTGCAGTCACATGACTTCTGATTTGCTTGCAGTTTAGCGGAGCCGTGTGCTTTAATCCACTAGTTAAAGGGGAGACCAAGGTATGAAAATTTGGGGGGTGGACTATGTTTCAGTGGCAGAACACCTGCTTTGTGTGCACAAGGTGCCAGGTTCAATCTCTGGCAACTCCAGTTAAAGGAACAAGTAACAGATGGTGTGAAAGACTTCTGCTGTGATCCTGGAGAACATCTACAAGGAAGCTTCATGTGGAAGTCTGAGGACTACTTCTGTGGATCATGTTGGGTCTGTTGTGTATTGACAGAATGTGCCATTTGAGGTGATTGCCATTAGGTGGGGAGGGGAAATCTGCCATAGGCATTTCCATTACTTGCTCTTTATTGTGGATTTAGAGGAAATTCATTTAAAATAATACACACACACACATACACATGTATATATATATACAGATATATGCATACACACTTTCAATCATGAATGCATACACACACACACACACACAACTGACGTATAAAATAAAGATTGACCCAGGGTGGACATAGTCAGGTCTTGCAGTAACAATCAACACAGACGCCATTAGAAGTACAACATATGCCACCACCGAAAACGCCCCATCTTGCCCCAGGCGCCAAGATCTTCTGCAGTGCCCTCTGCTTGGCTAGTGGAAAAAGGAGATGCAGACGCCTCATTAATGCCGTTGTCTGAAAATACCCAAAGTGATTCTTTCCCGAGCTTCAGATCCAGGAGTGGGAGGAAACTGGGGGCTAGGGAGAGGATAGGCCCTCTAAAGAAAATGATCAGCTCATCAAGACTTGATTCCACCCCACCCCCCAAAATTGCAAACAACACAATAGACTCGCAACAAACAAAGCTGTCAGATGAGAAGGCTGTCACCATATGTAGGAATCATCAAATCTGGAAGAAGAACAAAAAGGACACTTATGAGATCCTATGAGATGGCTGCGGAACAAGAGTGCTGGCAACTCCCATCACGCCTGCAATCTCTCCCCTTGCAAAACTGTTTAGGGAAATCTGGACCCTTACCACCCTAAAAGGAGGGCACCCAATGAATAGCCAATTGGAGATCAGCTGTGAGGCATTTGCAAGCTGTTTCATGGATTAAGTCTCCTTGTTGTGACCTCCCACCCACCCACCCTTGACACAGTAAGAGAACTGGAAGCTCCTTGGCTGCCTCTGGGGGCATGTTTGGGTGAGAATGAGAGGCATCCAGAATTGCAGGCAGCTGCTTTTGACAGCCACCTGAGTGGAATTGTTTTGTACTGCTCACTTTGCCCTGAGGATAAAATCCCAAATCCCTGATTTTTCTCTCAGAAAGCAGATCACAGCAAACAAGAAATGAATATTCAGGAGCTGGCTGATTGGGCCTCGGGATTTCATTGAATGTATCCCCAAGTTGTAAGAATATATCTACAGTATACCGATACAAAACTGCTTTGTTTGAAGTTCTCCACTTATTTCCTTAAAAATAGTGTGTGTGTGTGTGGGGGGGGGGGGTCCTTGTTTCCTTGAGTACTGTTGCTTCCTTGGTGGGTGGTAGAAGATTAAAGGCTAATGACAGCCCTGGTTAAACGAATGAGACAGTCTCAGTGGGACTTACCGCGATCTGCCATTTTGGTCATTGTTGCTGCTGCCTCCCAGAATGAGGTCTGACATCAAGGTTTCCGGGCTGGCTCTCTTGCCGTACCTTGCAGGGGAAGAGGAATGGGTTACAATCAGAGCCATCCTCTTTGGAGAGAATAAGAAGTCCCCCAGCTATTTTGTTTTCTGCTCCCATCCTATACCTCTCTATGGGGGCAAGCCTTAATTAAAGAACACTATGCATTATTCTGCAGGACAAAGGGATACAACATTATTTTCCAGCTGTGTTAATCACTGTGTTAATCAATGCACTGTTTGCTTTTCTGTTCATAACATTACAACCCGCGTCCTCCCAAACAACCCCCCTAAGGTTTCATTCAAACCAGGACCCATCGTGGTTTGTCTTTTGGGTGAACCCGCAATGTGATGATGTCATATCTGGCTATCCAGCCGGAAGTGATGTTGCGTCATCATGGGGAGCTATTAGGGTAATGGGGGATCAGTCTCTGTGATGTTTGCCACATGGGAGGCTCTGCAGCGGGCTGCAGCTCGAGGCAGGTTGCCTCTTCTTGGCTCTGCATGGGGGAGCCTTTGGCCTGCTGTCCCAGATCTGTGCTCCTGCATGGGAGCCGGGGCAGCTAAGCTCCGCAGTGTTGTAGCACAGTGTAGGCTTGGGTTTTGCTTATTTTAAAGAATGTGGTATTATTGTCCATTGCAATACCATGCTCTTAAACATTAAAAATTGCCCCAGGCAGCTCTGCAGCTCTGCCAATCCACCTGGGGCTTTATTATTTTTATTTATTCATTCATTCATTCATTCATTCATTCATTTTGTCCCTTCTAGGGTGCTGTACATAGGCCAAGAGTGCGGAGGATCAGACCAGGACGGGCTGACTCCTCTGACATAGGCCTTGTTGCCAGCCGGGGCAATAAAGGAAATGCTGATCTCTCCGTATTCCCTTGTCCCAGGCAACTGAGGGCCTGAGTCGGGCTAGGGCCATGGGGCTGTGGAAGAGTCATGCAGAACCAGGAATCTGCCTTGCCGGTGGACGAGCAGTGAGTCAGGACAAATTCCCGTTGCAGAAAAGGTCCTGGAGGTTCCTCAGCCTCCTTTAGGCAGCAGCCAAAAATCATTTGGGGAAGGAACAAAAGTCCAGAAGCTACATGAGTAACTCCAGACAGACTTCAGTATGTTTGAAGATTCCTACTTAAAGGGGAAAGCAGCTGATCATCTGCAGAGTAGCCACTTAAAGGGGCCTTCAGAAAGAATCCTTGCAAAGCTGACCATGGGGTTTAGAGGAGTTGTGCCAAAAACGTTTTCTTTCCCTTTCTGGATCAAATGTACTTCTCCATGAACCCCAGTTCACAACTAGGTCAGAGGAGAATAGGAAGTTAAAGATGGGGGGGGGGGTTGATGGGTGGTAATGAGCAGGAACCTGGGGAGGTGCATGTGTGCTAATGTCCCTCAGATCTGGTTTTCAATTAGTAGGTTTCCAGGAGACGAGAGCTAATGGGCTGTCCCAGGCAGCCAACACTAATGGAGAAGGTGGCTAATCGGGCGTTTTATGGATCTGTGATCACTCCCTAAGAGGCTGCAGCCTTTGCAAACCCCGAAGTGACATTATGTGCCGCTGAGTATGCAAGGGGAGGGGGGATGATGCTCAATAAAGGCCATACTTATTTTGCATCTATTTATAAAAAGAGACTGAAATAGAAAACAAATAGAAGAAAAGTCCATGGGAAAGCTGACATTTGGCACATACAAAATGCAAAGGTGAAGACTAGGGGTAGTCAAACGGCGGCCCTCCAGATGTCCATGGACTACAATTCCCATGAGCCCCTGTCAGTGTTCGCTGGCAGGGGCTTCTGGGAATTGTAGTCCATGGACATCTGGAGGGCCGCCGTTTGACTACCCCTGGTGAAGACTGATGAAATATAACATGAGGATCCATAGCAGCTTCTTCCCAGATGGGCAACGTGAGAGAACATGCCAGGGAATGGGGAATGGACTAAGCTGTTAGTTTTGCCCCCATCTGCCTGAGAGCCCACATCCTCGGGCCCCTGTGCAAGTGGGCGAGTAGAATGGCCAGATGCAGTTTGGAAAACTCTCTGAGATTATGGTAGGGAAGGGCAAGGACCACAGTGGGGCACAATGCCATAGAGTTCCCCCTCCAAGGCTTCCCTTTTCTCCAGGGCAATAGATCTCTGTAGCAGAAGGCTCAAACAGAAGTTGGGAAGGACATTCCCCCCCCCTCCCCCGCATTGAGCCTGATCTTATGACTTCACATAGGGCACCTAAGATCAAGCATATATAAAAGCCAAAATCAGCATGCAGCCATGCATGCTCAAGGACCACCCACCCCGAAGCTGCGGCCCAGCCCCACCACGTACCTCTGCCTCGTCACCAAGTTAATGTAATGCCGAAGGGCTGAGAAGTATTTGGCCATTTCTTCAGGGGAAGCATCATCTCCAGGACTCTCTGGCTTGGGGGGATAGGCGTCTATGATGGCCCCCAAGCAGAACAAGATGCTCAGGGTCACAGCAATCACGAGGGTCCAGGGCTTCAGAGATGCGACCATCTGGGAGGGAGAGCGGAGAAGAGAAGTCTGTCAAAAAGCTAGATGATCATTCTCAGCCAGACCATTCATCAGCTCCACACTGCAAAAGCACAACTTTAACTATTCTCTGTTTCTTTGATTCACCCTGATAATAAGGTTTGCTTCTGGATCAAGTTCAAGGTTTTGGTCTTGACCTTCACAGCCTGAGTCCTGCCTATCTGCAAGACCACTTATCTCCTTATGCTCTCTGGAGAGCCCTTTGCTCTATGGTATAAAACAGTGGTCCCCAACCCGTGGGCCGCGACCCGGTGCCGGGCCACGAAGGCCTTGGTGCCGGGCCACGGGTCCCTCTCCCCGCCCGCCCCCGCAGTAAAAAACTTCCCAGGCCGCAAGCTTGCAGCCCGGGAAGCTTCTTACTGCGGGAGGGGGGGAGAGGGAATAAGGGCTGCGGCCGGGCCGCGCATGCTCACATGCGCCATGTGTGGCCGAAATCGCGCATGCGCTGCACTTTTGTGCATGTGCGCATGCACGAAAGTGTAGCGCATGCGCAATTTTGGTAGCACATGGCGCATGTGCACATGTGCGGCCGGGCACACATGCGCAATGCGCTGCATGCGCAGCCGGGCAGTTGCCCTGCCGGTCCCCAGCCTCAAAAAGGTTGGGGACTACTGGTATAAAATGTCCTGCCCCCCCCAGGTTGTCCCGGGCCCCCAGGAAGCATGCCAGGCCTCGACCAGAGACAGGGCTTCTTCAGTCCTGGCCCCTACCTGGTAGAATGAGCTCCCGGAAGAGCTGAGGGCCCTGACAGAACTCTCTGGTTTCCACAGGCCCTGCAAGACGGGGCTCTTCTGCCAGGCATTTGGTTGCGGCCAGGCCGGGGGCCAGGGTAGTAAGATCGGGCCACCCCTCCCTTTTTCTTGAGCAATCGGTACCCCCCTGGCCAACGTCGCCTGATGACATCAGTAGAATATTGTGACTGTAAATGGAGAGCTGAGACACTGTGGGGTGGCTGAGTAGGGATTGTTGCAGCCACCATCTATTGTAGACTTGTTGCTGGTTTTATGGGATACTGGGTTATTTTTAAATACATTTTTGTGTTTTATTGTAAACCGCCATGAGCCGGCTGGGCTGAGAGCGCAGTATATAAGTAAAATAAATAAATAAACAAGGTCACTGCATGAGCTTCCATGCTAGTTCCAACCTGTTTCTGGCAGAACTAGGGTACTAGGGTAGTTCTGGATTGGGAAATACCTGGAGTCTTTGGGGTTGGAGCCAGGAGTGGGCAGGTATGGATCGGGGAGAGGCCTCCGTGATGTACAGTGCCATGGGGTGGGAAGCCCAAGCAGCTATTTTCTCCAGGGGAACTGGTCTCTATACTCTGGAGATGAGTTGTAAATCTGGGGGGTCCTGAGGTCCCACCTGGGAACTTTACTCTATCCACTACATCCCACTGACTTCAGGTTGCTGCCTGCTAATCTTCTAAAACTACCTTTTACTATGATGGATGTGCTGTGTGTCCTGACAAGCATGTCCCTAAGGGTTGTAGTGTCCCCATGGCCACCTGGAGCAGTGTCCCTGATGTCCTCTCTCCCTTTACAATATGATCACCCTCAAAGTCCAATTTAGAGATTCTATAATATTGTTAGATTCGAGTGGAAAGCCATGGTCGTCTGAAGCAGCAGAACAAATTTAGAGTCCAGTGGCACCTTTAAGATCATCATAGTTCTTTTCAAGGTATGAGCTTCCTCAGATACAATGTGGATTGGAAGTAATCAGTTCATACTTTTAGACAAAGTCTGAGAGTAAATTTACATACAGCATAATGAAAATGTTTAACAAATTCCAGAGATAAATAAGAAAAACTAGGAATTTGGATTTGTTTGCATTTACTTGAGATTGAATTGTGTGGGAAACATTTTGTGTACAATAAAGGCGCGCACATTAAGAGAATAATGAGCAAATATATAATCAATTATTCCAAATATGAGATACATAAAAATACAGAGGACATTTGGACTTTCTGAGGGATTGTTAAGAATGCAGGCTAGCATATGTTAAGAAACCAATATCCCTGTTAAGTTCTGGGGTTTCCATTGTTCCGAGTGTTGTAATAACTTGCACTTCAGCAATTTCCCTTTCCATTCTATCCTTGGAAGTCCCTTTGTAATAAAGCGGCTACTTTATGGTCATCTACTGAATGTTCTGGAAGGTGGAAGTGTCCCCCCACAGGTTTGTCTGTCTTGTGGTTCCTGATGTCAGATTTGTGCCTATTTATCCTTTGGTATAGGGCAGAGGTAGTAAAACTGTGGCCCTCCAGATATCCATGGACTACAATGCCCATGAGCCCCTGCCAGTGAATGCTGGCAGGGGTTCATGGGCATTGTAGTCCATGGACATCTAGAGGGCCACAGTTTGATTACTCCTGGTGTAGGGTTTGCCCTGTTTGCCATATGTAGAGAACGGAAGGGCATTGTTTGCATTTGATGGCATATACCATGTAAGATGAGCATGTGATGGTGTAATTGATGTTGTTTCGTCCAGTGATTGTGTTGTCTAGATGTATATGGCAGCAAAGTTGACATCTGGATTTGCAGCAGGTTGTAAATCACTGATGGTGCATTGAACTGTTTGAGTTGAATGCATGCCACCCTCTGTGGTGTTCTTCTCTGTGGTGTTCTTGTCTCTTGGGGGCCTGCCTTGTAACAGGCTTTCTCTGGGAATCCCAGTCTCAAGTGAATACAAACAAATCCAAATTTCTGGGTTTTCCCATTTATCTCTGGAATTTGTTAACCATTTTTATTATGCTGTATGTAAATTTACTCCTACACTTTGTCTATAAGTATGAATGGATTACTTCCATTCCATGACATTGTATCTGAGGAAGTGTGCGTGCACATGAAAGTTCATACAAATAAAACTTTGTTGGTCTTAAGGTACCACTGGACTCTAAATTACTTCTTAAAATGTTGTTAAAAATTTCTGAACTCAGCTTAGAAACTTAGCTTTCTCTTTAAGGATCTCCTGGCTGTGCCATAGGAAGCAGTTTTAAACTGTGCAGCATCAAAGAACACAGAAGGCTGATCCCAAAGGTCATGCACAGGGAGCCCGAGGCACCAACCCCTTACAGCAGCATGCTGCCCAGAGAGACAAGTGCCCTTTCCTATGACATATCTTCCCTGAGAAACTGTGGGCAAATAAAGCGAATCTGTTTACCAGTCTGATGATCCCTCTCATAAGGATATGAATAATAAGGAACCACAAAGATCGATTTTGGGCTCCCTGATGGCTTCACAGCAGGAGAGGACTGCTCAGGAAGACGCTCCGTGGTTTCACAAGCCAGCAAATGGCCCATGGGATGGTGTGACATTTACACCGTACTTTTTATTGAATAGTGGGTTCAGTAAGGTGTGGAGTTGCTCGTGGAGTGGAACATCAGCTCTTTGTTAGATCACACCCACTGAAGAGAGAAACACAGTCCACCACCCGAACTTATATGCAGTCCCAGGTCCCCATGAGAGCCTGTGATTGGATCTTTGCAAGATCCTGGGTTTGAACTCATTGGACCATTCAAACGATCCAGGGGAAGGATGGATCTTACATGCTTAACCAATAGCATTAAACGCCCCTACTGTATGAATCTCGGTTCTTGCTCTGCGGGTCCGCTTCACTGCATGCACGACCCTTTCCTCCTCCTGTTTATTGTTTGACTTCATGGGGACACAAAGGAATTTACATTGTCCCTTTTTTCATGTTACCTTCACAACAACCCTGTGAGGCAGGTTAGGCTGTCTGTACATGACTAGCCCAGGGTACCCCACGGGCAGAGATGGCATTCGAAACAGTGTCTCCCAGATCGTAGCCAGACACTCTAGCCCCGGTATCACACAAACTGTCTTCACAACCCAGGAAGTCGGTGAAGGTGAGGACAACCTGTCCCATGGAGCTTTACTGGTGGTAGGGATTTGAACCTGGGTCATCCCAAGTCCTAGCTCAACACTCTAGCCCAGGGCTGGGCAAACTGTGGCCCTCCAGATGTCCATGGACTACATGTCCCATGAGCCCCTGCCAATGCTGGCAGGGGCTCATGGGACATGTAGTCCATGGACATCTGGAGGGCCACAGTTTGCCCAGCCCTGCTCTAGCCACTCCACCACAACAGCAGCTTTTGTTTACAGGGTCGCTCTCCCCATGGAAACGGTTGTCCTGTTATTCATCCCCCCTCCTTTGTCCCTGTATTTAATCCAGAACTTGCTTTAAGAGCTGAAGCCAAGCAAGTTATCAATCCTCGAATATGCCATAGAATGCCCACCGGATAACAAAGGGGACTCAAAAGCAAACAGACAGTTCTGTTTTCTCACACGCCTTGAGGGCAGCTGCTCTTTTAGTGGAGCACTGAGGTAAAAAGACAGGGGACCCCAGCTAAAGAAGCCCCCCCCCCCCCCACTTCTCTGGCTTTACCTCCCTGCTGCCCTTTTCTCTTTACCCTCATCCAGGGTTTTCCCATTGGGATAACAGTAGCTTAAAAGAGGGCCATTGCTGAGGGGAGAATTCTGCCCTCCACACACATACTGTTTCCTCTTAAATAAAGAAATATATATATATATTTATTTTTCTAAACACCCTTCCTGTGAGGCTCAGGGTGGGCAACATCAATTAATAAATCTATATTAGGCTTTAAAATAATATTTTGACTTAAAAACAGTTCAAAAACCAACCCATCTGCCAACACGTTAAGTATGCAATATTGAGGAGGGCATCCTTTTTGTGGCAGGTGTATTTTCCCTCGATGTTTTGATGGATTTCCTAAGGGGAGGCCAGCTGGTTAGAGGATAAAACCAACAACCTCCAGCAATCTTTTCCCACTGAGCCGGGGCACTGCTGGGCTCCCTTGGCCACTGCAGTAGCCACAAACAGCCCCCCCCCTTAAGATAAATTAAGCTACACTTTCTTTCCTCTCTTATCCTCCCCCTCTCCCCCCCCCCTTTGCTTCGGCAGAAGAGAGGCACTGGCTCTCTGCCATAGATTTGACTCTTCAGGTACTCACTGTGACAAGGAGGTAGACTGGGAGGAGAAATGTGGGTGCCAAAGGGATGATGGGACCCAGCCCAGAGTTCGGTGGTCTTCCTGGAATCTGGCAGGTGCCTCTGTGAGGAAGCTCTCTCAGGCAAGGGCTTATATCTTTGGTTGGTGGGTAATTAAGGGGGGGGAGGCTCCTCCCCTCCCTGCCTGTCTCCCCATTCATTCACTCACTCACTCACTCACCCATCATTTGTTGATCGATGCCCTTCTCTATTGGCCACCTTGATTACCTCTCCACGGAAGCTGTTCCGCACATGCTGAAGGAGTGGGGGTGGGAAACAGGAGGGGGGCAGGATTGGCCCATGTGGTGGTGGTGGTGGTGGGGAACGTGAGCAGTCGACAAGCTGAACTCCTGGGCCGGGCTGTGCGTAAGCGACTGAAACTTTGGATGATTGACTACAGAGGATACAAACGAAGACAGAAACTGGCAGGGTCAGATGCGACAATCACACACTAGAAGTGACAAACCAAGAATCCTTGGGTTCTTTTTTAAATAAAGCTTTTTTCGCGCAGGGCAGACAGTGTGCTTTCTCCCATTGTCTTCCCCCAGCGATAAACTGAGGCCAAAACAGCCACCAAAAAAGGCCAGGTTCCCCCCCCACACACACACACACACACCATCTACCATTTCCTCATATTCTATTGCATTGTGATTTTTTTATAGGGATATCAGAACTAGTCTAATTTTGTTGTTGTTACTTAGGTTCCCTAGATATATTGGTGATATCTTACTTGCAGAGAAAGAGAATCCTATTTCTTATACAACGGGGAAGTTCTGTTACATTGCCAGTTGTGCGGAAATCCTTTGTTGATGTTCAGTGACTTGGTTAAAATGTTTCAAATGTGACTGTGGTTTGTTTTTTCTTTCTTTCTTTCTGATGCTAAATGAAATGACTCCACCGCGCACGCACAAACACACACACCCTTGACAGACAGAAATGGGGAATGTCAGCCTCCTCATCAGAACCAATCTGCTGGGATCCCTCAGGGGAGATGCCACTCTGGGTTGGGTAATAACTGGATGTTTTGAGGATGGAACTCAGGAGGGAGGAATTGGGGGGGGGGGCTGGCCACCCTAGCAGCAGCCCACTGGGATTCTTCCTGATGGTCAGTGGTCAACCCACCCCTGGCTGTAGGAAGTTGGGAACAATTTAGTTGAGGCCTTAAGGTGATGGTAGCTCTACTAACAGAGGAAATTTGTATATATCCCCCCTTTAGCTGCTTTAAAATCAAGGATGAAACTATAGGGGAGAGAGAGTGTGGTGTAGTGATTTGTAGATCAGATTAAAATGACCAGATTGTCCCACTTTTGGAGGGACATCTGGGGGTACCTGGCAAATTGTACTTATGTTGAAATTTAAAATATATATATTATATTACTATTTTTGCATTCTATGCGTTCTATGAAACTTTTTGTTGCTCCATATAGACCAATTTTTAAATCCAGAACCCCACCGTCCCCGTGTGTGTCCCACTTTACCAATGTGTCCCACTTTACCAATGTTAAAATCTGGTCACCTTATATTACACTTTGGAAGACCCATACTTGAATCCTGTTTGGACCTTTGGGCTAGACTTGGCCCTAGGTCCCTGCAGAAAAATAGAGTTGCAGAGTTTTTGCAGTGCATTTTGTAGTTATAGATTACCTTTTGTGGATTAGGCTTAAATCCAAACTCACAGCGCTTTGAGGTTTAAAATGAATAATCTTTACTGGAAAGATTATACAATAATATAATAATATATAATATGTTTATATGTCATATTCATCTCCTTTAGTCTTTTTACTGAAATAGTGCAGGAAAGCTTAATAGATATTTATAAACAAAACACAGTGCAAGCCCCTATGGCTGGCTTTGCCAGCAGATCTACATCCCCACACATCAGCAGATGGAGAGAGCTGAGAGCTAATGAAAGATGTTCCTTGTGAGCAGGTTAGCTTCTCTTCTTGAAGAAAGATAAGCTCAAACTGAACTGAAACAAAGATCTCTCTCAGGTCATGTACTCCCGATTCTTCCACTGCAATCCCAGCTGTGACCATCCAGTGTCACTAGTAAGAAGAAGAAGAAGAAGAAGAGCTGGTTCTTATATGCCGCTTTTCCCTACCCGAAGTAGGCTCAAAGCGGCTTACAGTCGCCTTCCCATTCCTCTCCCCACAACAGACCCTGTGGGGTGGGTGAGGCTGAGAGAGCCCTGATATCACTGCTCGGTCAGAACAGTTTTATCAGTGCCGTGGCGAGCTCAAGGTCACCCAGCTGGTTGCATGTGGGGGAGCGCAGAATCGAACCCGGCATGCCAGATTAGAAGTCCACACTCCTAACCACTACACCAAACTGGCTCTCCTAGTAAGCACATAGGTACAGCTTAGCACCATTGCCTTCCTCTCCAGAGTCTTCCTTGGTGGTCTCCCTTCCGCATACTGGCCCCAACATCCGCATGGCAGACCTGGAGCAACACTTCTTAAACTCCCACCCACCCCCACCTCTCTTATACCTGCTATTCATTGATGTCATTGCCATTGTTTGGACACATGGTATAGAAGCCCTGGATATTTCTCACTGGGCATACAATAACTTTCACCCCATCATCAACATGACAATGAACTGATCAAGAAATACATTTACTGGACAATACAATAAAAAATACACAGTGGATGCCTAAAGACCACATTATACCAACCGACATACCTGCATGCCTCTAGCTACCATCCTAAACACACCAAACAATCCATTGTATATAGCCAGGCTCTACACTACAGTTGCATTTGCTTCAACCCTACAGATAGGGACTCTCATCTGAGAGATCTACAACAAACCTTTTGGAACTTAATTACTCACCTGAAGAAGTCAAAAAACAAATTAACAAAGCCAGAATGATACCCAGAGAAAACCTGCTACTAGACAGGCCCAAAAGAGACAATAACGGGACACCACTGGTGGTCACATGCAGCTTGCAACTCAGAACAGTTTGACGCATCATCAGTGACTTATAACCTCTACTGTAAAATGACAGTTCTCTTTCACAGGTTCTGGGGGGGCAAACCTTTTCTTGCACATGGACAGCCCCCCAATATCAAGCAACTCCTCACCCACTATAATACCACATCTAATTTGAACATGGACACTGGTACCAGAGCTTGCAACAAACACAGATGTCAACCTTGCTGTCACATACATACTGACAACACAATCACTAGACACAACAACATCGATCAAACCATAAAGGCTTATTCACCTGTTCATCTTCTAGCACTGTATATATGACATCAAATGCAAACATCGCCCTTCTGTTCTCTACATAGAATCATAGAGTTGGAAGGGGCCTCATGGGTCATCTAGCCCAACCCCCTGGACAAACAGGACAAACTCTTCGCCAAAGGATAAATTAACCTGTGCAAAGCATGCTGGATTTGCAGGCACATGCAAGCAAACACATGTTGCCAATGATCACCGCTTGCAATACCAGTGTTCTTGAGTTCTACCCTGCATTTTGAACATTTAACATGTTCCCCCAGATTATGAGTTTGTTTGACTCCCATTTTTCACAGCAGAGAATTGTTGTTCCCTCTTTCCCTGTGTTCCTTTGTGTTCCCTTTCTAAACTAAAGCACAAAAACATGCATGCACAAAAACTAAACCATGAGGATTTTAATGGAAGGTGCTTGCTCTACGCTACTGCACAGCTATGAGGAAGCAATTGTGTACATTTTAAAAACTTTGCATGCCAACCCACCCCCACCCCCCACATCAGATGTGATATTCCCACCCCAGTTTAGAAAAATGCAGATTTTTTACATTGCAGCTGAAGAGGGGAAAGACTGGTGTGTGAGCTGGGCACACAATTCCATCTAGCAACAATTTCTAGGCTGCACATTCTGGAACAGACAGATTTTGCACTGTGATCCACCCTGCACCAAACAAAGACTTTGGAGCTTGGCCCCCTGGTTCCAGGCACCCACATTCTGTCTAGATAACAGCATGTTTGATTTCAAACACTGGTAAGCCCCCTGGCAAAGAAAGAGCAGTGAAATGGAACTTTAAATGGAGATGCTAGAGATAGAATGTGGAATAATCAGCATGCAAAGTGCTTGTTTGTCCATTGAATTTCTGCCAGTCTCAGAGAAGCTCTTGGCAAAATAGGCATAGCATGGCCGAATGAATAAATAATCCAGAAAATATACTTAAAATGACCTGAATGTACAAACGGATTCCAGGTTCAGTTTAATGAAATCAACAGTATCTTTTGGCTGCAGTTTTTGCAAAATGAGTACCTTCATGGTTTCAAATGTGTACAGGTAATTTTTAAAAAATCAGTTATCTGATTAACATTGAAACCTTATCCAGCAGAGGAGCTGACAGATGTTCTCCGGGACTTTCATTATAAAGGTAGAATAGTAAAATGTCAATAATCTAAACGATCCTCCAGAATGCAGAATCCATAAATGGTCGTGTCCCATTTTATAATACGATCCCACCGGGACTCGTATTTGCATAGTCTGCGGGTATAAATGTGCTACACAAAATAAGATCTAACAAATTAACTTTGTAAGCAAGGGACCATTTGATTGATCGACCATGAAGGAAAAAAATTGGATGTTCAGGTTACCCCTGGATCGGATGGAACATTAGCATCTGATTGTTTCGTGACATTTGCAGTCTGCAGAGAATCTCAGCATTTGTAGGTACCACTTAGAAAAACCACAGGTGGGAACAGAGAGGAGTTAATATATTTTAGATTGAGACTAGGGTGTATAAAGGAATATCTGCTCCCAAGACAGCCTGCCCTTCAGATCAAATACTCCATTCCATGCCCTAGGGTTGCCAGCTCCAGATTAGGAAATACTTTCGCCTTGCCTATAAGACCAGATTTTAGGGGTGGGGTCCGAGGAGGCCAGGATTTGGGAATGGGAAGGACTTCAGTTTGGTCTAGTAGTTAAGAGCTACAGTCTCTAATCTGGAGAGCTGGGTTTGATCCTCCACATGCAGCCAGCTGGGTGACCTTGGTCTAGTTACAGTTCTCTTAGACTAGTTGAGAGCCAGTTTGGTGTAGTGGTTAGGAGTGCGGACTTGTAATCTGGCATGCCAGGTTCGATTCTGCGCTCCCCCACATGCAACCAGCTGGGTGACCTTGGGCTCGCCACGGCACTGATAAAACTGTTCTGACCGGGCAGTGATATCAGTGCTCTCTCAGCCTCACCCACCCCACAGGGTGTCTGTTGTGGGGGGAGGAATGGGAAGGCGACTGTAAGCCGCTTTGAGCCTCCTTCGGGTAGGGAAAAGCGGCATATAAGAACCAACTCTTCTTCTTCTTCTTCTTCTTCTAGTTCTTGCAGAGCAGGTCAATCAAGCTCTCTCAGTCTCACCTACCTCCTTGTGTGTCTGTGGTGGGGAGAGGAAGGGAAGGGGATGGTAAGACACGTTGAGACTCCTTTGGGCAGGGTATAAAAGGGCTGCTTTGAGGGTGGGATATATGGCATCCTATCTCACTGAAGTCTCCCCCAAAGCCCTGCTCTCCCTAGGCTCATCCCCAGATCTCCAGGCATTTCCTAACCCAGAGTTGGCAAACATCACAGATCCCCACCCAGTCATTTGCACAGCCCTGTTTCCTGATGTCATGCTGTGGTGAGAAGGCACTGTAAAGATCTACAGATTTTGCACTGTGTAAGATTTCAGAACCCACTTCTTCAAATGCAGGCAGGATTCCCACAGACAGCAGATATACGTGTACACCAGCCATGACAGGGTGGTATGTGGGTATGTGAGGGAGAGTACTGTTGGTCCAGAAGAGAAGTGTGCCTACATGCGTATAGCATGCACACTTGCACACACACATACACAAGATTCAGTGAAAAGTACAGCCTTCGTGCTCCAAGCAGTGATGTAACACACCCAACTCCTAGAATTCCCCTCCGTTCCTTTGTTACCCATCAACCAATTAATCATTCAGTCTATCTATGGTTGCCAACTGAGGATACAGTTAAACCAATACAGCCAAACTAGTAATGGATACAATAAATTACAAGCACAAAACCACTAATGTGCATAAACTTCCCAATACTATGCTACAAACTATGGATTTGCTTTAATACTATAATCTTCCCTTTCTAAATAGTACAACAAATTTAGAGTCCAGTGGCACTTTTAAGACCAACAAAGTTGTGAGCTTTCATTCAAGGTATGAGCTTTCGTGTGCTTTCGTATGAGCTTCCTCAGATACAATATCTTGCTTACTAAGCAATAATATACATTTCCACATTGACTATTGATACACAGGAACAATATCAAGACAAACTACTGGCTGATGTTGGGTTTCGAAATGATTCTTCATCAGTGATAGTAAATTTCCAATAGGAAAATACCCCCCCCTCAAATGGCTCCCAAATGTATCTGTGCAACCAAACTTTCTATAATGCAGAATTCATGCTTGCAAGGTTGGGGGTTGTCCTTGGAGCCAGAGTGTCACCCAGAAGTCTCTGGCATGTTGACCTAGCTTCTTGTGCAATGCCAGCAACATAACCTGGCCTTCCTCTTTCTTTTGCTAAGTCCCCTATCCTCCACTGGTTGCCAAGGGGACCTGGCATCTCTAGTGGTCATGAGCCCCCATAATCTTGACTGCTGCTGCCTGGATGGCCCTTTTGGTAATGTACAAGTCTCAAGAACAAGAGCAACCCACTTCCTGGCTCTGTCCATATGTGTTTGGAAAAGCTGTAGAAGGAAATAGAGCAAGGTCACTCTATGGTGGAGAAGATTCCTCTGTTACCCTGACCTCTGTCTTGTTCTTTACGTATGCTTGTGCTTTCTTCCCAAAATATCTTGGCCTGCTACCCTTGGTCTTGGCTTGGATGCCAACAAGTTCATGACCCCGGCCTGTTCTCTTCCCATCAGGTAGTGGTAATTTCACATTCTTGCAGTTAAGAAGGTTCCCACAGTGTGTGAGGGTTAAAATAAATTCCAGATCTGGAAATGTTGAAGACAGGAATGGCAATGTCATTTACATTAAAATGGTTTACTATATTATTTTAATTGTGTATTTTTATTGATGCTGTACACTGCCCTGAGCCACTATACCAGGAGGGTGATATATAAAATTGAATGCCTGCCTGCCTGCCTGCCTGCATGAATGAATGAATGAATGAAAGAAATATAATTTCCATGGAAAACCAAGATGTCACAATGCTCTATGAATCACTGTTAACTCTACAGCTTTACCATAGTTTCCAGTGATTCATAGAATGACATGACATCACTTTGGGTTTTATCAAAAAATTGACATCATATCATAATGTAAGTACACCCCCATGCCCCCCCCAATCACTTACTGAGTGCCAGCCAAATGTATCAGTTAAAATCTGTTATATATTCACACGAAAATTTAAATTCATATACCTTTTCAGGATGAGGCATGCAATTATATGGGTCAATAAAAAGCCAACCAATCTCCTCCCACTCCTGTTAATTAGAAGGATAGATGATTTGTTAATTAATCATTGCCTTGCTGTCCAACCTCCCATTAAAACACTGATTGCACCGGAGAAATTTTCCTCAACATGATCAATAGTCATCCAAAGCCCCATTTTATAGACTGATTAGTAGCCCTGTTGTGGTCTAGTTTCATTAACACTGCAACATTCACAACTAATACATGTATTTCACACTGGAGGGCCAAGTGTCCTCTGGGACTGGCGCCAGACTGAAACACGCTGGCTTAGACATTACTTTGCACTCACTGGCCCCTCTTCCTCTTTCTTATTACTCAGCAAGACCCACTTTTTGTTAAGCAAAATCTTATATAAGTCTTAAACACCTGAACCCATTACTCAGCCGACCTCTCCAGCTCCTCCAGCATGCATTTAAAAGTTGCTTTTTCATTTCCATGACATTCACTGGCAGTGAATTCCACCATTTAATTATTCATTGAGTGCTTCCTTTTGTTTGTCTTGGATCTAGTGGTTATCAAGAGTGACAGCCTCTAATCTGGGCTGAATCTGCACTGGGCTTTTTATCCCCAGTGACCCCAAATAAAAAAAAAGTCACCTGCACATTATTCGATTTCCATTTTGATATTTAGCATTTTAAATTTTCCCTCTGCAATGTCTATGACTGATTTGCGGTAACACTACCTTTCCCCTGCGATATCCAGGAATGGATATAACTCACTGCATTTGAGAAAACTGCTCTGAGGGCCCCAGTATTAAGTGTAGATGCAGCCTGCTGGGCCAGTGACAGTTCTTTCAGAGCTCTTTTATTCTCATCTACCTTACAGGGCATCTGCTGTGTGGAGAGAAGGGGTAAGTGATTGTAAGCCACCCTGGCCCATTATGCACAGAGTGGAAGGTTCACGTTCGGGGTGGAATGGCGGCAGCTAAAATCACCAATTATGCACGCTGCAGGCAGCAACCGGGCGTAGAGTCAACGTATGCCGCCGAAAAAGCCGCATTAGCGAGATGCAGAAGAAAGTGGAGCTTCCTGGAACCAGGTCACAACCAGAAGCAGCCCCGGAGTAGCCGCGTGCATAATCGGATACTCTGGGTTTTGCCGCCATTGTGTTCCGTCCCGTGCATAAGCGGTTTGCTTCGCTTCTTCCTCTTCCGCGTTCTCCATGCCGCCGTTTCAACGGCCGTGCACAATAGGCCCCTGAGACACCTCGGGGTAGTAAAAAGTTGGTTACAAAAAAAAAAGCTCATCTTCTTCAGCTTCATTGACTATCTTGAGTTCAAGTATTATTGTAGAAGAATTAGTTCTCTTTATCCACTTTCTCCAGCCCAAGCATAATTTTATAAGCCTCTATTGTGCCCTCTCTTAGTCTCTATTTTTATTAGTTTACTTCATTTACCCTTCATTTACTCTGCTTTGGTCCGGCCTCACTTGGAGTACTGCATTCAAGTTTTTGGCACCACCGTTGAAGAGGGATGTAAACAAACTGGAGCGTATCCAAAGGAGGGCAACAAAGATGGTGAGGGGATTGGAGACCAAGACGTATGAGGAAAGGTTGGGGGAGCTTGGTCTGTTTAGCCTGGTGAGGTAATGACTAAAAGGGGTTCTGATAGCCATCTTCAAGTATTTAAAAGGATGGAGCAAAGTTGTTCTTTCTTGCCCCAGAACCAATGGGATGAAATTAATTCAAAAGAAATTCCATCTAAACATCAGGAAGACGTTCCTGACAGTTAGAGCAGTTTCTCAGTGGAACAGGCTTCCTTAGGAAGTGGTGATTTCTCCATCTTTGAAAATTTTAAAGCAGAGGCTGGAGAGCCATATGACGGAGAGGCTGATTCTGTGAAGATTCAAGAGGGTGGCAGGTTACACTGTCAGCGATAGGATTGTGGGTGTCCTGCATGGTACAGAGGGTTGGACTAGATGACCCAGGAGGTCCCTTCCAACTCTATGATTCTGTGATGACCCATATTGTTTTCTTCCATTTTATCTTCATAACAACCTGTGAGGTAGGATAGTCTGAGGTTATATGACTGCTCCAAGATCACCTAGCAAGCATCCATAGCAAAGCAGAGAATGGAACCTTGGTCTCCCTTGGTCTAATCTGATCCTTTTTTACAACAAAATATGACTAATGCATGTTTAACAGCAATGACTTTATCCTTTCCAGAATAAATACATGGTTATCTCAGAGAAAGAGAACCACCTCCTTTCATACTGCCCTGCCACCCTGTTAAGATCTACCTCATGAGGCTTGTTCTCGATGCCCTTGACTTCAGAGCTCAGGCAGGTGGTGACTAGACACATGGCATCTCCAGAGATGGCACTGCACCTTCAGAATGCCTTCCTCCTTGAGGTTCTCCTAAGTTGTCAAATCTCCAGGGTTTGCTGGGGAGGAGGCATAGAGGTAAATTATGCCCCCCCCCCCGGCATTGTTTCAGGTCAAGAAAACAGCATGGGCTGGGTCTGGAACTTCTCCTTCCACTGGTCCATGGTGGCCTTGACCAGAATTGATAACCCAAGATACTGTTAAAGGAATTCCCCTGTGAGAATTCATTATTAGGAAATCTTCAGGAAGGACGCTGGTTAGTTTGAAGAAGAGCTGCTTTTTTATATCCTCTTTTCACTATCCAAAGGAGTCCCAATGGTGCTTATAAACGCCTTTCCCTTCCTCTCCCCACAAAAGACACCCTGCAATGTAGCTGGGACTGAGCTCTAACAGAACTGCTCTGCAAGAACAGCCCTAAGAGAACAGTGACTAGTACAAAGTCACCCAGCTAGCTGCATGTGGAGGAGTGGGGAATCAGACTCAGCTTTCCAGATCAGAGGCTGCCACTCTTAACCACTGCTTAACCACTCTTAACTATGCTGCCCTAGAGGCCAAGTTGCCCACCTCCTGGTGGTAACTGGAGATCTCCAACTATTACAATTGATCTCCTAGTGACAGAAATCAGTTCACTGGAGGAAATGGCCACTGTGGAAGGTGGAGTCTGTGGCATTATGTCTCATTGAAAACCTCCCCTCCCCCAACTCTACCCTCTTCAGCCCCTCCCCCCCGAATCTCCAGGTATTTCCCAACCTTAACCTGGCAACCTAGAGATCTCCTGGAGTTACAATGGCCCTCCATGCTATGAATATGGCAAACTGCTTGACATCACCTCTCTGCTGAGCTCCCTCCCCAAATTCTACCTTGCTTAGGCAACACCCCCAAATCTTCAGGAACTTCCCAATCAAGAGTTGTCAGTACTGGGTTGCCATTATCTTACATATATATGCCTTCCTGCATAGTTAGAAGAGACACAGCTAGGAAATTATTCTAAATCTCTCCATGGACTTTTAAAGCACTGATCCAATCTCTGTCAGTGGAAGGGAGGTTAGTAGTTGTTCCCATTGACATCCTTTTCAATGTCTGAGATTCATCAGGATTATCTGTCCCTCCCCCCCTTCACTTTTCTTTTCTTCAAGCTGACTGTGCCTAATTCCTTCAAGCTTATCTATCTGAACTTGCTGTCAGAGTAGCCCAGGGTTGTCCATGTTGCTATTAATGGGGCCATGATTCAAAACCAACTATGGGTGCACAAGTCGCCCAAGGGAAGTGTTGGCTCCCCCACACCATGTCCTTCTTTCATTTCCTCTGCTGCCATTTAAAGTAGAGGTTATCAAACATTGATCTCTGTCATATGACGTCCCCAGGGGTCTTTGTGGAAGACGGAGACAGTCCGGGCCCCACTGATAGATTGAAAGCTGGCCTTATAGGCAGGGCAAATAGTCTGGAGGGAGGAAGAGACCCATCTGACAAATCCTATCACGGATATCGCTTACTGCTTAAAATAGGCCTGACAAATCTGGTCCCAGCAGCTCCCGCCAAAATAAATAAAAAGCAGCCTTTGTTGTGGTCATAACCCACAGCTGAACTCAACCCATCTGGGTGAATGGCTCCAGCTGTAGCGGGAAGATTGAACGCTACTATATAATCCTGAATGTCAACAGCCTCCAAAAGTTTAACGGATGGAGGGGACAGCACAAAGCAAGTCAGGCTGGCCAGAACTTTCTGCAAGGAGATGGCAAGGAGCTGCCTCAATATTCTGAGCGAGGAAGAAGCTAGCGCAGAAAACTGCACTTTGAATATTAGAAAGGACTGTGGCTGGTATCTGACCACATTTTCTGCTGGTGGGAAAAGGAGGAGGGCATCCATTTGACCATCCAAAATGACTATGCTGGGGATCATGGCATCTTGCCAACTGATTTATTTATTATTTATTATATTTATATACTGCCCTCCCCTGAGGCTCAGGGCGGTTTACATGGAACTGGAGAAAAAACAGTACAAATAACATGATAAATTGAACAATAGCAAAGCAGACATAACAGGAGAACAGTAACAATGAAACGAACATCATGGAACGAACATAATGGTGAGAACATACAATTTTAACTGTAACATACTGATAGCCCCATAGGATGGACTTGTTGTTGTTGGTTTTCATGGGAGGGGGGCTCAGGGGCCAATGGGAAGTGATTGAATTCAGGCCGACCTCAACGAATAGCCTGTTGGAGGAGCTCCCTTTTTCAGGCCCTGCGGAATTGTTCAAGTTCCATCTGGGCCCTGATCTTCTCTGGGAGATCGTTCCACCAGGGGGTGGCCAGGATAGAGAAAGGTCCGGCCCTGGTTAAGGCCAAGTGAGCTCCCCTGGGGCCAGGGATCACTAGGCAATTGGTAGTAGCAGAGCGTAAGGCTCTTAAGGCCTTAAAGATGATTACCAGAATCTTAAGTCTGATCTGGAATTCCACTGGAAGCCAGTGTAGTTGTTGCAGGATGGGCCAAATGTGGGACCTCCATGGTATTGCTGTGAGGACCCTGGTCTGGAGATCTCCACACAACAGAGATCAGTTCCCTTGGGGAAAATGGTAGCCTTAGAGGATGGATTCTATTGCATTACATCCCTGCTGAGCTCCCTTGTTGCCCAGGCTCCATGAATTGCCCAGCCAAGAGTTGGCAACCCCATGGACAAAAACCACATGGGACAGGGACTGTAGTAAGGGGGATAATTGGATGCAGTTGAGCCAAGAAGCTGACCAGGCTGCTTTGGGGCTCAGATCTCAATCCTAAATTTAATTCAGACTTGAGTTCATCACGGTTCAAGGCTAGAATACCTGTTCAGTGGCAGCTAAAGGATCAGCCCTGCTGCATAGGATGTCTTCACAGAAAGAGACACCAAGATGGAATCAGACTGTATTCTCTTCCCCATCACGTTCCGGCCAGCATCTCCACACACCTGGAATAAGAGCTCGGATCTGCAAGTTGCTTTTGGACAGAACAGGAATGCTTTGAGGTTAAACAACTTCCTTAAACATAAGGAGAGCCCTACTGGATCAAACCAATAGCCCATCTAGTCCAGTATCTTGTTTCCCATGGGAGCCAACCAGTTGTCGCGGAGGACCAACAAACAGGGCATCCCCTCATGTTGTCTTCTGATATTGGTATTCAGAGGTTTACTGCCTCTGGATGTGGAGGCTCCCTTTAGTCTTCATGGTTAGTAGCCATCAGTGGATCCAACAGGCTTACCAGATTGCACATGTCAGGCAGACTTCAGCACCCAGCTCTTTACTCCAGAGGGAGCAAAAAATGGAGGGCAGGGGCAGAAGTGATATAACTTTTGTCCATGTGAGTCCCATGATCCTTCACAAAGACTTTTTGAATGGTAAAGAGAACTCCCTCCTCCTTTTGCACCAGTAGAAAGGCATATAAGAACCAACTCTTCTTCTTCTAGAAAGGGTGATGTGAGACATAGAAACAAAGAGCTGGAATCCACCTCAGTGGTCATCTAGTCTGACCCCTTGACCAATGCAGGAAATTCGCAAGTACCTCCCCCCTCCCTCTCCCTGCTTTGCCCTTCTTAGGTTCCGAGACAGAAGAGATCAGGCAATACCATGCTGCCTTCCCTCCCTAGGAGCTCTGGATGAAGGGTCCTACCATCCCAGGTACTTCAGTGGCACCAAAACACCATATAGAAGTGCAGCAGGTAGTTTAGCATCCTGCCTGATGATGGAGGCCAAACCATTGTCCTGGAGAGGCAATAGACCAGGCATACAGATCAAAGCTTCCTTGGGCTGATATTCAGGGGCTTTCGGTTTCTGTGTATGGAGGGTTCTTCAAGTAATCATGAATAGTAGGTATCAATAAACCTGCCCTTCAAAGATCTGTCTAATCCCTTTTAATGCCATCTGAAAAGGCTTCAGGAGGCTACTATTTGCCTCATTTGAGTCTTCACAGGCAGGGGTAGTCAACCTGTGGTCCGCCAGATGTTCATGGACTATAATTCCCATGATGGGAATTATAGTCCATGAACTTCTGGAGGACCACAGGTTGACTACCCCTGTCCACAGGAGGCAATCAAACATAATGCATAGTTAGTCCCAAATCCTTCAAAACTCTGCCTGCTAAACCTTTACACCAGGGGTTCATTGCCTATGGGCACCAGTACATCCTATGGGCACCAAGTATTTTGAGAAAGTGACTAGGCATTTACCCAACAAGGCTTCTGATTGACCCTTGGAGATTTGTTCAGCTGTATACCATTTTAAAATATTGCTTTGGCAGCAGCTGCCACCACAGTTTTGTGGCTGTGTCCACCTTGCTGTGGCAGAATTGAAAAGGTGCCCACAGATTCAAAAAGATTGGGGACCTCACTTTCAACTTCTAAAGGTCCCCTTCCTTCTTCCATTCCCACTCTCCCTTTCTGCCTCCTCAATGGCAAAGCCTTCTCTGTAGTAAGTTCAGAGAGTGGGGAGCCCATTGATCCACTCGGGTGTATCAGTCATAGCAGGTGATTAGCTCTAGGAAAACAACTTACAATAAGGCTTATTCCCCAAGGCAAGATCAGGGCCAGGTAGTGTGGGATGATGGCAGATAATCAGAGCATTACTTGGCTCTCTCTTCCCCTCCCAGCCTGAACTCACCTGCTCATCAAGGACAAAAACAAGGTTAAATCCACACACAAAAACACAGGATGTTTGCAGTTTTGTTTGTGCCAGAATACCTGAGAAGCTGGTTAGGGTGAGCAAATGTTAAGGAAAAATGAGGAGAGCACCTGTACTTTCAGAAGTCATATCAAAGTACAATGGGTATAAGTCCAATTTAAACTCTCTTGTTTGTACATGAGACAGATTAATAAACAGAGTCTTTCTTGGCATCCTGTTAGGAGAGCTAGTGAAGGAAAGGCACTTTGTATGTGTCCGGAGACCCATTTGCATAACCTTTTATCCTGTGTTGCTAGCCACAGGTTTATTGTTGTGGTAGTGTTGTCAACCTCCAGGGGGTCCCTACTGGGATTACAATTGGTCTTCAGATTATAAAGATAATTTCCCTTGGAGAAAATGACGTCTTCGGGGTGAGACTCTGTAGCATTATAGAATCCTAGAATCCTAGAATCATAGAATCATAGAGTTGGAAGGGGCCATACAGGCCATCTAGTCCAACCCCCTGCTCAACGCAGGATCAGCCCTAAGCATCCTAAAGCATCCAAGAAAAGTGTGTATCCAGCCTTTGTTTGAAGACTGCCAGTGAGGGGGAGCTCACCACCTCCTTAGGCAGCCTATTCCACTGCTGAATTACTCTGAAAAACTTTTTTCCTGATATCTAGCCTATATCGTTGTACTTGTAGTTTAAACCCATTACTGCGTGTCCTCTCCTCTGCAGCCAACAGAAACAGCATCCTGCCCTCCTCCAAGTGACAACCTTTCAAATACTTAAAGAGGGCTATCATGTCCCCTCTCAACCTCCTTTTCTCCAGGCTGAATATTCCCAAGTCCCTCAACCATAGGGCTTGGTCCCTTGGCCCCAGATCACCTTCGTCACTCTCCTCTGTACCCTTTCAATTTTATCTACATCCTTCTTGAAGTGAGGCCTCCAGAACTGCACACAGTACTCCAGGTGTGGTCTGACCAGTGCCGTATACAATGGGACTATGACATCTTGTGATTTTGATGTGATGCCCCTGTTGATTCAGCACAAAATGGCATTTGCCTTTTTTACCGCTGCATCACACTGCCTGCTCATGTTTAGTTTACAATCCACAAGTACTCCAAGGTCTCATTCACATACAGTGTTACCTAGAAGCGTATCCCCCATCCAGTAGGCATGCTTTTCATTTTTCTGACCCAGATGCAGAACTTTACACTTATCTTTATTGAATTGCATCTTGTTCTCATTTGCCCATTTTTCCATTGTGTTCAGATCTCGTTGAACTCTGTCTCTATCTTCCGGAGTATTTGCCAGTCCTCCCAATTTGGTGTCATCTGCAAACTTGATGAGTAGTCCCTCCACCCCCTCATCTAGATCATTAATAAATACGTTAAAAAGTACCGGGCCGAGCACCGAGCCCTGAGGTACCCCGCTACTCACCTCTCCCCAGTCTGATGAAACACCATTGACAACAACTCTTTGAGTACGGTTCTCTAACCAATTCCCTATCCACCTAACGATCTGAAAATCCAGATTGCAGTCCTTCAACTTATCCATCAGAACATCATGGGGAACCTTGTCAAAAGCTTTACTAAAATCATATCCTGCTGAGGTCACTCCTTCAGGCTCCACCCCCACCCTCTGGACTTTGCCATCCAGAAGGGGCTTTTAATGGTTTTGTATGTAGTGTTTTTTTGCACTATTTTTATCAAATTGTTTTTCATTCTGCAATCCACCCTGAGGAAGTCTATAAATCAAAGTAAATAAATGAATAAATAAATGTATATTCCCCAGACAGAAGTCCTTGGCCCTTCAGGACTATAAATAAAGGACTATAAATCAAAGTAAATAAATGAATAAATAAATGTATATTCCCCAAACAGAAGTCCTTGGCCCTTCAGGTTGTGAAAATGGTACGGGGAGGATGAGAGGTACAAGCCATCTCTACCTATCCAGCATGGGTCCCAATCAGGCTTCCAATGCATTTGAGGAATGTCCATATCTGGCTGAAAGTAAATTTGCCAGAGAGAATTCAAAGATTCTGCAATGTATAAGGTAAAGGTAAAGGTATCCCCTGTGCAAGCACCGAGTCATGTCTGACCCTTAGGGTGACGCCCTCTAGTGTTTTCTTGGCAGACTCAATACAGGGTGGTTTGCCATTCCCTTCCCCAGTCATTACCGTTTTACGCCCCAGCAAGCTGCGTACTCATTTTACCGACCTCTGAAGGATGGAAGGCTGAGTCAACCTTGAGCCGGCTGCTGGGATCGAACTCCCAACCTCATGGTCAGAGCTTCAGACAGCATGTCAGCTGCCTTACCACCCTGCAACACAAGAGGCTCTTTTACAATGCATAGTTAGAGCCAACTTATGAACCAGAGCAGGAAAATATATCAAGACTAGGGGCAAAGCTCATTGCACCCTGGAAGCCACTGAAGCTCTCAGCTCAGGCCATCTGCTGATATGGGAGATGTAGTCTGGCTGCAGCCTAGACACAAGAGGTTTGCAATGTGCTACTTCTGTAATTATTGTACTGTATTTCAGTAAGGAGGCTGAAGCAGATGAATATGATATACTAGCAACCAAGACAGTTGTACCAAGGAATACAAAAAAGAGGCCTGGCCAAATGAAATAGTCCAAACTAGAAAAATTCAACCAATTGGCTAGTACAATTGGCTGTGGGCCTGGTCAATATGTGCACTGCCCTTCAAATCTCTGTCCCATCCCCGGAAGGATAGGGTGGAACCAACACTGATACTTTGTAATGCCAGGTCTATTAACAACAAATACTTGACCTTGCAGGACTATCTTGCAAGGCATGAGGTAAACCTGATGTGTGTGACCAAGACACACAGGTGAGGGTGAAACTGTTGCCCTGAAAGATCTGGCCCCACCTGGGTTCTTGATCCTTCATTAGTCTTGGTGGAGGGGAGTGGTGATCCTGGTCTGGGAGGCATACGCCTACAGGGCTCCCCGTGCGCCATCGATCCTAGGGATGGAATGTGTTGGCCTAGGGTGAGAACTTGGCCATCTGGTTGGTGTACCATTCACCCACTGCATCACTAGGTGCCCTGATGGAGGTGGTAGCCGCCTAGGCATTGCAGTTTCCCAGGTTTATAATCCTGGGTGACTTGGATGTCCATGCAGATTTGCCGTCCCTAGGATGCAGAATGAGGGATTAGAGGGGGTACTTATTAAATTTGCAGATGATATTAAATTTGCAGATGATACTAAACTGGGAGGAGTAACAAACACAACAGAAAGAAAAAATGGCATATAAAAAACAACTCGTCTTCTTCCTCGATTAATTTTTGAGTTTTATTTTAGGTGTTTGGTGTGAATTTGTATTTGATGGTGGAAATGTGTTTTGGTGCATCAGAGTCTGATCTTAATTGATATATCAGAGACTAACTCAGGATTGCCAATTTGTCAATATTTTTTAAAGTAATTTCAGGAGGAATTTTTTGGGTATGTGGGGGGGAGGTAGTTTTGGTTAATAATAAGTTTATTGAGTTGATATGTTAATGATTTCTAGTTCATTGGAGGTTAAGAATTAATTGAATTGCAGTGCAAATTTATTGAGGGTTTTAGTATAACGAGAATATTCTGGGTCAGTTTTAATTCAAGTTTATTCTTTTATTTCTTAACTAGATTTAAAGCCCATTTTAATCCAAAATAAAATGAGCGCTAGATGGCAGCGGCCTGGCCCCACCCACTGGCCAAGGCTTCTCCGTAGCCCTGGACGGCGTGGTGCAGGTCAGCGAGGCTGGGCGCGGCGTCCGTGGGGCCACAGAAGCGGAGCGCGGAAGGTCTTACCGGGGCGGGGCTGGATCGCAAGGAAGTGGCCTACCTTCGGTTGGCGGGGGCTGCTCCTCAGGGACCGGGAGCTGCGGCGACGCTGTTTAGCGGGTGGTGCTGAGGCGGGTGGCGATGTGGCACGCCGCGGGGTTGGCGGCGCAGCTGCGGCGGTGGAGGTGGCGTGCCGCGGATTGTGGAGCGGCTTGGCAGCACTCTGTGAGGTAGCGGTGCCATTTTGGATCGTCGTGTTTTCTCTGGGTGGGGGCAGCGAAGTCCGTTGGAAGCGTGGAGGCATCTGCAGAAGGGTTTGGCCGCCGGCGGCAGCAGGGAATTTGGGGGAAAGGCGGCCAAGCGGGGAGTGGTAAATGGGGGGTGGGGGTGGGAAGGGGAGGGCTTTGGCGCGCGGGAACGGACACTCGGGGTGGGGGTGTGAAGGGTTGGGGTGGCGTCTGGAGCCATGTAGCCGGGGCAGGGCAGGGGTTTTGCCAAGGGGAAGTGTTTTCCCCGGAGGCCAGCACCGTGGGGCAAGGCTCTCCCCGGCCGCCATCCAGCAAGGATGGCGGTCGGGAAGAGTGTGTTAGCGGCGGGCTGTCCTCGAGACGGGGCAAGTGGCCAATAGGGAGGTGCGCTTTGCACGCCTCCCAATTGGCCACTTGGCCGTGGATTGCTCCTCAGAGTTTTTATCCCGGACAGAGCCCGCCCTAACTCCTCCCCAACAGCCCTTACTCCTTTATTTAATCCGCTCCATAGGAGCGGATTAAAGATTGGGAAATTTGATGGCTAAGAGGTGGTGTTGTCTGGTTACAGAATTTTGGATTAGTAATCAGCATATTTTGTTTTGATTTTTGCGGGGGGGGGGGGTAACTGCACTGAGAGGGTTGACAAACCAGGATTTGGCAGGACAATTTCTCACCTAATTTAGGTGGCTTGGCTGTTTTGGAAAGGCTGTTAACCTGCGGGAACAGATCTGATTGTATGTGCTCCCCCAGATGCCCCCCACCCATTGATACTTGTCCAATTTAGAACTTTCTCGCATTCCATGTATCTCATTCTTCCAAATTCCTCATTCATTTATGTCCTTGATCAGACAGATAGGAAGAAACTGTCCAAGTCCCTCACTCAAGGTCCTTTTTGTCATGCTTTAAGAACTACCAAGATGGCTGAATGGTTGAGCTGGCATGGGTGCCATCAGGACAGAGCACAACTGGATCTGCTGAGGCACAGTAAAGATTTCACAGTGCTGTTGCCAGAACATGAGCCTCATCGGTCCTCATTTTGTTTCTCCCAGGATTTTCTAGAGAAGAGACAATGCAATTTGAAAAGGCACACAGGGAGAAGGCTCCAATGTGCTACTCTGAGAGCTTAATTGGAGCTCAAATTTGCAATTAATGGAAGTTTTGGAGGTGGCATCCCCTCCATTCTGGCATCGCTATCTGATGCCGCTGCAGAAAGGTGATCCAATGGAAGAACAGGCTATGCCTTCAGTAACTGTGCTGAAGAGGGGATTTCAATAGATCCATGCCAAAGGAATGAATAAAACAACACCTATTCTACTAAATGACTAGAGGGTAGGTGTTAAATTGCTAATCAGATCAGTCCAAATCTGTGCAATTTATTTGGTATTGTTGCAACTCATGATTCATCATATAGATTATGCTCATTTTTGAGGATCAGTTTTGGAGAACTCCTACCTTGAAGCTGACAGAGCAAGAGACTAGAACTTGGATCCTGTAGTGCGTAAACAGAAACATAAATTGGCTTAGTGCAGTTCTGCTTGTGGAAGAACTTGCGTAGCACCAAGCACTTTCCTTGTTATATGTTACAAGACTCCCACATTAGTATGTATGACAGCATGTTTTAATTAAGTTTTCCATGCATATTTTCCTCACCAGGAACTGGCAAATCTATGGTTCACTAAGCACAAAATGGTACTATACTATACTAGGCTGGCTGCTCCCAGATTCTCCACTGAATCTTGTTGGTCAAGGGCCCATTCTGCTCATGTTGGATAATGCGCTTGAAATGCACTTTAGAAGTACGTTTTCCGTTCCGCACAGGAAAATCCAGCTGCAAAAGTGCATTGAAAGTTCATTATCCAAGGTGTGCGGAAAAGAACCAGGACTGCATTCCCTACTTAATGGATTCCCTACTTAATGGGACCACTGTGATTTTTTCCATGGTCAAACATGGGCTTCTTCCAGATTTTGCCATTAGAATCTAACCAATCACTTCCCTTCCTTCCCTCACTAACCTTTCAGCAACGTGTCCTGAGGTATTTTCAGGCAGTGACCTCACAAGTAAACGGTGGGCAGAACTTTTACCTCATTTTTAATTCAAATTGTCAGGGGCAGCCACCCAAACAGATTAGTGGGGCAGGTGTTATTAGTCCTCCCAGCCTTTTTCTCTGTGTGAAATGCGTGAGCAGACTTCAGGCTCTCGGCTCCCTGTGTTCTCTGCCCTCCTGCACATGCCACAGCGTGAGTGTATGTTTGTGTGTGAGTATTTGTACTTCCGCTCCTTCTATGAGATGGAGGCAGTGAGGGTGATGAGCTATGTTTTTTCCCTCATGTGGAGGTGACAGTTGGCATCACTCAGTTTGTGTTTTCCCTCCACCGAATCAGTATGTGGGCAGATTTGGGTGGATGCATTTCAATCCATATCATGAGGAAAACAACAAAGGTATCATAGAATCATAGAGTTGGAAGGGGCCATACAGGCCATCTAGTCCAACCCCCTGCTCAACGCAGGATCAGCCCTAAGCATCCTAAAGCATCCAAGAAAAGTGTGTATCCAACCTTTGCTTGAAGACGGCCAGTGAGGGGGAGCTCACCACCTCCTTAGGCAGCCTATTCCACTGCTGAACTACTCTGACTGTGAAAATTCTTTTCCTGATATCTAGCCTACATCGTTGTACTCCCCCAAAGCTGTCTGGTTGTGAGAGAAGAACTGTTTTTTGTACCCTACTTTTCACTACCCAAAGTAGTCTCATACCAGTTTACAATCACCTACCGCTCCTCTCCCCATAACAGACACCCTGTGAGGTGGTTGAGGCTAAGAGAGCTTTGAGAGAACTGCCACTGGCCCAAGGCCACCCAGATGGCTGCAGGTAGAGTAGTGGGGAATAAAACACTGTTCTCCAGATTAGAGGCTGCCACTCTTTTTTTTTTTTTTAATTCAGTTTTTATTGTTATTTGTTCTTATAAAAAGCATTTACAGAAAAGCAAAAAACAAAAACAGAAAAGCAAAAAACAGAAAAAGCGACCAGTAAAACAGAAAAAGCGACCAGAGAGGCTGCCACTCTTAACCACCACACCAAGCTGGTTCTTGACGGGCACTAGGTTCAAGAAAGACAAAAGGAAGTGCCCAATGAACAATTAAATAGTGGGATTCACTGTCAGGAGATGTAGTAGAACTGAAAACTGGCTTTTAAAGGCACACTGAAGGAAAAGGAGATGTTGGCCAAGCTATTTTTTTATCCTCCAGACTTAATTTCTGTAACTCGCTCTATGCAGTCCTTGATCCGGGAAATCCAGCTGGGAGTCCTCGCTGGTACACCTTGGAGGGCCCATATCCATGGAGCTCCATTGGTTGCCAGTTCTGGCCCGGATCAAGTTTAAGGTCTTGGTTTTAACCTTTATAAGGCCATTACCCAGATAGATAAATAAATCCAAATATAAATGAATATAAATAAAATCTTTAACCATAATAAAGTTCAAGTTCAACCTACCTGATTGGCCTTCAGGAGTGTTCACTCTCTCATGGAGGGCCAATGGCAGGTCTACCCCACCCCCGGCCTTCTCTTCCTTCCTACCAGAAGATGACCCCCCTACCTTTGATGATCTCCTTGCCTACTGGAAACTGCCGCTAAGAGTGGCAACCTATATGGGGGAGCCAAAGGGCACCAACCTCAATTAGATGTCCCAAAGCTGCCTGGCAAACTAGCTCCTGGCCTCCCAGCTGGGTAAGCAGCACTTGTTTACATGCCACCACCTATGGAGGCCCTGAACCCCACGGAGTCCGATTGCACATTGGACTCCATGCCAACAGGCTCCATCCCATGCAAACCCACAGCTGTGACAAATTATTAACCGTGAAACATCCACCTCAAACACTTTAACAAGGCTGTTTTCACATTAACCCATGGTAGGTGGGAGACAAGCTGCTCCATGGCATCCTGGGCACGAAGGTTGGGACCCTTTTTAGGTGCCGGGGGTCTCACCTTACCTCGCATCTGCCTCCAGCCACCCACCGTGGTGTCAACAAGTGGCCAAGGTGAGTCTCAGCCATGTTTTGTTGTAAAGATATAATGTGGATGAAAGGACCGCCCCAAGCTTCTTAACTGAAGGGCCAGGGACAAAATGTGCTGGATAATGAAATGTATAATGTTTTCCAATAATGTTCGATTTCTGGTGCCGTAATTCTTCATGAAAAGCAGCAGCATATTAAAATGATATGCTTTTTACAAAGCCTGAAATGAATCATGCAGCCTTGACCCATGCTTTCTGTTCCAATAATTTAGTCTTCAACCAGGATTTCATAAAAGTCTTACAACCACCAAATTCATTTTAGGAAAGAAAGAACTAAGATGCGGCCGGGGGACACATGATACACAAAATGATGGATGCGGAGGACAGAGTAGACTGAGAGAGAACTTTTTCTCCCTCTCCCACAACGCTAGACCTTCAGGGCATCCAATGATGCTGATGGGTAGCAGATCTAGGATGGGCAAAAGGAAATACTTCTTTATACAAATGATCCCCAAGATGCAGTTAACTGCTGGATTCGGTTGTGATGGCCACAGGCATAGACCACTTTAAAAGAGGAATAGTCATGGATGGAATAGTCATGGTGTTGGGACTTTTGGACTAGACTCAGTCCTAGGTCCCTCCAGAAAATTACAGCTACAGAGTAACAACGTGTTTTGGAAGTATGCAGTTACCTTTGTGGATGAGGCACAGATCCAGAGGTTTAAAAGAGAGGATAAATCTTGACTGGAAAGATTATTTACAGAAATCTTTTCTTTAACCATAATAAAGTTCAAGTTGAGTGGCAGACAACTTGAACCCTACCTGATTGGCCTTCAGGAGTGTCCATTATCTCATGGTGGGGCCATTGGCAGGTCTGCCTCACCCCCGGACTCCTCCTCCTTCCTACTGATGGCCCACTTCACAAAGGCAAGCTAGGCCACAGAGTGGGGTGGCTGGGAGGAAGAGGTTCAGGCTGCAATCCAGCCCCAAAGTACTGAGCCCCAAAACACCTTCTATGTATGGCTGAGATCCTGTGGGTGGGGAGTGGGAGAAGGGGTCCAGCCAGCAACCCCCCCACCGGCAAGTCCCATAGGACCGAGCGTGGCATTTGCACTCTCCTGAGTTAGGGTGGGAGATGCAGGAAAGGCCTCCCACCAGCTCCATAGGGGCCAGCGTGGCCTTTTGATGCTCCTCTGCATGCTCCCCCAATTGAGGGCCACAGGAGAGTCTTCCTTCCCTCCCCCTCTCCCTCTATTTCGCTCCCTATTCCTTTCTTTTCCCTTCCTTCTCCTTCCTTTCTTCCTGCTGTGTTCTCCAGAGGAACTTGTGCCTGGAGATTGGTTGTTATTCCTTAAGGCCTCCAGACCCCACCTGGAAGTTGGCAATCTAGCTTCCTGAATATGGAGGCAGTGTGGAGGATCAGACCCGGCCTTTGAGATTAGAGTCGGCTATTCTGAGATTATAGGGGCTGGTGCGTGCTTTGTAGTTTACTGCTAAGCTTTCATTTCGTGCCTAAAAAATTGGGCTTGAGGGTTAAAAATCCAGCACACTTCTAGTGTATTTACAAGCTCAGGAGTTAAATTCCAAATTTAACATTTTTTTAAAGCAAAGTTTACAGCGCGGGAACGGGAGGAGGCTCCCTGGCGGAGTTCGGCTTGCCCAGGGCCCTGCGCGGTCGTTAAGGAGATCCCTCACCGGTGGAAGTACAACCTGGAGGACGGGAAAGCCTTTGGTGCTTTCACTTTAAGAGCGAAGCCAAGACTGGAGGAGAGGAGAATTTGGTCCCCAGACTGCCACCCAGAGGCAACCGGAATATCTCCCAGAGCTTGGTCTCTGGGCTTAGCTTTGCCCTTTTGGTTCCACCCAGTAGCTCTGGCCAGAACATCATTTGGACTTGCTCCTTCTTATTGCTGTCAATACTGACTTACTGTGGATGGAAGGGTGATTTTTTTTGAGATCTTCACCAAGAGAGGCTTGAGATTAGGTTAGGTCAGCTAAGTAGAGAGGATCGGCCAGAGGACAGAGAGAGCCCCTGAGATAGGTGGGATCTCGCCCTGTGATCGGACCCCTCTCGCTAGCTGCTAGAATTGGTGGGTGGGGGGAGGTGGGGTTGGGTGGGTGATAGTGTAAGTGGGCTGGGCGGGCTAGGGTGGGATGTAGTTGTAGGGAGAAGGACCTAGGTGTATTAGTGCCCTCTCTTGGGGGGGGGGGGGGGTAGGTGGGAGGAATTATGGAGGGGGAGTTCTGGTCAGGGGGGGGAACATATAGAGGGGCCGGGATCCCGACGATCACAGGCCAGGGGCGCTATGGCTGGGGGAGGAGGTTGGACAAGAGAAGGGTTGGGAGCACTGGTGTCCCGTATAGGGCCCGGCCGTGGAAACACGACCGGCGCTCTGGGTGTGCTCGATCCCCTTCTAACCTCCGTCCCATCCCCAGGGATGTGAGGGTGGAGGCTAAGGGGAAAGTGGGTCCGACATTGGTCTTGTGCAACGCAAGGTCGATCAAGAACAAGGCTGCGACTCTGCAACACTTCCTTGCGGAGTCAAAGGCTGACCTTGCGTGCATAACGGAGACCTGGCTGAGAGATGGAGAGGAGGTGGCCTTGAGAGAACTGGCCCCAGCAGGATATTCTGTTCTTCACCAATCCCGGACCCACAAGAGAGGAGGGGGGGTGGCAATCTTGGTCTGGGAGGCTCTCTCCTACAGGGCTCTCCCGGGGCCGGAAATCGGTGGGGTGGAGTGTGTCGGTATTGAGTTGGGCTCGGTCGAGAGCTTGGCTATCTGGCTAGTATATCGTCCGCCCAAAGCCCAGCCAGATGCCCTGCCCTGCCTGCTGGAGGCGGCGGCCGCCTGGGCGTTGCAGTTCCCCAGGCTTTTAATCCTGGGTGACTTCAACGTCCACGCGGACGCGCCCTCTTCAGGACTTGGCGGGGACCTGGTGTCATCCATGGCGACACTGGGGCTCTCGCAATTTGTTGCTGGGCCCACCCATTACGCCGGCCACACGCTTGACTTGATTTTTGGCTCCGGGATAGAGGTGGATCTGGATACAGCTTTGGCTGTGCCATGGTCAGACCACTATGCCCTGCGGGCCCGGCTCGAGATGCCACCCCCTCCCCAGTTGGGCGGCGGGCGTATTTTTGCCCGCCCGCGGAGATTCATGGATCCGCTCGGTTTCCAGAATGCTCTGCGGGACCCGATGCCTCCTGGCGACTCACTTGCGGCCATGGTGGGGGACTGGCAGTCCCGCCTGACGGCCGCCATAGATGAGATCGCCCCTAAACGTCCTCTCTGCCCTCGACTCAAACGGGCCCCCTGGTACACGGGGGTGCTCCGGGAGAAGAAGAGGGAAGTGAGACGACTGGAGCGAGTGTGGCGGAAGACTCGCGATGAAGCTACGAGAACATCTTATCGCACGCTTATGAGGGCGTATGAGATGGCGGTGAAAGTGGCTAAACGTGAGTTTTTTGCCACGGAAATCGCGTCTGCAAGCTCTCGCCCGGCCCAATTATTCAGGATAGTTAGATCACTTACCGCCCTTGAGGGGCGCCAAAACACCAGACAATTGGAAATCGGCTGCGAGGCATTTGCGAGCTATTTTGCGGATAAAGTCTTGTCACTCCGCCGCGACCTTCCCGCCACAATTAATACAGTGAATGAACTGGAGACCTGTTGGCCGCCATTGGTAGTGAGGTTTGATGGCTTCAGGCGGCTCTCTTCTTCTGAAGTGGACAAGTTGCTAGGTTCGGTCAGGGCGACCACCTGCCCCCTCGACCCCTGTCCTTCTTGGCTCCTCAAGGGAGGTGGCCAGAAGATAGGGGGCCAGCTCAGAGACATCATCAACTCCTCCCTGAGTACGGAAGAGTTTCCTGAGCGGCTCAAGGAGGCAGTGGTCCACCCTCTCCTGAAGAAACCATCGCTGGACCCGCTGGACCCTGTTAAATACCGCCCAGTATCGCATTTAGCGTTCCTGGGCAAGGTGGTGGAGAGGGCGGCAGCGGACCAGCTCCTGGCATTCTTGGAGGAAACTTCAGCATTCGATCCATATCAGTCTGGCTTCCGCCCTGGCCACGGGGTGGAGACGGTTTTGGTCGCTCTGCTGGATGACCTCCGTCGCCAGCTGGATAGAGGTGGGTCAGCCGTGTTGGTCCTTTTAGACCTATCGGCGGCCTTTGACATCGTGGACCACGAACTGTTGGTCCATCGCCTGGCCGGCACGGGGATACGGGGCACAGCCTTGTGCTGGATACGCTCCTTCCTCCAGAACCGGTCCCAGAGGGTTGCTGTGGGGGATGAGCTCTCGCGGCCCTATAGACTCCCTTGCAGGGTCCCTCAGGGTGCGGTCCTCTCCCCCACATTGTTTAACATCTTTATGCGCCCTCTGGCCCAGCTGGTACGGAGCTTTGGGCTGGGTTGCCATCAGTATGCGGATGACACCCAGCTCTATCTCCTAATGGACGGTCACCCGAACTCCCCCCCGGAACCATTTGCCAGATGTTTGGAAGCGGTGATAGAATGGTTCGAACAGAGTCGCCTGAAACTCAACCCCTCCAAGACGGAGGTCCTGTGGCTGGGGGGAAGGGGGTGGGAACAGGTAACGCGTTTACCCACCCTAGCAGGGGTGCAACTTACCATCGTGCCCCAAGCTAGGAATTTGGGTGTGACCATTGATGCCTCCCTGACTATGGAGGCTCAGGTCAAGAGAGTAGCGGGCCAGGCATTTTTCTACCTTCGCCAGGCCCGGCTACTAGCGCCCTACCTGTCCTCTGACCACTTGGCCACAGTGATCCATGCGACAGTCACCTCCAGAATAGATTTCTGTAACTCGCTCTACGCAGGCCTACCCTTGTCCCTGATCCGGAAACTACAGCTGGTACAAAATGCAGCCACTAGGGTCCTCACTGGAACATCTTGGAGGGCCCACATCCAGCCGGTGCTGAGGCAGCTGCATTGGCTGCCAATTGCTGCCCGGATCCGGTTCAAGGTTTTGGTTTTAACCTTCAAGGCCATACGCGGGTTGGGACCCACATACCTGAGGGACCGCCTACCGCTCTATGTCCCCCGCAGGGCCTTACGCTCTGCGGGTGAGAACCTGTTGGTCATTCCCGGCCCGAAGGAAGCGCGCCTAGCCTCGACCAGGGCCAGGGCTTTTTCAGTCCTGGCCCCTACCTGGTGGAATGAGCTCCCGGGTGATCTGCGGGCCCTGCGGGATTTGTCAACTTTCCGCAGGGCCTGTAAAACGGAGCTCTTCCACCAGGTCTATGGTTGAGGCTGGGGTCAGCAAATCAGGGACATCGCTCCCCCCCTAGGAGTTGGAGTGTACGCTACTCCCCTATCCTTTCCTCTTCACCTCTTAATAATTGGGGGAGGGATGGGATTTTTAGCTGCCATGTTAGTTAGTAGATTGATATTTTAATGGGAATTTTAATGGGATTAGTTGTTGTGACCCGCCTCGAGCCTATCGGGAGAGGCGGGAAATAAATCTAATAATAATAATAATAATAATAATAATAATGTTTATAATTTTTTGTTGCATTTGCTGAAGGCCAATAAAACCCTTCTCTGGCCAGTGAAGCTCTCTGGAGTTTGTCTATCCCACAATGACCCATTTGAACATGGGTTGTTTCACATGGTCTCTGCTTGCTTGTGTAAACCATATGTAACTGCTTTATCAGTTTATGTTGTGAAACTGATTGTTGGCACAGTTTTGCAATCTGGAGGGTTAATGCCGGGAAACTAGGGGCATTTCTACACATCATAAAAAATAGCATTATGCCAGCTGAATGGCGTAGCGCTAAATATTATTGCGCCTCCGGCATCCCTCACCTTCTTGCCATCTTGCTGTAGACTGCCGCCTTTTCACACGTCTTACTGGAAATGGCGGAAGAGAGCAACGCTCAAGCTCCATAAAGAAGAGCTGGGGGTTTTATACCCTGCTTTTTACCTCCCAAAGGAGTTCCGATGTAGTTTACAAAGTTAAGGCTTTGGTACTTACTTACAAGGCCATTTGCGGTCCAGGCCCTGTGTATCTTGAGAGACCGCCTCTCTACCTATACTCTCTATTCTTCAAATAACAACCAGTTGGTGCTCCCTGATGCCAAGGAAGTATGTCTGGTCTCAACCAGGGCTAGGGCATGTCCTGTCCTGGCCCCCACTTGGTGGAGTAGCTCCCAGAGCACAGCTGGGCCTTGATGGAACTAGCACAGTTCCACAGGGCTCTTCTGCCAGATATTTGGTTGGGGTCAGATAACATCTATGCTTAGGGCTAATCCTGCGTTGAGCAGGGGGTTGGACTAGATGGCCTGTATGGCCCCTTCCAGCTCTATGATTCTAGGATTCTATGATTCTATCTACTGCCCCCCTATCAAGGCCACCCCCAGATGGAAATCTAGTTCCAAGTGAGCTGAGCGATATATCAGTTTGTTGATGTTAACACTGCTTACGTTAAATAACTTATTTTTAGCCTAAATCTAATTTTAATTGTATGTTAATGTGTATTGTTATGTTTACATGCTGTACACCACCCTGAACTGGTCTGCTGGGAGGTTGTGGTGGACCCCCCCCCCCATCTATAATCTGTTTTGTTAAACCTCAGGGAGTTCGTTATTGTTATTGTTATTGTTATTACTTCGATGTATAGCCCACCACTCCACTAAGGCTCGTGGCAGGTAACAACAAGGCTTAAAAAGGCTGCTGTGCCTTTCAGTGGTCTCCATTCCCCTGTCAACGATGAGTTGTTTTGGAATCTCTGAGGGAGGCAAAACCAAGGGGTCCGTGTCTAGGGGCTCCTGAAGAGGGTGCCCCGATTCCTTCATTATATCTTATGGAAAGAACACTCCATAGGATATAATGGGAGGTCTGGGGGGCACCCTCTTTGCCTGTAAAGCGCATTGCTCCCTTCTGCCATTTCAAGCAGGCATGCAGAGTACAAGGAGCGGGAGAAGGAGGCAGACAAAAGCAAGAGAGCCAGAAGGTGAGGAATGGCTGGAGGCAGGATTTTTTTTTAGCTGGTGTAATAGAATTTTTTTAAAGCCCTAGATGTTCTTTCTTTTGTAGCTCACTAAGTCAAGAATTGTTGGGTTTTGGGGTGTATTGTTTCTCTAATTTTGTGGAGTGACTAAATCAAGAAGATATCAGCCGTTCCATGCCATCCCACAACAGGCTGGGCTACTAGGCCAAAGGAGCAATAAATAGAAATAAATACAACCATTTATATTTCCCTAGGAGTGAGTAAGATTTCTCCCAGGTAAAGAAGAGGGTCTTACTGGTGGCAGCAACCAGACAGGGAACCACAGGAACAGGGAGAAGCGTGAGGGACCAGAGGCAGCAACCAGTGGCCTGCACTCACCCCCAGTTCACCACAGAGGGTGGTATAAGAATCAAATGAATAATAATAATAGTAATAGAACATTTTACCAAGAATCATAGAGTTGGAAGGGGACTACAGGTCATCTAGTCCAACCCCCTGCTCAACGCAGGATCAGCCCAAAGCATCCTAAAGCATCCAAGAAAAGTGTGTATCCAACCTTGGCTTGAAGACTGCCAGTGGGTTCATTTAATTCTAATTCAAGCACACCCACATGAACAGATTATGTTTCTTTTTATTTCCCTTGATAAAAGTCGAGCTTTCTAGCAATTAATGACATCATACATGACAAATAGGCTATTTCATTGAGTCAGTTACCAGCCCCACCCCCATAAATCCTTTGGGCTCCCCTTCTCACATTTTTCAGTCTGTGGCCCCTCCAAATGCCCCCCAGGGCCTCCCAGGGGGGCATATGGCCCCTGTCGAGAATGGCTGCTCTGGAGTAACTGGTTGGCCATTGTCTGAAATAGGGTGCTGGACTGTATGAAGCGCTGGTATGACCCAACAGGGCTCTTTTTATGTTCTCATGGAAACTTAATATGACCTGGCTTTTCTATTACTCCTACCAATCAAAGCTCAACAGCGAACTGTCTATTAAAGGGGGTTGAGCAGGGGGTTGGACTAGATGGCCTGTATGGCCCCTTCCAACTCTATGATTCTATGATTCTAAAGCTACCCATAGTGGTTGTAATGGAAGACAGCATTACATGGGTTTATTTCAAACTCTAAACTTCAATACAGGAACAAAAGACGGGAACTGAAAAATTGTTGGGAGAGGTGGAGGGAGACTAGAAGTTTATCTGTTCCAACAAAATCAATGATGTTTTCTAATTTCTTCTAAGAAATCATTAAGCACTCACTCAAGAAAAAAAAGCATCAAATCCATCATGGTGGAGAAAATCATCCTCAAGTAATTAATTGCGACGAGCTGGCTTTCATGAATGGTGAAAGAAGGGATGAATTCAACTACCAGGGCAGGTGAGCTTCCATTGACCATCTCATGTACCTACACAACTGCCCACCTACCACTTTTGAGGTACCTCTAGGTAGTTTCCGCTGCTGCAAATGTATTGACAACAGTGTCCACACAGTGGTTTTGCCTCTATGTTCCTTGCCTTAGGCCTATGCCTAGAATTAGGCCTTAAGTCTAGATTTGCCAGGCCAAACCTGGCAAACAGTGGGAGGGCTTAGGGGTGTGGGGACATGGGGAGGTACACGTGACACTGCTTCTTCTCCCTGCATATAGTTGTGATTCTAATAATAAAACAGGGATGAGGATTATGATATGGGAGAGGGGTGCTAAATTAAGACTTTTCTTGTTCCTCAATAACTGGGAAGCTCTAGAGCAGGGGTAGTCAACCTGTGGTCCTCCAGATGTCCATGGACTACAATTCCCATGAGCCCCTGCCAGCGAATGCTGGCAGGGGCTCATGGGAATTGTAGTCCATAGACATCTGGAGGACCACAGGTTGACTACCCCTGCTCTAGAGAAAGTATTAGATAGGTTCCTTTGCTGGATACTATTCCCAGAGAGGTACCATTTTTACAATGGCCCATGGAACTGAAAATCTCTTTTATAAAAAAAAAACAACTCCCTCCATGTCCCCGTTGATCTAGTAAATAGAACACATGGGGAGAAAGTGATCATATGTTTTCTTCCAAAAAAAAATAATGTCAGGCAAAAAACTGCAATTGGTTTCTTTGACATAAGGGCGTCAATTAACAATCAATGTAATCATCCTAAGGAAGAGAGCCAGCTGTTTACCCCGGAACCTCCTCCGCTAATCGATGAGAGGACAAATGTATGTTTGAACAAGATAAGGCTGAGGGAATGAGTCAATTAAACACCCTCCCCCTTTGTATCTTCTGTATACACAAAGGTACCAGGTTCACCCTTTATAGCATTTCCAGTGGTTTCCTACAGATACATTAGCTCTTATATTGTACATACATATGGGGAGCCAGTAGAAAGAAATGGGAAGACATTTGCAGAACCAGATGCTTGTCATGTAGATTGAAGTGGCTAGCAATCACTGGGCAACCTCAACCCTTTCATTTGTTTCCAGTTGAGAGGTGATGAGCAATAAAGCATTCACAAGGCCTCAGCTGTAACCACAGACATGGGGAGGTACAAAGGGCCATGCAGCAATCTTGGCTAAGAGACCCCTGTTGGTCATAGGCATGGCCATCATCAAATAAGCCCACTTTGCTCACTCCAGAGCGTCTCCTGCCCCTGAGAATGGAGCCAGAAGCAAAGCATCAAGCTCCAGATGGTTCAAGCAAAGAGATCCCTCCTACTTCAATCTAATGAGGGTTTTTGCATCAATGATTTTAATGAGATGTTTCCATTGTTGTCCATTTGAAGAAAGGATGAACTAGCCATTTGACTTACAGAGAAATGAACTGGTGGACCACTCTACTGGAAGACCACTGTCAGCCCACTGTCAGCCCAGAGCAAGAACCCAGTAGGTCTATCAGTGCCACAGAACCACTTGGCTTGGATCCTTCAGTGGCCAAGTTGATCAATATGAACCTACCAGTTGTCTCCACCCACACTGCTGCCAGTATAGGGGAAGAGATTATGGTTTAGCCAATGCCCACCATGGATGCCACAAGGGCTGATCAGCTTGGTTTGCTCCTGGGCCATTGACTTCCCAGACTACCACTGACTTAAAGCCAACATACCAGTGCATAGATGTTCAAGAGTTTTGTTTTCATTCCATCGAATTCCACAGAATATATGTTTGCCATCAAGGCAATCATACGGACAGCCTCGCTATATCAAGCTAGACCTTCATCTAGCTACACAGTGGCCAACCAGTTGCTCTGAAGAGCCTACTCCCAACATAAACAACTCTTCTGTTGGAGGAAGTCTTCAAACTTTGCTCACTGGGCCGGCAGGATATAGGCTACTGCTTCCCTGTGCAGCTATTCAGAGGTTTTCTGCTTCTGGAGGTGGAGGTTCTCTTTAGTCATTATGTCTAGTAGCCACTGATAGACCAATTCCCCATACATTTGTCTGACCTCCTTTTTGAGTAAGTAGATTATGATAGTACTTGGAAGTGTGTCATAGAAATCAATGGGACAACTTCTAGATAAATGAGCTCAGAGTTCCTATGTATAATATGATTCTGGAAAAGCTGGGGACTGAAATGATACTGTTGTGGGATTAATTCTTCCAGTACACTTGTACCTAAGCAGATGCATTCATCCAAGGCAGCATTCACCCCACACCAAAAATCAATATGAACTTCCCACCTGGAGCTCAGCTTGCAGTTTTAACATGCTTTGAAGAACACAGAGGAAAAGAGAGAGAAACTTCTGGATGTGTCTCTGTTAATTGGAATTGATGGCCTGCACCCAGCGTCCCTCCAACATGAACATCCTGCTGGCCTCATCCCCCTCTTCTCCTCCGAGTCCCAGGGTGGTTTCGCTTCCAGTGCCCCTGGCTGAGCAGGAGGAGGGCTGCATCTGTCAAGCTCTGCCTCGGCTTTGCCCCCTCAAGGGCAGGGATGGAACAGCTGGAGACCAAGTTCATAGGCACCTCTTGCTCAGGGAAGGAGACCAGACAGTGATGTTAACATTTTTGTATGGAACAAAAACATGGTTGTGGCCAGAGCTGTGGTTTGGGCAGTCGCACAGTTGGTATAGCTAGGTAATCTTTGCAGGGCAGAATACCTATGAACCAAAAACATCAACTGTGTGTAGATTGTCTGCTAGATTGTAACATTCTGTTGGTGACAACAGCCCAGCATGCAGGCAAAAAGCTGACAATGGAGGGACCTACAGTATTTGCCAGCGTATAAGACGACTGGGCGTATAAGACGACCCCCCAACATTTCCACTCAAAATATAGAGTTGGTCACATTACATTACAGTACTATGAGCCACTATGGGCAGCTATGTCTATCCCAACTGAAGTGCACCCGGCGTATAGGACGACCCCCCCACTTGGAGGCATGTTTTTCAGGGGGGGAAAGTAGTCTTATATGCCAGCAAATACTGTATTTGTAATCCCCTTGACATCTTAATTTGGTCTGAGTCTGCCTGTCAAGCAATACCAAACGTGCTTTTTTTTTAAAGAATTTTTTATTTAGAGGGAGAAAAAGAGAAAAACTTTCCAAAGTAAACCACCCTGAGCCACAAGGGAGGTTGGTATATAAATAAAAATAATAAAATAAATAAAATAAAAAACAAGATATGTATTATCAAATGCCAGCTTTATGCTTATCTTTTTCTCAAATAGCAGTTGTATAATGTATATAATATTCAACTGCCAGTTGAGAAAAAAGGTAAGCATAAAGCTGGCATTTTATATCTTGTTCTTTAATTTTATATCTTGTTCTTTAATTAATTTTTGTTTTATTTCATTATATTGATATACCACCCTCCCTTGCGGCTCATGGTGGTTTACATTGAAAAGTTTCATTAAAAAGTACAATATAATAAGCATCTTGATTTGAATATCTAACACATTTAACAAGAGAAAATAAAACAGTTTAACATTCAGCTGTGGAACATTTGACTCCCTGTTACTGTACTGAGGTTCAGTTCTTCTTCTGTGGATGCAGTTGATCATGGGGAAGGGGGACCTCTGGGCTCTGCTTGGTGGTTGGTTCTCTTGCCTTGACCAAAAGCCTGGAGGAAGAGCAGAATTGTTTTAGCTCTGGCAGGGCCCAGATGTTTTCTGGGAGCTCATTCCACCAGGTAGGGGGCAGGACCAAGAAAGCCCTGGCGCTGGTCGAGGACAGATGATCTTCCCTGGGGCCAGGAATCAGCAATGTGTTGATTTTAGCAGAGCATAGTGCTCTCTGGAGGGTGTGAGTAAAGAGTAGGCTTGTGCACTCACCTTCCAGTCTGGACCACCTCAGCTTCGTAGGAATCCGCTTTGGTCCCCTCGGATATCTCCAAAGCCTCAGGATCTCCGAGGCGGCACTTCGGAGGCCAGGGCCACCATGGCGAGGAGAGCAGGGGCAGTGGTGGCAGTGCACCAGCCAGTGGCCGCACACTGGAGCAGAGCCCAGCCACCAGGTGAGCCTGCCATGTGGAGGGCGAGGGAGAGGAGGGGGCAGGCAGTTGGGTTCTCATTGTCCTCCTCTGGAGGGAGGGAGTGAGGGGAATCTCCAGCTGACCTTTCCAAGGTGCCTCTGAGCGCCCTGAAGCGCGCCTAGGAACGGCTGCCTCAGATATGTCTGACCATGGGGTTTGCTGCCTCGGACCGCCTCAGACCAATTTTTCTCCAAGGCAACCATGCCTTGGAGGTTTTTCAGCCGAGCCGAGGTGCAAATCCCTTGTAGAGAGGTGGTTTCTCAAGTACCAGATTACGTATAGCTTTGAAAGTGATTAGAAGAAGAAGAAGAAGAGTTGGTTCTTATATGCTGCTTTTCTCTACCCAAAGGAGGCTCAAAGCGTTCGCCTTCCCTTTCCTCTCCCCATAACAGACACCCTGTGAGGAAGGTGAGGCTGAGAGAGCCCTGATATTCTTGCTTGGTCAGAACAGTTTTATCAGCGCCGTCGCAAGCCCAAATTCACCCAGCTGGCTGCAAGTGGGGGAGTGCAGAATCGAATCCAGCTCGCCAGATTAGAAGTCCGCACTCCTAACCACTACACCAAACTACACCGGTAGTCAACTGGTAGCTAGCGGAGCTGTTGGAGTGCATTCTGGATGTGAGCCTTCATGGTGTTCCTGTAAGAACTCTGGCTGCTGCATTCTGCACTATTTGAAATTTCCAGATCAGAGATAAGGGTAGGGCCACATAGAGGGTGGCCTCAAAGATCATACCCAGGTTCCTAGCTGAGTGTGCAGCCCATCCAGGTCGGCCAATCGTGCTTCCTCACCTGGACCTTTGCTATCAATCTTTGAAGGATTAAGCTTCAGACGGCTTTGCTTGAGCCAGCTGTCACTGCTTGCAGTCATCTGGCTAATGAGCTTGGGGATGAGTCAGGGTGGCAGTCCATCATGAGGAAATGCTGGTCCTCATTGGCATATTGATGGCATCCCAGTCCAAACATCCATATCAGCTGGGCAAAAGGATGCATAAAGATACTGAATAGGATTGGGGAGATAACTGCTCCTTGCAGCACCCCACATGGGAGTTGTCAGCAATGTGATTTGTTCTCTCCTATTGCTACCCTATATCCACAACCCCGAAGAAAAGAGATCAGCCATTGAAGGGTTGTATTCTGGCATCAGTGAGGTGGCGAGCTAGTAGCTTGTGATCTACTGTGTCAAGGAATTGAATAGTATTAGCAGTGCTGACCCGCCTTGATCCAGCTGGAGGTGCACTCTCCCAGTGAGGGTCAACTGTGGGGCTTAAATATCCTCCTCTTGCTGCTTGGTGGGTGGGAGCTGGTCTCTCTGAAAGGCCCTGTTGGTAAGTTCCCCCTTCCTCAGCCTTTTCTCCCCCCCCCCTTCATCTTCCCCAGGTAAGGGAGGGAAACCAGCAGCTTCCTTTGCCTCCTGTGTTGTTCTCAGGTTTCAGCTCCCTGCTGGAAGGAAGGAAGGCAGCGAGAATCAGTATTTCAAAAATAGAATGTCAAGTGATAGACAGAATACAATGAATGTCTTGACTCAATCCAGTGAGTCAAAAGTTCATCCAGAGAGTCCAAGATCAGCAGAAGGAGCAGGTCACAAGAAGCTGCAAATTTTTATCCATAACCGAAGCCTCCCAGCCCCTAGGTAATATAGGCTGTCAGCAGCCTCTCAGTCCCCATTCTGTGATGACTCACAGGCTTCTATAGTCAGCAACGGTCTTGCTAACCTGGTGTGCTATGTTTCAGACTGGAGCTCTCTTCCAGCACATAGTTGGCATTGCTTAAGTGGCTTAGGAGAGCCAGGTGGGCTGACAAGGCAAGGAGCTACAGCTGCAGGCTGGGCAGAGGAATGAAGAGCTCCTGCAACAACTTTGGAATCTAAGCCCTGGTTTATCTACAACCCCATTCCCTCCTGCCGGTTAGAGGTCTCTGCCTGTTGATGATCTGGCTGGGCTAAGCTGTCATCCAGCTGAGGCTGGGTGAAGCTGGGAGTTCCTGACAAGGCTTTTTCTCCAAGGAGTACTCAATAACAGGATCATATCACCTCATTGTCAGAATTTCTGCCATATTGATTGTGATTAATTCTCAAAGCTGTCATATATGCCTAGCCTGTGATGCTTCCCAGTTCCTGTTTCCCTTTGCACCTCAAGGCCAAATTTCAGCGTCTGTGGTTTATGGTTCTGCTCTCACAGCCTCTCTTCCTCCCTGCAGCCTTGTAGTTAGATTACAGCAATGTTTGGTCTTCCTTGAAATGCAGGTCACAACGTTCCTTTGGGAGGGGGGAAAGAAGGGTGTATTATATGTGTAGCCTCATGCTTGTAACCCCAGTTTTGTCTATGCCTTGAATTCATTTCTTCGTTCCTGATTAAAGATATTTTCTGAAACAGACATTTGCTTGTCTGGAAATCGAGCACTCTGACACCCACAGCATTGCAGCCAGTCAGAGTGCTCTTTGCTCTAAACCACTCTCCATCTCCTCAGAGGGGCTGGGGGAATCCAGCAGTCTTCCCCACCCAGTCTGCCCCTTGGGAGATGTATGGGGATGAGAAGGAGGCAGCTTCCCCCACAGCCTTCACTGCCCAGCCTGGCCCTTGGGAGATGTGGTGGAGGGAGTGGAAAGGAGGCAGCTCACCCAGCCTGACCTTTGGGGGATATGGGGGAGCAGGCAGGAAGGAGGCAGCACCCCCTGCATCCTTCCTTGCCTGGCCCAGCCTTTGGGAGATGGGGGGGCAGGAAGATGGCAACCCACCCCTCCACAGCCTGCCCAACCTGGCCTTTGGAAGATTTGTGGTTGGATGGGAAGGTGGGGACAGTGGTGACCTGTGTAGACACTAAGGTATGGAGGAGTAGGAGGACCAATGGCTCTCCAAATCAACTGTTTTCTCCAGGTGAACTGATGCCTTCTTTCCCTCTTTCCTTCCCTCCCCACTCTTTCTTTTTCTTTGTCTCTTGTTCTTTCATTCATTCTGTCTTTCTCTCTTTCATCTTCTGTTTCATCCTTCCTTCCTCCATTTCTCCCTTTCTCCTTCCTTCCCTCCTTTCTTCCTTTATCCCTCCTTCCCTCCACTCCTCTCCCCCTTTTTCTCTCTTTCTCTCTCTTTTTCTTTCTCTTTTATCAGTTCTTTCATCCTTTCTTTCTTCCTTCTTTTCTCCTTCCTCTCCTTCTTTCTTCTTCTTTCTCCTTCCCCTCCCCTCTCTTTCTCTTTCATCCTTTCACTCTTTCTCTTTATCTCTTTCTTTCTTCTCTCTCTCTCCCTTCCCTTCCTTCTTTTTTCCAAATTTCCTTCTTCTCTTGCTTTATTTTTTCTCTTTCTCCCTTCCTCTCTTCCTCTTTCTTTATGTCCCTTTCATTCCTTCTTTTTTCCTTCTTTATTCTGTCTTTCCTTCCTTCCTCTCTAGCTTTCTCTTTCTCCCTCTTTTTCTCTCCTCTACCTCTCCTTCCCTCCCTCTCTTTGTTTCTCTTTCACTCTCTTTCTCCCACTCTTTCCCTCCCTTTCATTCCTTCTTCTACCTGATTCTTAGGGGAGGAGATGCTGGAGATTGAACCTGGGATCTTCTGCTTGCAAAGCTGGTGCTTAGCAACATAACCCTCTCCCATTGTAACTAACAGACCAAGTCAGTTTTTAAGTCACACCTTGCAGAAATTTTGTAAGTCTACCGTCAGGTGAGTAAAGATCTCCCAGTTTGTAATATGCATTCATTACTACTACATGACATTAGCTCTTCAACAACTGGCTATTTGATTTTTTTTACCTACTAAATCATAAGAAATGTAGCAGAGTTCTTTTGCATTTCCATCTTGCCAAAGCTCGCATGTCCATCAGCAGCTCTTGTCATGAACAAGAGGCACAGGATAAGACCTTTCCAGGGACTCCCCTCGTCCCTTTCTGCCTTTCCCTGCACTAGGGACTGAAGAGGGTAGGGGAGTTGACGAAGCACTGGACCTTCTGGGAAACCCATCAAAATAGAGCTTTGTGTTCTCCACATCCTTTGGCATAAGAACTTAACAAAACCCCTTCTGGATCAGACCAGTGGTCCATCTAGTCCAGAAACCTGCCTCTCACAGTGGCCAACCAGTTACCTCGGAGGGGTCAATGATCAGAGCATAAGTACCAAGGCTTTGCCCTGATATTGCCTCCCAAGTTTTCCCTGGCCACCAATAGGAAATGATGTGGCAGTGTTGCCTGACTACGGCCAGAAAACTCTTGGAGATGTGGGGATGGAGCCTGGAGATGACAGTGTGCTACAGTGGCATAGACTCCAGCCTCCAACGCTTTAATTTTCTCCAGGGAAACTGATGGTAGTCTGGAGATGAGCTGTTATTTCAAGGGATCCCCAAGTCCAACTTGGAGATTGGCATCCCTACCCAGCACTGATATTCATAGGCTGCTGCCCCAAAATCTCATTCTGTTGGGGGCCTGATAAAAATTTCCCCTTACAGCTGCAAAAGCTTGTTCCAGTAAAGGACAGAGGAGGAGTAGCTGTTTTCATGTGGCCTCCCACTCCAGAACATTCTGCTCACTATGTAAACAGGAAAGCCTGAGGAAGGCATTTAGCTTTTAATGTGTACCATGGCCCCATCACTTAGCGCAAGTTGCAAATATACTGTTGTCTCAATATTGTACTTGGAACAGCTTTTAAAATGGATTCGGTGTGTCTCCCCAGCTTCCCCGGTCTGTTTGGATGGGATGCTTCCTGAGACAGGTGCCCCCGAATTGAGCAACAGGCAGTTTCCGTCCCATTTGCTAGGAAAGCAATTGAGTGTGATTTTCCAAAGGTCACAAGATGGATCTGCGATGGAATGGAAATTTTTTTCTGGGCTGAGACCCAAAGAAGAAAGGGTACAGGACAGAACCGAGCCAGGGGTGAGGGCATAGTCTACCGACTAAGATGGCACCAAACAGTCTAGTTCTGTATGCTGTTGAGTGTACACATGTCCCTATTTAGCCAGTTAACAAAGAATAGGAGCCCTTGAAAGCTTGCCTTGGGAAACAGCTGAGGAAAGGTCACTTGCCTTAAGCCACACAGCAGCAAAGGTCTTCAGGCCTTCAAAGGTGCAAAAAAGCATGGGCATATTTTTCAACCATTCTGCTTCTGAAGCCCAAAATACATCTTATGCCCGGGAGGTTGCCTGCGAGGGTTGCCAGCTCCGGCTTGGCATATATCTGTAGATTTTGGGAGTGGAGCTTGATAAGGGAGGAGATGGACATCAGTGGGACACAATGCCATAGAGTCCCCCTTCTAAAGTGGCCATTTGCTCCAGGGTAACGGATCTCTGTAGCTGGAGATCAACTGTAATACCAGGAGATCTCCAGCCACCTCCTGAAATTTGGCAGCCTTGTATCTGCCCCTTCCTCGGGCTCCAGGTGTCTAGGCGGAACCCAGAGATGGGGAAAACAGGCCTACCCTCATCGTCATTTTTGATAACAAAAACAGTAGGGGAGAGAAGCTTGAAGCCCCTTTCTCCCCTTCCCTCAGCACTCTGGAGCCGAATGGAATATCGGATTCCTTTGAAGATGACTTGCCCCATTCCTGTGTGTGACCACAGGTCAGGTTAGGCACCTGTGATGTTAATCGTGTCACAGCTATCTCTCCTCTCCACTGCAGCACAAGGTCACCCCCACCATTACAAAGGCTGTAGCTGCAGAAGCAGGAATCGGCAAAGGGGGCCCTTAACCTTTCTCACGCATTCTTCTCTCCGCATTCTTCTTTTTTCTGAGTGGTTTTCTCCAGTCAGCTCCCCAAACCAGAAAAGAGAAGCCTATAGCCATGAATAAAATGGGGGTGGGGGGTGAGTTGATATTGGCAGTGCAGAATCCACAGGGATGACCAAGGTTTGCCTTGTTCCACCCCAATCCACAAAGAAAAGGCGGACAAATGTGATTAATTTGCCTTGTTCATTAGCAGCAGCTGTTCCTCCATTGTCATCTGGAATCCTATCTTCCTTCTATTCAGTGCTCTTCTGACCCCTCCCAAGTGCAAACAATGAACCATTTATTTCTTCGCCTCCCAAACTACGGTACATATTCTAGAGAATCCCTTTTATAAAATATACTGTTTGCTTTAAAAAAAAAACAACTTTTCAGTGTTTCATTTCCAAAAGATGATTCATGGGGCTTTCTGTTGTGGTTCCATTTACAATGGCTTGACAGGAAAGCAGAGGTCCCCTCTTTCAATGCTGGTACATTCTGGCTTTTCCAGCTATGACAACAGGCCAGGCCTTCTGCTATTCCAGGGGTTGGCAGCTTAGAGTTACCACCTTCTATTATTATTATTATTATTATTATTATTATTATTATTATTATATTTATATTTATATTTATATTTATATTTATATTTATATTTATATTTATATTTATATTTATATTTATATTTATATTTATATTTATATTTATATTTATATTTATATTTATATTTATATTTATATCCCGCCTCCCCCCGAAGGCTCGAGGCGGCTTACATAACCCCGTCCCCTAAAACCATAAAATGACAATAAAATCCGATAATTTACAGTAATGGCAACAGCGATGGCGTAATCTACTCATTTGCTCTCCGCATCCTCAACTATGGAGGGGGGTGACGCTCTCTACCGCCAGTTTGTGAGGGGGGGGGCTGATCTTCTTTCCGCCCGGCCTCAGTTATAAGCCTGGCGGAAGAGCTCCGTCTTACAGGCCCTGCGGAAAGCTGGTAATTCCCGCAGGGCCCTCAGCTCTTCCGGGAGCTCATTCCACCAGGTTGGGGCCAGGACCGAAAAGGCCCTGGCCCTAGTCGAGGCCAGGCGGGCTTCCTTGGGGCCGGGAATGACCAGTAGGTTAGCCCCCGCAGAGCGTAAAGCCCTGCGGGGTATATAGGGCAAAAGGCGGTCCCTCATATATGCTGGGCCTAGACCACGGATGGCCTTGAAGGTCAAAACCAAAACCTTGAACCTGATCCGGAAGGCGACCGGTAACCAATGCAGCTGCCTCAGAACTGGCTGGATGTGAGCCCTCCATGGTGTAGCTGTGAGGACTCTAGCAACCGCATTTTGGACGAGTTGCAGTTTCCGGATCAAGCCCAGAGGCAGGCCGGTGCAGCTCTCTTGGAATTATACTTGAACCCAGGCTACAGAGATCAGTTTCCCTGAAGGAAACAGCAGCTAAGGAGGGCAGAAACTATGACATCATGTCCCCATTGAAGTATCTGCCCCCCCCCCAAACACTGCCCTCACCAGGCATACCTTCCACATCTTCAGGAATTGGCCAAGCTAGAACTGGCAACCCTACTGTCATTTCATGATCTCTCAATTCCACTTTTATTCCACTCATCCTCCAAGGCATTTGAAACCACTTTCACCTCCCAGGCTAAGGTGACCAGATTTTAACATTGGTGAAGTGGGACACAATTGATGCGGGGGGGGGGGTCTTGATTAAAAATTTGGTCTATATGGAGCAACAAAAAGTTTCATAGAATGCATAGAACGCAAAAATAGTATTGTAATATATATATATATATATATTTAGGCTTTTGTAGTCTCCTTCAGTATATATATATATACTGAATATATATATATTCAGTATATATATATATATATACTGAAGGAGACTACAAAAGCCTAAAAGATAGTTACAAAGAAAACACATTGCAAGCCCCTCTGGCTGGCTTTGCAAGTAGGACTACATGTCAGCAAACGGCGAGAGAACTAAACCTAATGGCTGCTGGTTAATTGCTTCAGCAAAAGACACACACTGATCTCCTCTTCCTGAAGAAAAAGGAAGTAGGTGGGAGCCCACCATGTGCTGGGTTTTCCCCACTGCTCCTGGCTGCAGTTCACAGCACTGACCACCTGGCACCACTAGTGAGCACACAGGTAAAGCACACCTACTTAAACAGCTTAACAACAGCCCTTCAAGCTTGACTTCACCAAAGTCCTTGCTGACTGCAATTCCAATACCCTTGCCTGGTGTCACTGTTGTGAAAAACGGGACAGGCCCACCTGACCATTCACCTGGTGAGGGTAGGGTTGTCATCCTCCAGGTGGGGGACTGTTATTACAGTTAATCCCCAGGTGACCGGAATCAGTTCCCATGAAGAAAATGGCTGATTATGAAGGTGGACTATGGTGTTCCCTCTCCAAACTCAGCCCTCCAAATTAGGGTTGTGCACGGCGGCAGGTGTTTCCCAACCCAGAGATGGTAGCCCCAGGTGAGGGATTGACTCATCTGTCCTCACCTGCCCAGCCACACAGTTTAGCCAGGTTCCTCCTGCTCAAGGTTGGCTGGGCCAGCTCTCGGCTCGGGAAATACCTGGAGACTTTGGGGGTGGAGTCAGGAGTGGGCAGGATTTGGACTGGAAGGGACCTCAGTGGAGTCTACTGCTATGGAGTCCACTTTCCAAAGCGGCCATTTTCTCCAAGGGAACTGATCTGTGTCACCTGGAGATAAGCTGTAGAACTGGGGGACCAGCATCCCTAGGACGATCACTCCCTCCCTTCTCTGGGAGGGTGAAGGACAGGCTGAGGGCAGGGCTCCTTTCCAGGACTGTCCTCTTCCCTCATCTGCCCCCAAAACAGTATTTATGGTAAGATCCAAGTCACGAAGCATCATATTGAATATAAGGCAACATTTTGTTTCTTAAATCTCATCAGGTGGTTTCAATTAATTACAAATTAAAAACCAACAAAGCAAGGGATAAAGTAACGTAAGAGGAAAATGCAGGCCTCTAATTTAATCTATAAATTAACTATTATTAAATTTTATGTACCCTGCTTTGTACCAAGAGTCATCCTTCTTGGTGGCTTCTTTCACTCTCTCCTTTCAGCTATAGTGGCAAACTTCCAGGTGGCATCTGGAAATATCACAGAAATACCACTGATCTCTAGAACGCAGAGATCCCAGGCATCAGCAAAAGCACACACTGATCTGCTCTTCCCAAAGACGCAGGAAGCGGACAGGAGCCCACCTTAAACAAAGGAATCCTCAGAGCATATGGCTTAGAATTCCCTACAACCTCCCCTGCCACCTAATGACCACTTGATGCCACTAGAGAGAACACAGGTACAGCTCACCTGCTTAAACAGCTTAACAGCCCTTCAATGCTGACTTCAACAAATTGCTTGCTGATTGCAAGTCCAACAATTCCAAAGGCAAGGCAATTGATCTCCTCAGAATTTATATATTTCCCAACTAAGTCAGTGTGGGAAGTAGTTATTAGCAGCAGACTGTAATCTAGAGTAGTGATCCCCAACCTGTGGGCTACGGACCACATCTGGTCCATCGACTAATTGGAGGTGGGCTGCGAAGGACGCCTCCCCCCCCCCGGCCCTTTACTTCATCCCCCCCGGCCCTTTACAAAACACTTCGGGTGTCATTGACTCCCATCACTCCCAGATGGGACTATCGGAGTACTGTGTGCAGTTCTGGAGGCCTCACTTCAAGAAGGACGTCGATAAAATTGAAAGGGTAGAGAAGAGAGCGACGAAGATGATCTGGGGCCAAGGGACAAAGCCCTATGAAGATAGGTTGAGGGACTTGGGAATGTTCAGCCTGGAGAAAAGGAGGTTGAGAGGGGACATGATAGTCCTCTTTAAGTATTTGAAAGGTTGTCACTTGGAGGAGGGCAGGATGCTGTTTCTGCTGGCTGCAGAGGAGAGGACACGCAGTAATGGGTTTAAACTTCAAGTACAACGATATAGGCTAGATATCAGGAAAAAGTTTTTCACAGTCAGAGTAGTTCAGCAGTGGAATAGGCTGCCTGAGGAGGTGGTGAGCTCCCCCTCACTGGCAGTCTTCAAGCAAAGGTTGGATACACACTTTTCTTGGATGCTTTAGGATGCTTAGGGCTGATCCTGCGTTGAGCAGGGGGTTGGACTAGATGGCCTGTATGGCCCCTTCCAACTCTATGATTCTGTGATTCTATCTTTTTGCAGAAACAAGCTCAGGGTTCCCATTGAGTTGTCATTGTCATGAGTTAAGATTTCCATGAAAATTAAATGTTCCTTATGTTCATTGTTGTGGCGTGTCTGTATCTTATTTTGAAGGGATGTTTAAACATTACCATAGCGACCAGAGAGCGTTAGGGCAGTGGTTGAGAGTAGAGGAGTAAACTACCCCCCCCCACCGGGCCGCAGTAAAATTGTCAGGCGTTGAGTGGTCCCCGGTGATAAAAAGGTTGGGGACCACTGATCTAGAGCACCGGTCTGCAACCTTTTTTTCAGTTGCGGACCGTTTCCAAGGGGTGGGGGGAGGGCGACCCGGGGCCCCCGTGCATGCGCGGCAGACCCCGCGCAAACACGCATGCGCGGGTCTGCCGCACATGCGCATTTGCTCCTGCCTTGTCCGCAAACGCGCACGCGTGGCGGTTTCGCACATGTGTGGGCCTGCCGCGCATGCACGTTTGCGCTCCCAGCAGCCACGCTTCCGGTGTCCCAGCGTTTGTGCCGCCAGTGTGCCAGCGACCATGCTTCCCTCTCCCTCTCCTCCCACAGAAAGAAGCTTGACCGATTTGCTCTCAGCCTGGTGAACTTCTCGCTGCGGGGGTGGGCGGGGAGAGGGAGCCACGGCCCGGTGCCGAGGCCTTCGCAGCCCGGCACTGGGCAGCAGCCTAGTGGTTGGGGACAACTGATCTAGAGAACCAGGTTTGATTCTCCACGCCTCCCCAAACTGCTGGATGACCTTGGCCAGTCACAGCTCTCTCAGGAGTCTCTGAAGCCCTCCTACCTCACAAGGTGACTGTTATGAGGAAAGGAAGAAGAAGAAGAAGAGTTGGTTCTTATATGCCACTTTTCTCTACCCGAAGGAGTCTCAGAGTGGCTTACATTTGCCTTCCCTTTCCTCTCTCCACAACAGACACCCTGTGAGTTGGGTGAGGCTGAGAGAGCCCTGATATCACTACTCAGTCAGAACAGTTTTTTATCCGTGCCGTGGCAAGCCCAAAGTCATCCAGCTCTCTGCATGTACGGGAGTGCAGAATCGAACCTGGCATGCCAGATTAGAAGTCTATACTCCTAACCAATACACCAAACAAGGGAAGGCTGTCGCTGTGAGCCTCATTAAGGCAGAGAAAAGCAGGGTATAAAAATCTACTCTTCTTCTAATAAGAAATGCGTCTTTTTCAACCACCTCTTTTCTCCTAACCTTTAAATTATGTTGTATTGAAATTCTTCTTTGCATTAGCTCAAAACTACTTCTGCAAATGTGGTAAAAACTACAACACTCTGTGTGTGTGTAAGAGAGAGAGAGAGAGAGAACACACATGTGAAAGAAGGCTTTTCCCAGAAGATGTATGTATAGCCCAACCTAAACATAAGGTTGATTATTTTCCAGTTCTCTGCTTTCCTCTGGTCATCATGATCATTTTCAGCTCTGGAAAAAAAATAAAACAATCCTCTTGCACAGTTGTTTTCATTGACCAAACGTCAGCATGATGATGCAGCAAAGGCACCGTCTTTTGAAGCAGAAACCCATTCCCTCAGACAGATGGAACACTCCCGCCAAAGCTGTTGCCAAGTTGTCTGAGACCAGCAAACTAATTGACAAGGCCTTCATGACGTGACAAATGGCTCCAGTAACAGAGGTGGTCTATCATAATATACCTACTCGGTCTGATCAACATCCTAGCCCAAACCTATCTAATCAGGAGAACAATTTCTGATTTTTTTTCCTTCCAACTTGTTGGGCAGCTGTTGTCTCTGGGGAGAGGTTGGTGGGGCTGGGGAGCATCTTCTACATAGACATATTAACTTGGCAAACGTTCTGTCATCATCCATCTGATTCAGGCAAGATGTTTCAGGAATCCTGAACAGCTCCAGGACAGAAGTTTCACCATAAGTTCCATTTGCGTGTACACAAAATCTTGGAAGACTCTGCTAACTTCTAACATCCATAGAAGCTGTTTGGCATGTGTAGAACTTATCCAGAGGCTCCGATCACCACTTTTTACTTCACTATCATATATACTGATGAACAAAACGAGCACAGCCTCTGTCAGACCTGTACCACAAGGGCACAATTGATCATTTCAAAGGACTTATTTGTAACCATCTGTAAGCGCTGCTGACTGCAAGACATTACAGTGCACAAATGTAAATTGCAAGGTTGCCAGGTCCGGGTTAGGAAATATCTGGAGATTTGGGGGAGTGGAACCTGGGAAGGAAGAAGAGGAAGAAGGAAGTTTTTAATACCCCAATTTTTGCTACCAGAAGGAGACTCAAGAAGGCACAATTGTCTGGGCTGAGTCTGCATGGGCCGCCATGTTGTGTAATGAGTTAGCTGAAGTCTTCAAACTATTTGGAGGAGGAGCTGGAGGGCAACCTCGGGACACAGGCAGAAGCTCAGACATGCTATCAGAACTTTTTTCACAAGTAAATGGAGCTGGTAGACAAAAAATAAAAATTCTGAGAATCAGATTGTCACAGATTATGTGACAATCATGGCAGCCAGCCAATCAGCTTTCTACTAGCTTTACCTATGAAACACTACCATCAACACCACCACAATACCCCCAATGAGAAATAATAATAAAGACAATTCCCTCAATAACCAAAAACATACAATGACAAAAATCTTTTAGAAAAGACCTCTGACCATCTATAAATCAGGTTCTTTAGTTTTCTAGTATCACAAAAAGATATTATTAGAAATCAAAATTTCACAATTATATATTTCATTTTCCATTCCTAATTATATATGCCATTAATTTAAAATAATATAATAAATATATATTTACATCTATTAAATCTTCATTTTAGAATACATTTTACTCTCTTCTTTCTGATAAAGAAATCCTTAACTAATTTATTCAACATAATAGTAATACTCCCATTACTTATTACTTTAAGATAATTTACAGTTGGCTCCCAATTTACTGTAAAACTATCTAGCATTTGGTCTCCCATTAATGTTGTTAACTTATCTAATTCTGCATATTCCTTAACCTTATCTAACCATTTATTTATACTTTTCTACCACTTCCTACTGGTGTTGGGAATGAACTGGCTGGAGAAACACAACCCTGCCATAGACTGGGCCAAGCAGGAACTCAAGTTCCAGCACCCCTGCCCACATCAAGTGGTCAGATCACTGTTGGGAGTCTCAGTGACTGAGAGCCTGTCCTCTTGTCCAGTTGAATACTGGGAATACCAGCCTTAGAGGGAAAGGGGGTGGACCAACTTTCTCCCCATCAGCCCTATGATTGGGCATAGACCTCAAGGCTGAAGCTTTGTTGCCCATGGACCGCTTGTATTCCCAGTCTGGACAGGGAAAGTATTACCCGTGGGACACTTGTATTCCCTGGTTGAAGAAGGCATTGCAGTAGTTCCTGGAGAAGAACCTTCAGTGGGGATTCATCCATCCCACAACATCTCTGACCTCTGCGCCTGTCCTCTTTGTGAAGAAAAAGAGTAGCAAGTTATAACTCTACCATGGCTACAGGGTCTTGAACAAAATCGCCACCTGGAACTGATATCGTCTACACCTGATCTCTTGAGTTGTTGGAGAAAGTGAATGGAGCTCACATATAAAGAGGACCTCTGGTATAATCTGGTCTGTATTTTGGAAGCAGACAAGTGGAAGATGGCATTTGGAACCCACTATGAACAATCTGAATAACAGGTCATGCCTTTCAAACTCTGCAAGTTCCCGGATGTGTTCCAGCACTTCATCAACAATGTATTTCAAGATCTGCTGGAATGATTTTTGGTAATTTACTTTGAGGATATCTTGATCAACTCCAGGGACCCGGTGCAGCATATAAACTTGCCTTCCACCTGAGGACCATGGGTTACTTGGGACACCAGAATTCACCTCAGGGAATCCAGATGGACCTGCAAAGATTGAAGCTATAGTCCGGTGGTGGGAACCCCAAACTCAGAATGATGTTCAACGGTTCCTGGGTTCACCAATTATTATTGGCAATTCATCCCTGGCTTTGCTACCTTGACTGTACCATTAACCCATCTTCTGTGGTCTCAGGAACCATTTCACTAGACCTCAGCCATGCAAGAGCTGAAAAGGTGGTTTGCCATGGAGCCAGTCCTATGGCATCCTGACCCCAATGCTTTGAGAATTTCCCTTGGGGGCGTACTGTCACAGCAGACATCTACCACCCTCTGCACCTGTGTCCTTACTACTTTTGCCAATTGACACTGGCAGAGATTAACTATACCATCTAGGATTTACTGGCCATCAAGGCAGGATTCAAAGTCTGGCAGCACCACCTAGAGGGAACTCAGCACCTGGTGCAGACAGACCACTGGAATCTGGCATACTTACAATCAGTGTGTCAGCTCAACCACAGGCAGATTAGGTGGGCTCTCTTCTTCTCCTGATTCCGGTTCCAGTAAGTGCCCAGTACTCAAAACAATAAGGCAGATGCCCTGTCCCAGAAGCCTATAATGACTTCAGAACTGGCTCCTGAGGTCTTTGCCATGACCACCATTCAACCCTCACTTCAGCTATACACCTGTAAGAGTCAAGCACAAGATCCCTGGATGCAGCAAGACCTGCAAACCCCTTTATCTACAGCCAAGTCAGAGTTCTGCCACCAAAATGGGCTATTAACCCATTAAGGCTGGCTATTGTCAGGAACTGACAGTCTAGCAACAAGACTTCTGAATAAAAGAAAGCTTTATTGCATAGCAGTTCAGGATCCTAGACGTCTCAAAGTCGAATTTGATCAATAGTTGAAATGCATCCCCTTTTACACACAAATTCTCCCGCCCAAACCCAGCCGAGTTCCCAGAGGCCCGAAACCCCCTCCGGCAGGTGCCAATCCAGGAGGTGAGCTAAGGATGATAACAGGCCCGTCTTCAACCTTGAGATCTTCACAGAGTCTACCTGCAGAGATAATACAGTCTGGCAAAAATGTAACAGTTACTAAATCACTACACAAGCATTTCAGGGTTACACGGTTAAGAAAATACTGACACACAGATACAAGATGGAGTCACTCAGGTCAAGCACAAATCATGGCAGGGGGAGGTTCTGCACTTGTCCCGCAACATGCCACCTGCAGGGCACTTTGGGTGGTTCAAGATACTTCACCTAGTAATACAAACATTATTGTGGCCAGGTATGTGCGCTCTTGTGAAACCTGCATTGTGAAAAACCTACCAGGCAAGTCACCTGGACTCCTATTACCATTACCAACACCCCTGGACTTAATCATTGATCTTCCCCAATCCAGCTCACGCACCAGCATTTTGGTGACTGTAGACCTGTTCACTAAGGTGAGCCTTTTCATCCTCTGTGAGAGGCTGCCATTGGCCCAGGAGACTGCGCAGCTATATCTCCAACATGTGTTTCAGCTCCATGGTCTTCCAGAGCATCTGATATAAGATTGTGGCACACAGTTCACTTCATGCTTCTGGAAAGCATTAACTCCCTCCTTGGGACCACAGTCCATCTCTCAGTCTCTCCTCTGAACACCAACCGCAGTCTGACGGCCAAACATAGCAAGTCAGTGCTGTCTTCATAGCTATGTGAATTACTGGATGGCTCTGCTCCCATTGGCTGAGTTCGCATATAACAACTTCCTACACACATCAACAAAACAGACCACCTTCATGGCCAACCATTCTCGTTTCCTGGCTGCCACTCTGTCAACAACTATGGTGCCTGCCACTGAGATTTTGGCACAAGAACTTCCAAGCCCACCATGCCCACCATGCCATCCTCTGAGAGGAACATGACTAGGCCAAATGAGCCTGTAAGGCCAATGCTGACCAAATGTGGCAACCAAGAGCAGACAAAGTATGGTTGTCTACCTGCCATTTACGCAGCTCCCACTATAGCAGAAGCTGCATGCCTGCTTCATTGATTCATTCCTGGTCTTTGAACAGATCAATCCAGTAGCCTACTGGTTGCAGTTGCCCTATACCCTTCAGGTGAACCTGGTCTTCCACTAGCCTTTGTTGGTACCCGCAATGCCGCCAGATCCCCACCATCCTCGTCAATCAGCACCTGCAACAGTCCTGGCAACCAGCCATGAGGAGTATGAGGTTAGCCAGATTCAGGACTAGCAGAGTAGTTCTGCTGTGGAATAGGCTGCCTAAGGAGGTGGTGAGCTCCCCCTCACTGGCAGTCTTCAAGCAAAGGCTGGATACACACTTTTCTTGGATGCTTTAGGATGCTTAGGGCTGATCTTCCCCAGCATGGACAGCTTTGCTTAGGTCCCTTTCCTGACTTATCACCTTGGATCTCCTTCTGATCCCAAGGTGGCCTCAGCTCCTGCAAGGGCTCCGGCCCACAGCTAGGGACTTCCTGGGGACTGGAGCAGTCTTTCCGCTGGGGTGTGCCAGCCCTTGTGACTCCCATAGTGTTCTATATTGTCTGCCTCCTAGTTCTGTCCATTGGCAAAGGAACCCACTCCTGAGACCTTGGGAGGCTCATTGTGCAGAGGCCACTGATTGCATGCCTGCATATGTCATCTTCTGAGCCCCCAGTTTGGAAGCCACAGGCAAGGAGTCAGCTGCCTCCTTGAGATCCTTCTTCATTTGAGGCCCCAGCCCAAAAGCCTCAGGCAGGCTTTCAGCCAACGATTTGAAGTCCTTCTTCATTGTCTTTGGGGCTTTCGTGCTGGAGCTGTGCATAGGTGCAACCCCCAGAGTTTTTCCTCCACTCATCTTTTGACTAAATAGTAGAAAAAGGTTTCTCACTAGTGGGTGAGTGGAGCTAGCCATGAGCCTGCTACCTGAGCAGAGGGGTATTCAAAACTGGGAGGCCAGCCCATTTTCACCCAGTAAGGCCAATCAAATTAATTTGAAAATTAATAGCTCTACCTGAGTGAACAGGCATGACTGAACCATCTGTGGATGTCTTCCTCCACTGAAGTAGAACTACTTTTTCTTCAGCCCGACATTCTGGTGGCTGGAAGGATGCTGCTCATAGAACCCAGTGGATGATCCAGATGCAGAACCCACTGCATGATAAAATGCAGAATGCAGGATGCAGAACCCACTGCATGATAAAACATGCAGTCAGAGGGGCTGGTCATCAGACATGAATGACTGCACAAGGCCACGTGTACCCACTGTGCTCCAAGAGCCTTTGTTCGGTGCTTACCTCAAGTCTCATCTTCAAAAGCATCAGGTTGTTCTGGACAGAGAAGACAAACTATCTTTGGCTTTGCCCTGGATTCGTCATTGTTTCCACAGGAGGAACACTGTTAATTTATTCTTTTGCCATGATAAGAATGAACAACAAAAAAAGAATTCTTTCCCTGGAGCCCTGCCGCTGTTCCCATCAGAGATGACGAAAACAGCACTGAAAAATCTACTAGACAAGCTGGATTGTTTTAGAACTCTACTAAATTTGGGATGTGAGAAGTGTGCTTGTGAAAAAATATAGACTTAGAACCCTGGTCTCACAGGCTGCTTTGGCTCTTAAGAGCAGAGCAATCTGGGATTCCAATTTCACATTGGAGAAAACTCATATCAAATTCAAGTTTTAAGTGTCCAGCAGGGAGGGGAGGATTCCAATTTCCTGCAATTGTATGTGGAAAACTAAACACAGCAGAATTTGAAAATACAAACTTTAATTTGACATATACATTTTAAAACCATTTCTCTTTGGGAAGAGGACTTGCGGCATTATGACAAGTGTGAGAGAGAGATGATATAGATTCCGTTGCTGCCTCCTTGCAGTAGTTTTGAACTCAATCGTCAAAGTTACTTCCCAATAAAGGTCCGCTCTGCCCCTTCCCAAAAAACCGTCATTTTCTAGGTGAAGAAAAAAGTAGGATTATTTTAATGAATATTTGTGTCTTAACGAGCACACAATTTGGGGAGGCTCACACATCCATTTTGATTGTTAACTCACACCATCCTCAGTGACAGCAACCATATAAGACAGTGGTCCCCAACCCCAGTTCCAGGGACCGGTCCGTGGATCAGTCAGTACCGGGCTGCGCCTTAGTGGCTGCCCTGCCACTCTGCCACTGGCTCACCTTTAGTGCTTTCCAGAGGCCGCCATGGCTGGGGCTCCCCCTCGGTGTGGCACTGCGCAGCTGCTGCTGGCAGCACCACCGAGCGAGAGGCGGGAAGTCAGGGGCACCGGCGGGAAAGCAAGTGGAGCAGGGGCTCAGGCGGTGGCGTCCCTCGGCAAAAGACTACCCCCCCCCGCCTCAGTAAAATTGTCAAGCGTTGACCGGTCCCCAGTGATAAAAAGATTGGGGACCACTGATATAAGATACCCATTAAATGACAAAACATAATTTCACCCCAAAAGGCTATGTTGGGGATCATGTGTCCTGCATGGACAAAATCCATGTGGGGATGGGAGCTACAATAAGGAGGGGACTTAAGTGACATAACAGCAAAAAGTTGACTGGGTTCAGCCCCATGCATTGGCATCCTAACTCAACATTACATATGAAGATGCCTTGTCACACCACTGGTACATCTATATTTGACTGATAGTAGGTCCCCAGGATCTCAGATGGAGACTTTTCTTTCTCACCATCTGGTCTGAGAAGCTTTACCTGGAGATTCGGACACTTTCTGCATACAAACCATGTGCTCCACAAACCAATGATCCACAGCCCCCCACCAAAGAAGGAGGACCAAACTGCATGCCTCCCACTGCAAACATAGACGAAGAGTACAAAGGTGCCCCTGACAACCAAGGCACAGGGCCATGTCCTACCATGTGCTTCACCACTTAGTGGAGCAATGACCCCCTGCACACACCCATCCCTGTATCTGCTATGGAAAACTTGCACCCAGAAAGCTGTGCCTTCATGCCGATAGCATTATATCCTTAACAGCAGCCCCCTAAATAGTCAACCTGAGCTCCCCCTCCCTACAAAATGCCCAAGCTTGCAAAAGCCTTCAGGATGAAATTCTCATCCTTTCTCAAAATCATAGATTTGAACACAGAACTTCATTCCACATTTCTAGGCAAAAATGGTGCTCAGAACTAATTCCTGAATATGGCTGGAGGGCAGGACAGGATCAAAGAAGAAATCTTCCTCCCAGAGTAAGCACTGAAGTCGTGAGCCCACCAGTGGGAAAGAGACTGCCTCTTTCCTATCCAAGATGCATCCCTGAGTTGATGCCAAACAGTCCACCTTCCCATCCCACCCCCGGCCCATCTACAAACTTGAGAGGACACAAGACTGTAACAGCACATCCCCAAGAGGGGCAAACATAAGCAGCTCTTGACAGAGCCCTAAGCGTCTTTCCCTGAAGGCAGCAGCCAGCCTGTTCACCAGCAGTCCAGCCCCAGGCCAGCACATCCCGCTTGTGCGGGAGCAGCTCTGAGCCTGACTGTAGGTATTCAGGAGTCTGCCCAGTATGAGAGAGGCCACATCCCACAAAGGAGTCATGCATGCAGAGCTCCCACTTTACCATTTAGGGACCCCTCCCCCATGTGCCCCAAGCCAAAGCATAGCAGGAGTTAGCAACAAGGGCTAAAGGCATTCCCTATGAGGCAGAGTCCCAACCAGGCAGGTAGAATACCATGGATAGACACGGGAGCCCTCTAGTGGCCCCTGCTGGCCTCTGCCTCTGAGAGAATGCCTTTATTCCCAATTACTAACTCCTACATGCTATGTTGGGGAAGGCACTGGCAAACCACCCCGTATTGAGTCTGCCATGAAAACGCTAGAGGGCGTCACCCCAAGGGTCAGACATGACTCGGTGCTTGCACAGGGGATACCTTTACCTTTTACCTTTACATACTATGTGATATAGTGATGTCTCTGAGCATGTGCAAAGCTCCCCTCCCAATACCAGAAAAAAACCCAGTTAGTCCTTTCATAACTGGGACTGGGGAAGAAAAGGGATCTGGATAGCAAGATTTAAACCTCTTATTTAAAACGGTTACTCACTAACCTATGGTATCATTTGAAGCCATTTTAGGGGCGAGGGCAGGTAGAAACTAAACTGTGGGAGTACATTATCCCATATAACCATTATTAAGCATACCTCAATCAGGGGTAGTCAGACTGTGGCTCTCCAGATGTCCATGGACTACAATTCCCATTAAAAGCATTTGCTTGCAGGGAATTCACAGGCTCATGGGAATTGTAGTCCATAGACATCTGGAGAGCCACAGTCTGACTACCCCTGTCCTAAATCTACAGGGAGCCCAGGCTAGCTGGAGCTTGTCATATCTTGGAAGCTTGAGCAGGGTCAGCCATGATTAGTAATGGGATGGGAGACAACCAAGGAACACCAGAGTCTGTGTGCAGAGGCAGGCAAGGGCAAATCACCTGTGAATGTCTCTGGCCTTGAAGGTCCTACTCAGGTGCCCTACATCAGCTGCAGCCTGACGGCAAAAAAGGATCAGTCTTATGTTCCCTCTCTTTGCCACAGTGTCAAACTCCAAGGTACTTCCTTAGCAAAACCATTTTTTTAGGAGTACTGCATTTTTTAAACGTTGAAATTTCCAAATGCTTAATAAAGCGGTTCTCCCTAAATACCTCTGATCCACATCAGAAAAAAATATGAAAGGGGGGGAAATGATTAGATGTTCTTTAGTCTCGCATTCCAGACTCTCCGTCAAAAAAACACGGCATGACGTTTTCTGCTGCTTCTTTGCTCTGAGTGCAAGTTCTAGCCTCAGAAGACTTGTTCCCCCTCTCATCTCACTTTTGCTGGAGTTATTAGGCATCAACAAGTGTGAGAACAAGAGCAAAACGCCACAGCTTCCTAAAGAAGAGCTGGTTTTTATACCCTGCTTTTCACTACTGAAAGTGGCTTACAATCACCTCCCCTTCCTCTCCTTGACAGTCTTTTACAGCAAAAGCAAACCATGGTGTCATACCTTAAAACATGAACCGATTTGTAATGACATATGTTTTGGTGTTGTGGAGGTTGCTAATCTATTTCAACCCATTTGATGAAGAGGAGTCTACCCTTCAAAAGCTGAAGACAGTCTTCAAGCATTTTCAAGGCACTCCGTTTGGTCTAGCAGCCATTCCCTGAAATACACAACTCAAGAGTCTGTCTTCTAGTCTAAAGCCACTTGTTGGCTTGGACCCAGCAACGCACAAGCAGAAGCATAAGTGGATGTAGCACAGTTCTCCTTGTGCAAGATCTTTGTGCGGCTTTCTATATATTGCAAAGCCCAAAAATTGGTACCACAAGACCAGCTGGTGCAGGTGGAAATACAACTCTGACCTGCCACTAGTGGCTTCCACCATTTGTGGAAGAATACCAAAAAGTGGAAGTATGGCTCTAGTTTAACCCAATGTCTGGTGTTCGGTTTTATCAGAAAACGGCACACATTTAGAGGGCAACAATCTGACAATCATCCCATTTTTTAAAAAATGGGAAGGAGATTCAGAAGAGTGTTTCAAAATTTCTTTTAATCTGCCCAAAGCACATACTGATTAGTGAATATGAAGGAAAACACAGCAGCCAGTTCTTAGTCACTGACAAGGGAAAGGCAGATGAAAAGTCGTGTAGTCTTGAGTTGAATGGCCTTTGATTCTAGAACAGCACTGTGGACAAGTACACAGAAAACAGAGCACATGCAAACAAATTTTGTTGGCCTGCTGAAATGGATTCCTGAGAAGAAAACAAACATTCCTGCCAGTCTCTGTCTTGGGAGTGCGCAGACACCTCATTTCCCACACAGGTCTAGCTGGATAATTTTATGTACATCCAACGCCAAGGGTACAATGCTGACAGGCACACAACAACAAGAAGCCCCTCCAAGCAGGCTCTTCTCCCCACAGCAGAAATAGAAGGAGGCTGGGCATGCTAGAAGAAATGCAGATATGCCCACAGCAAGGAATTTGGGAGCGATTCTGGATGCTTCCTTTTCAATGGAAGTCCAGGTCACAGGGGTAGCGCGCATGACATTTTACTATCTTTGCCAAGTGAGGCTACTAGCACCCTACCTGCCTCTGGACTGCCTGGCCACAGTGATCCACACAACGGTCACCCTAGACTGGACTTCCGTCACTTGCTCTACACTGGCCTACCCTTGTCATTGAACCGGAAACTCCAGCTGGTGCAACATGCAGCTGCTGGGTCCTCACTGGTATACCTTGGAGGACCCATATCCAACCAGTGCTGAGGCAGCTCCATTGGTTACCAGTCAATGGCCCAGACCAAGTTCAAGGTTCTGGTTTTGACCTTTGAGGCCATTCACGGCTTGGGCTCTGCCTACCTGAGGGACTGCTTGTTTCCTTATGGCACCCTGTAAGGCAATTTGCTCAGCGGGTACTAATTTGTCAGAGGTCCTTGGCCCCAGAGAAGTACGCCTGGCCTCGACCTGGGCCAGGGTCTTTTTGGTCCTGGCCCCAACCTGGTGGAATGAGCTCCTGGGAGAGCTAAGAGCCCTGACGGAGGTGTCACAGTTCCACACGGCTTGTGAAATGGGGCTCTTCCACCAGGTCTTCGGTTGAGGCCAGGTTAAGATCAAGGGGCCCTCCTCAGGCTCTGCTATACCATTGGGCGAATCCCTTGATTGATGGCTGTGCGAGGTAGGAAGGTTTTTGCCTTCTTGGTACGTTGGGGATAGAGTTGTTTTTAGGGGATTGGGTTTTTTAGCTAATTTGTAAACAAGTGGCGGTATGGAGGGATCAGGGTATGGAGAGGGAGGAAGAGTCTGTTGCTTCTCAGCCTGCCCTCCCTTCAGCAGCCTCCTGCCCCCAAGAGGGCAAGCTGCTTGCATCAGCACCTCGCAGCACACAGACTGCATTCGCGAGAGGGTGATCGCGGCTAGAGAATTGGTTACTATGATTCTATGATCTGCCCGCGTCCAATCGTCTGGCACTTCACTTCTTCTTCAAGACTGTCAAAAATAAAAAGCAACCAGCCTGTCGGAAATTACATCCACAAGTTCTTTCAGTACCCTTGGATGCAATTCACCTGGCCCAGAGGACTTAGTTTCATTTTAAAAAACAAGATGTTTATGGACTATCCATACAGAGATCCTAGACTGAAGGTCCCACCCCTCATCACGCAATAAGATCTTGTTGAGTACAATTTCCTTCGGAAGACTTAGAAGGAATCTCTTCATCACCTGTTACTTTCACTTCCTTGTCCCCACAATGGTCCTACCAAGTACACTCATTCTTACTGTGAACATAACTAAAGAAATCAAATCAAAAACTGCAAAGGCATTCCCCACCCCTCCTAAGTTTCTCTCTAGTTCTAGGGGCTGGGGGTGGAATCTGGATGTTTTGAGACTTGCAAAACTTGTTGCATCTTTTGGACTCTCTAATATAATAAAATAAAAAGCAACCAGCCTGATTCTGTAGGGATTTAGGAGCCAACCCTAGCCTGGATAGCCTAGACTCGCCTGATCTCAGCCAGAAGCAGGACTGGCCCTGGACAATATTTGGATGGGAGACCTCCAAGGAACACTAGTGTTTTGTCTCAAAGGCAGGAAATGGCAAACGTCCTCTGAACGTCTTGCCTTGAAAACCCTCATTCTACGTTAGCTGTGACTGAATGGCCCTTCCCAGCACCACAGAAGGCATGGTAGTTCATGGAGAAGCAGTTAAGATGCACTGTTCTTTGTTCTTCCTCTTCATTCATAGGAAGGGGGCCTGAAGGTGGAGAAGCACTTTGTGGTCTATTTCTCAGGGACTTCAAATGCCTGAATCCTAATCAGCAAAGGTCATGATTTTCTGAAATCTCATTTCAAAGAACTCTTGTGCTAATGTCACCTCCTCTGTGCCAGAGCACCCTAAACACGGAAGCACCTCATTTTTAGCCCAAACAGCCAGCCTGATGAAGACAGTATCTAGAAATCCCTCTTTACAAGTTAAAAAGCACACACAAAGAAAAACAATAATTAAAAAAATAACAGAACCAAGTTAGAGTCCAATGGCACCTTTAAGGCCAGCAAAGTTTAATTCTTATGAAGATATCTGAGGAAGTGTGCATGCACACGAAAGCTTATCCGCAGGAGGTGCTACTGGATTTTCTTCTGTTGCTTCCTATCAAGTTACTGATGTGAATTGATCTTTAAAAAAAATAGGTAGCTGTATCTGTCACCAGGCCTATAGCTTCTCGTGTTGTTTTCATTTTTAATTTTTAACCCGCCGCTCCCAGCAAGCTGGCTCACGGTGGGTTACATCATTTTACACTTTTTGTGGGTTCTCAAGTTCCTCAGTAAATTGTTGAGGAGGGGATGAGAGGTGTCTTCCTCAGAACGTTACCTGACTCCTTTATTCCTACTAATTAAGGTAAATGGGATTGCAGCCTGTAGCCTGAAACTTGGGCTCAGATTACCTGATCTACAGGAAATATCAATCTGTAAGCACTGTCCCAGAGGAAGACACCATGGCAGGAATGAGCCTTCAGAATTGTTCCAAGTGTGGTATAGTGTTTAAGACTGGTGGCCTCTAATCTGCAAACCTGGATTTGATTCCCCACTCCTCCACATGAACTCCCTCAGCTCCACCTGCCATGCAAGGTGCCTGTTATGGGGAGAGGAAGGGAAGGCAAATGTAAGTTGTTTTGAACCACATGACACCTGCTGGGTGACCTTGGGCCAGTCACAGTTCTGTCAGAGAGGGAGAGGAAGGGAAGGCAATTGTAAACTGCTTTGAGACTCCTTAGGACAAAAGAAAGCAGAATATAAAAACCAACTCTTCTTCTTCCCAGGGTTTCCAACGATCCAGCTTCCTCCAGGGTGAAGGGCAAAGCATCAGGGGCTTCCCTTTCTCATAACTTTCCTCAAAGGACATCTCTATGGCAGAGCATTGGGAAAACAGCTCTTTGTTCACCTGAACTAGGTGCAGGATGAGCCCTTCCTTTCCCATCATGTTATGCTGGAAAAAACCCAACAGTTGGTTAATCCAATCACTGGGCTTGGCCGCAGCCTGTATAGATACAGCAGATCATGGAAGAGTGAAAGCTGGAAGCTTTTTGCTGTAGGAAGCTACTTCTACCCTGCCACGTTTGTAGATCACACTGGCTATAACAGTATCATATTGCCTGAAAAGATCTTAAGTCAATGATTCCGTGGCTTAAATCTTGTGAAGTTCTCAAAAGGTCCAGGTTTTTTAGTGGTCTCACCCCTATTATGACTCATCTAGGCGCTCCTGAGTTCATAAGCAAACAAGAGTCCAATTTGAATCCTGCTTCTGGCTACCCAAGCTGGCAGCGGAGATCCAGCCTCGCCCTCTGCAGGATACCAGGCAGCATCAGGAAGCCAGATGCCCTCTCCCCGACTGAATGGGCAAGAGGCAACAACCCACAGCCAGAGGTAACATTAGCTTAAACCCAACTGTCAATCACAAACTCTTGGTTGTTAGAAGACGGAGATCCACTGGGCCTTCCCTGATAGCGGGGAGGGTGGGGGGACGAATACAGGCGCAATTCTGGAGTTTGAAGAAAACCCATTTTCTTCATTTAGCTGCCAAGGATGGAAGAACAAAACATTTGCAAAATGCCATAAAAACAAACCGGAAAAATATAAATAGGAGATTTAAAAATAAATCGGAGTCATCTTTTCTTTTCCCAGCAACCCCATCCCCGCCCCAGAGCCAGCACTGCAATCTCTGGCCTCCGACAAGGCCTGGTCTCAGCCATCTGTGGCCAAGATGACGGAGGCCCCAAAGATGCCAACGTTCTGCCCAATCAGCTTCATCTGGTTCCAGAACTCGACCCTGCGGGAGTCATGCCAATATCCCAAGTTGCCGTCAATCAAGAGGACCACCAGCGGGAGGATGACCGACAGGATCTGGGCCGCCAGAGTGACATAATAACCAGACAGGAAGGAGAGAGCCAGGATGCCGTAGAGAATGAAGAGAAGCTGTAAGGCGATTTCACCGCCGGGAATGCCGCTGAGATAGGCCTGCCGTTCTTCCTTGCTGTGCTGAAGGGAGTAGGCCTGGAAGGGGATAAAGGAAAGGGGAGAAGCCAGGGTGAACCTCTGCGGATGTCTCTCTGCTTGCATAATTGCTGCACAAATTTATTTATTCAGCAAATGCATACACTGAAATGATCCATGCATCAATGAGAACAGTTATGGGAAAACATATCAAGTTTGCAGCTTCACTAGGTGCTGGAAAATTAGTATAAAACATTTTTAGATGGTATATAACTCCAAAGGAGTGTACAAAACTCAAAAGGAAAATGCTGGAAATAGCAAGACATAGATGGAACTTTCTTTCATATTTGGTGTTTTTTCAAAAAGCAAAAAGATATTGGAAGGAAATATGTGGGGGGAAATGCAGAATATATTAACGTTCAAATTCCCTAAGGAAGCCAAGGTATTAGGTATACTGCCTAACAAGTCACCAAAAATTGTGGAAGTAATATTTAAATATATGGTGACAACAGCTAGAATTATCTAAGCAGCAAAACAGAAACTAGATGACTGTCCATGCTTAGAAGAATAGGAAAATAAACTTGCCAAATATGCTATAAATGAATGAACTGGGAGGGGTGGGTCCCAGTGAAGAGACAAATATAGCATAGTACAGACGCACTGGGAAACCAATAAGGCAATAAAAAATATCCAAATTGGACTTCAGTTTCAGTTATTCTTTCATTCTTATTTCATACAATGCGTTTTGCCTACAGCTTTTTCAAGGGACGGCTTTTTATATTTAAGGACCAACTTCAGCTTATTAAGAAATCTCTTGACAGAGTATAAGATCATACAGTAGCTAAACTTAGCTTGTGGCGTTTCAGACGTCTGAACACTGCACACTGTCCGGGCGTGGGGGAGGAAAGGTTTGGAGGAAGGCTTCCCGTTCAACTCAGCTGGCTTAGAGGAACTCTGCCAATAGACTTAGGACGCTCTTCAGCCAAGTTCAATATCAGGCAGAGAGTTAAGAGACATAACAGAGTGCCCCCCCCCATACATGTTTAATTTTTGTTAGGTTTAGATCTATTTTTTAAAGATGTCTCTCCCCAGTGGAAACTCAAAGGAGCTCACAACATAATCCTGACCCCCCATTTCAACCTCACCATCCTGTGAAGCAGGTTATGCTAAGAATGTGTCACCCAGGAAGCTTCCTGGCAGAGCGGAGGATCTGAACGTGGGTCACCCTGATCCTAGTCCGACACTCTAGCCTGCTACACTCCGCACTGTTTTGTGACTAGTAAATGATCCTACCAAATGAGTAAACTAATTAGACAGCCACTGAGTAATTAGATAAACAGAAAGCCTATCTGAAGACTAGATGGCGTCACAGAAAACCCACAAATACAGTACTTTGTTTTAAGCCATCTATTTTTTGTGTGTTTTTTTTTAATTTCCACAGAGCTGCAGATTTCCCCAACTGCCTCGCAGAAGCCTGCAGGCAGGACTCACCTGTCTGTTAAATGATCCAAACAAAGAAGCCCTTGACCCCTAAAGCAACACTTTCATTTTGGGGATAGGATGATGCTGCCTGAGCTACTTGTGAGTCCTTACCACACAAATGAGGTAGATGCCAATGAAAACCTGTCCAGTGGACTGCAGTGACCTGTTCCGGGGTTTTTGGCGGTAGATCTCTCCAGCTCCACTTGCCAAGACCAGGAAGCCGCCAATAATGGCTATTGTCCGCGAATACATCCTGACCTACCGGGGGTGGGGGGAAAAGTGAGGGGGAGGCACAAAATGCAGGAGCCAGTTAGCACAGTAAATTCTAAGATCAGAATATGAAGGCTCAAATATGCCGTTTTCTGTATCTAAAACTTTCATTATTGTCACAGGGGGGAAGAGAGAAAGAGAGCATGTTTCTCCTTCAGTCAACAGAAGATTCGCATTTCATTTTAAGCCTGTTTGGGAAGAAATCAAAGACCCCCCCTTTTTTGACACAAGACAAAAATGGAGATGAAAATTAAAAGATTGGAGTTACCAAATTCATCAGAAACACAAGCACAATGGCTAGTGTACAGAAGGTCACCCTGGCATTTGGAGGGGTGTATGCATGTTGTATCATAACACACACACACAAGGAAAGGTAACAAGCATTGCAACCATAAAGAGAAACCTATCATACAGTCTACAGAAATAAGTTTAGCTTGGTGTAGTGGTTTAGAATAGCAGCCTCTAACTTAGAGGAACAGGTTTGATTCCCTACTCCTCCATGTGCAGCCACCTTGGGCCAGTCAGAGCTCTCTCAGCCTCACCTCCCTCACAGGATGTCTGTCATGGGGAGAGGAAGGGTAGGCAATTGGAAGCCACTTTGATACTCCTTCAGGTACAACCCCCCCCTCCCAGCTCTTCTTATTAACAGACTACCATTCAGCTACAAAGTCCCTAGCTGGGGAACCCAGGCAAGAGGGTGCTGTTTCAGTCTTCCAGCTTGTGAGCTTCCTAGAGATGGCTCGCCGGCCAGTTTGGACAGATTGCTGGATTGGTCTGATCCAGGATGGCTCTTCTTATAAAAGCATCAAAGGAGAGAGAGTTTCTGCAGTTGTCTTTTTTCTTTGGGTTTCCCTTGTATTGATCTCTGTAAGCCAGGGGTAGTCAAACTGCGGCCCTCCAGATGTCCATGGACTACAATTCCCAGGAGCCCCCTGCCAGCATTCGCATTGTAGTCCATGGACATCTGGAGGGCCGCAGTTTGACTACCCCTGCTGTAAGCTGACGTCAAATTTGCGCTTCACTTTCTGTATATCTTGTCTCCGAATGGCAATAATGAGGACTGATTGTGCATCTTGCCTTTCACATCTACTTTGGAGGTGTGGGCAGCTGATCCTGCTTTCCATGAGCGCCTAATAACACAACTGCCTACTAAAGCAATAAAAAAGGAACATGCCTCCTCTCCCCTTTTCTCCCATAACAGCCAGCAGGTGCAAAACCCCTACCAGACATTTAAAAATCCTCCCCCCCCTTTCCTTCCTCCCTCTCCCATAGGAAAGACGGCCAAACATTCCCCACTTCCATTTGCTGTGCAGCTCATCTCCCCCCCCCCAACCCTTCTCAGGAGCAATGCCAATTAACAAAGGGCTTGGAAAAAATGGTGCCTGCTTGCATGTTCCTTTGATGTGTGCTCCTTCAATCAAGCATTCTGTGGCCTCAATTGCTCCCCTTCCCCCCATACAGTGTTTGTAATTTTATTTAGAGCCTCAGTTGACAATCCCACATTGTAAGGAAAGATTGCTCCCCCCCCCCCCCCCCAGCCGTGCCAGGGGACTGGGAAGAATTCCCCAACCCTTTCAAACCCAAACAGGAGCTCTTCTAATGGATTTCTCTTCCCCCCCCCCCCCAATAGGAGCTGCCTTCCAGCTGTGCCTGGGACTGGGAAAGACTTGAAAACTCGAACAGGAGCATATCTGCTGGTGGGGGGGGGGGTCCTTCTGTTCCCACCCCCTACCAAAGCTGGTTGCCGGGACTTCACAAAATAATTCAGTTGTTACAATTCCTCCTTTCCTCTTAGATTACTTTTGACGGAAAGAGCCTAAAGGAGTCACTCTGCTTGGAGAGAGAGTTCAGAGGGGAAGGGGTGGGTGGGAGCTCTGTCGCAATGCACTTGTGTTACAACAAAACAGCTGCTCAGCTTGGGAACGCAGTGCAACCAGAAAGGGAAGGAGGAGGTGGCTGGGAGAGGGGATTCAATGCAGCACCAAGGCAGGTGGGACATAGGAGCCGAATTATGTTGTAACAATCAAGTTCAATTTTTTTTTAAAAATTCAGCAGGGAGGGGGATGGGCGGAGACGGGCAGCATTAGTCAGATCTCAGACTTCATCATTTGCGGTGCGAAACAGTGGAGGAAACCAACGCCACTCTTCTGAGCTCCCACTTTAAGTTACTTAGGGAATTGGGGGGGGGAACAGTTTTTGCAGCATTCCTAAAACATGCAGCAAACAGCATTCGGTGATGCACCTGGATCCCAAGATTTCTGTGTGGAATGCTGTTAATTCCGTGAGCATTAAGAGGGCCATTGCGTCATTTTGCCCCACTGTGGAAAGGGTCAGAGAGAGAAAGCACAATCCATTTATCCCAGCAAAATCACTGATATTCACTTAAAGGTAAAGGTAAAGGTATCCCCTGTGCAAGCACCGAGTCATGTCTGACCCTTGGGGTGACGCCCTCTAGCGTTTTCATGGCAGACTCAATACGGGGTGGTTTGCCAGTGCCTTCCCCAGTCATTACCGTTTACCCCCCAGCAGCAAGCTGGGTACTCATTTTACCGACCTCGGAAGGATGGAAGGCTGAGTCCACCTTGAGCCGGCTGCTGGGATTGAACTCCCAGCCTCATGGGCAAAGCTTTCAGACGGCTGCCTTACCACTCTGCGCCACAAGAGGCTTTGATATTCACTTGCAAGACACTAAAAAAGGTAAAGGTATCCCCTGTGCAAGCACCGGGTCATGTCTGACCCTTGGGGTGACGCCCTCTAGCGTTTTCATGGCAGACTCAATACGGGGTGGTTTGCCAGTGCCTTCCCCAGTCATTACCGTTTATCCCCCAGCAGCAAGCTGGGTATTCATTTTACTGACCGCGGAAGGATGGAAGGCTGAGTCAACTACAAGTACATGAACACGTGAATTTGCCTTATACTGAATCAGACCCTTGGGCCATTAAGATCAGTACCAGTACAGGTAGCAGCTCTCCAGGATCGTAAATTGCTGGTCCTAACTGCAGATGCTGTGGATTAAACCTGGGACCGTCTGTGTGCCAAGCTGATGCTCTGCCACTAAGCCACAGACCCTGAGCATGCTGGACAATCCCTGCCTTTGGAAAAACTGCAAGGCTAGAAAGTTCTTTCATGTCCCCTAGGAGCTGGTTCCACTAAAGAGTGGCCACCAAGAATGCCTGAGTCTGGGCTTGTGAACCTCCATGGAAGAACTATTAATAACTCCCCCTGGTCTGATGAAATTGCCTCAAAGCTGGCTGGAAAAACAGAAAGAGGAAATAGAAAGGAGAGCAGTGAAGACAGAAGGAATGATAAAAGAAAGAGTAGAAAAAGAAAGTCAACAGAGTGAAAGAGGGGAAGAAAGGAAGCTGAAAAATGGACAAGGCAGAAGACTGGAAGGGGTCAAGTAGCAGGGAGATGCCAGGAAATATACTGGCAGGTACCACAGTGCCCACAATGCTATGCTGGTGATCACTGGACACCTTCCCTGACTGGAAGCAATTCTACAGCAACTAAAGCAATGATGTCTGTGTGGCTTCTTTGTTATTCCCTGCTGGTGAAATCAATGTAATCTGGGAAAGAGGCACACACCCTCTCAGATACAGCCTGATATGAGAACCAAGGGCTTCCTCACCTTCAGCCAGTCTCCATAGTGTGCGTAGGCACCAAGATACGTTGCGTATGTGCTGATAGCCAGTTGTAGGGCAGCCCCCAGGGCAAACCACCGGCGCTTCACTCCAAAGGACATGAAGCTGGCACACAGAACCGCAGCCCCCATGTCAAAGTAGAGGTAGGGGACCTGGATATCTGGTTTCCTGGGCAAAGAAAAAAGGCAAAATGTTAATATTAGGAGGGAGGGAGGGAGGGAAGAAATACAAGCCTCTACTACATGTGGATTTCAGTCCAAGGACTCCAGTTGCAGGCAGCTTTTCTCACTTAGAAAAAGAAGAAGAGTTGGCTCTTCTATGCCGCTTTTCTCTACCCGAAGGAGGCTCAAAGCGCCTTCCCTTTCCTCTCCCCACAATAGACACCCTGTGGGGTGGGTGAGGCTGAGAGAGCCCTGATATCACTGCTCAGTCAAAACAGCTTTATCAGTGCCGTGGCGAACCCAAAGTCACCCAGCCGGCTGCATGAAAACTCTGAGCTCTACTTGTGGTGGAAAGATCTGCCATCTCACAGCCAACTTACAGTGACCCATTCAGGTTTTCAAGGCAAAAGGTGGTTTTGCCAGTGCATAGCAATTCTGGACTTCCATGGTGGTCTTCCATCCAAGTACTGACCAGGAATGACCCTGCTTAGCCTGCAAGATCTGACAAGATCAGGTTAGCCTAGCATCTCTAAGTCAGGGGGTCATCTCTAAGTCAGTCAGAGTCTTTTAAATCGATTACAGAGATCACAGATTCATTACACAGGCTGGGGAACTCCCCACTTCATGATGTTGAGAACTTAGAAAGGTTTTAGGAAGACTTAGTTGTTCTGGGTCTGGGCCCTGGAGAAACTTAGAATCATAGAATCATAGAGTTGGAAGGAACCTCATGGGTCATCTAGTCCAACTCCCTGCACTATGCAGGACACTCACATCCCAATCGTTCATCTACTGTCACCTGCCACCCCCTTGAGCCTTCACAGAATCAGCCTCTCCGTCAGATGGCTATCCAGCCTCTGTTTAAAAATTTCCAAAGATGGAGAACCCACCACCTCCCGAGGAAGCCTGTTCCACTGAGAAACCGCTCTAACTGTCAGGAACTTCTTCCGGATGTTTAGATGGAATTTCTTTTAAATTAATTTCATCCCATTGGTTCTGGTCTGTCCCTCTGGGGCAAGAGAGAAGAACTCTGATCCATCCTCCATATGGCTCCCTTTTAAATACTTGAAGATGGTTATCAGATCCCCTCTCAGTCATCTCCTCTCTAGGCTAAACAGACCAAGCTCCCCCAACCTTTCTTCAAACGTCTTGGTCTCCAAACCCCTCACCATCTTTGTTGCCCTCCTCTGGACACGTTCCAGGTTTTCAACATCCCTCTTCAACTGGGGTGCCCAAAACTGAACACAGTACTCCAAGTGAGGCCGAACCAGAGCAAAGTGGTTCCATCACCTCCCGTGATCTGGACACAATACTGCATTTGATACATCCCAAAATCCTATTTGCCTTTTTAGCCACTGAGTCACACTGCTGACTCAGGTTCATTGTATGGTCTACTAAGACTCCTAGATCCTTTTTGCACATGCTACTGCCAAGACGAGTCTCCCCCATCTTATAGTGGTATATTTGGTTTTTCCTACCTAAATGCAGAACTTTACATTTGTGCCTATTGAATTTCATTTATTCAGTTTAGCCCACTTCTCGAGCCTATCAATATCATCCTATATTCTGTTGCTGTCTTCAGTTGTGTTTACTACTCCACCAGTTTAGTATCATCTGCAAATTTAATAAGTATCCCCTCTAATCCCTCATCCAAATAATTTATAAATATGTTGAACAACACAGGCCCCAGGACAGATCCTTGGGGTATTCCACTTGTCACTCTTTTCCAAGAAGATGCTGAACCATTAACAAGTACCCTCTGGGTACGATTTGTCAACCAGTTATTGATCCACGTGACAGAATTAGGATCCATACCGCATTTTACCAACTTGTGAACAAGAATATCATGTGGAACCTTATCAAAAGCATTACTGAAATCCAGATAAACTATGTCCACAGCATTCCCCTGATCCAGCAAGGTAGTCACTTTCTCAAAAAAGAAGATAAGTTTGGTCTGACATGACTTGTTCTTGTGAAACCCATGCTGAGTCTTAGAAATCACAGCTCTCAGTTCCAAAATTTTGCCAGCTTGCATACTATCCATCTCCTCTTCTTTGCCAAGGATCTGGCACTGGGCAAAGCATTTTTTTGTATTTTTAGAAAATTCTATTTTGAGACATTTTAATGCTTATGACCTATATAATTATAATTATAGGGCCTTTGGGAAAGGGCAGCATATAATAATAACAACAACAATAAACAGCAGCAGCCACAGTAATTTTATTCTAAAAAGAAGGAAATAATAATCTTTGATAATTTCCTCCTTGGATGCTCCACTGGGACTTCAAGCCCCAAACACTGATAACCTACTGATTACTGATTATTCCTCTTTTGTTTCCCTTTCCTCAAGATAAAATGGAGGAGGGGAAGCCAAAATCTGGGAGTCCTTGGAGAAAGCCACAATTAAAAATGCACTAAATAAAGTGATACAAGTAGCTGTCACTCAATCTCCCCATTTTGTCCTTCAACCCCCACAATTCTCTTCACAAACTTCTGTATATCTTTTTTGCTCATCCTGCTCATCCCAAACTCCCACCCAAGCTATAATTCTCATAAGAAGAGTCATGCTGGATCTAAGGATGCCAGTCTCCAGGTGGGACCTGAAGTTCCCCTGGAATTATAGCTCATCTCCACGCGACAGAGATGGCTGCTTTAGAGGGTGGACTCCATAGCATTATCCTCCACTGAGGTTCTGCCCACTCCGGCTCCAGCCCCAAAGTCTCCAGGTATTTCCCAACCCAAAGCTGGCAACCCTAACTGGATCTGATCAGTGGTTCATCTAGTCCAACAGATGTTTCTCTAACTTCATTCATACCCCACATTTCTTCCCAGAGGGGACCAGAAGCAATTTACATTGCCAGCCTCTACATTTTATCCTCACAACTATCCTGAAAGGTAGGTGCTGTGTCTGTAGACCTGCCGAGGACTGAGTTTGAGGTCCAAGGCAGGATCATAATCTTGCACGGTAATCAGCCCGTGTGTGGCTAGATCCCGACTGCAGGATCCAGTCAGTTTAACTGAAACTGACCAACAGTGTGCACTGGCGGGAAGATCTATTGTGCTGTATCTTTAAATTATAATAAAATTCAAGTTACCTGAGAACAACTCATACCCTACCTGATTGTCCACTCTCTCCTGGAGGGATAATGGTGGGTCTGCCCACCCCCAGCATACTCCACCTTCTTCCTGCTGGAAAAGGAGCTAGCAGCCCCATCTGATAGCCCACTTCCCAAAAACAAGTTGGGCCAGGGGGATGGGGAGGTTGGGAGGGCAAAAGAGGTTCAGCTTAGAGTCCAGGCCCAGGCCACTGAGCACGGCTTCTATGCCCACCAGAGATAATGGGGGTGGGGTATGTGAGAAGGGGTCCAAACCCCATGGGACCAAGGACTTCCCGCCTGATTCGGCATGTCACCTTGGCTCCCTTTCACCCATCTACAAATGGCCAGGCCAAGTGTATAATAAAAAGGTAAAGGTATCCCCTGTACCTTTGTGCTCTCCCAAGTTGGGGGGGGGGGTGGGAGACGCAGGAAAGCCTGCCCTCCAGCCCCAAAGGGCTCTGCACCTCCCTGAGAGAGAGACCATGGAAGATGGAGAAAATGTCGCTCACGGGCCCCACAGGGTCAAGAGGTGATATTGGGTGCTCATCCGTGTGCAAGCCTCCCTTGCCTCCTGAAATTCTATAATTCCTTTTTGGCCAGCAAGGCCATGGTTGCTGATTCACTGCACTGGTTCTTGGACAAGAAAACTCCCTGGGTCTGGGGCCCCGCACAACAGACCGCCTGCACCTCCGTCAAGCGCCTACTCTCATCGGACAGCATCCATGCTCAGTTTGACAAGGGCAAGCCAGTCATTCTCCCTTGCAACATCTCCCAGCACAGCACTGGCACCATGCTCAGCCACTGCCTTCCCAATGGCTGCAAAGCCCAGTAGACTTCTAATCCTGGACCTTATCCTCACCAGAATGCAACCGGCAAGGGGGTGCTTGCCATAGTCTCTGGAGTTAAAAAAAGCACCACTGCAACCATGGGAGTCAGCCAAGAATCTCTGGCCCCACCAGCACATCAGCTTCACAGGCCTGCTTCAGGGACACACATTCCTGTTTGTCATGGACTGATTCTCCAAATGGCTGGAAGTGATTTCAGTCTTGGCCAAGACCTCATCTCTGGTCATCTGCCCCCCGCAATGCCTGTTTGCAACCCATGGGTTGTCCCTGACTATGGGACTCAGTTCATCTCATCAGAGTCCAAGGACTTCCCACCTGATTCGGCATGTCACCTTGGCTCCCTTTCACCCATCTACAAATGGCCAGGCCAAGTGTATAATAAAAAGGTAAAGATATCCCCTGTGCAAGCACTGGGTCATGTCTGACCTTTGGGGTGATGCCCTCTAGCGTTTTCATGGCAGACTCAATACGGGGTGGTTTGCCAGTGCCTTCCCCAGTCATTACCGTTTACCCCCCAGCAAGCTGGGTACTCATTTTACCGACCTCGGAAGGATGGAAGGCTGAGTCAACCTTGAGCCGGCCGCTGGGATTGAACTCCCAGCCTCATGGGCAGAGCTTTCAGACTGCATGTCTGCTGCATTACCATTCTGCGCCACAAGAGGTTCTTCCAAGTGTATAATAAGTACTACCAAAGACACTCTTTCCTGGATGCCACAGGTACCAACGGCTCATGAACCTCCTTGCCTGTTAGCACATCACCCCGATGTCCACCACCACCACCAGGAAGAGCCCAGTGGAGCACTGGCAACCGTCCTAGCCAGGCTTCACCTGGACCATGATGCCTCCAGGCCACCCAGCCAGATGGAGATGGCCACCCCTCAGACAGTCACATGCTCCACTGACTAGGTACAGCGGAGCGATCACGTCCCTGCCTGCTTTGAGGAACAGCCAGCCCAACTCCACCAGCAACAGTTATCACTGAAGACCTGCCACCTCCTGCCCCAGTTCTGGCCCCTCAAGAGCACCCGGCTACCAAGCCAGTGCCCAGCATTCCGGCAGCTCAGCCTGCGTCCCAAGAACCCACTGGACCACAGGTCCACACAAATGCACACCACACCCCAGTCCCTCCAGGACTTTGGACACCAGCTACTCAGTGACTATCTTGGGGCAGGAGGGGTGTTGTGCAGACCTGCCCAGGACTGTTCTTAAAGCCCAAGGCAATCAATGAATGGCTGGATCCCAACTGCCGGATCCTGTAAGTTTGAACCAAAACTGACCAATAGTGTGCACTGGTGGGAAGATCTATTGTGCCCTACTGTATTTAAGACAGGGCTGGTGGAGGGATTCTCTAGTTCAGTTTTAGTTCTCTGTACTATCAATCATGACTCCTGGTCTCTGAGCCCATTGATCTAACAGGAGATTAGTTTGAGTGTGAGACTGGCCCAAGTTCAACCTCAAGTTCAACCTGAGCCATATGGGAGGACGGAATAAAAATCTAATAATAAAATAAATAAATAAAAGTGGGGATTTTAACACGTGACTCCCAGAAACTACACTGCTTTGGCTCAAACGCTCCCTCCCTCCTTTACAGTCCCGTCCCAACTCCACTTTTTCAGACTCACGCCTATCATGCCCCCCCTCCCCGCAGTACGGATCCAACTCCCCTCCTGGCATTCTGCACATGCTTAGAGGCTCCTGTCCCCACGCTGGTTCACCTGCGGTGCTCGGCGCGCTCCGCATTGAGGAGGAGGCTGCTGAAGCAGTGCCAGAAAGGGAAACGCGTGAGCAGCACCGACCCCACTCGCATCAGCAGCCGCAGCGCCCCGCGCCGCCTCCGCCCCAAACCTCCACCGCCCGCCGCCATCTTGCTGCAGGGCGAAGCTCCCGGCGCCCCGCCCTCCCGCCAGGCGGCTCGCTCGTGGTCCGGCGGGACGTCACTCCGGCTGGGTGCGCGAGCCAAAGCTGCTCGAGTGGCAACTCCTTCAGCGGCGCGCGGGGTTCCCTCGCTTCTTTGGAGACTTTTCGTTCCGCTAGCTGTCAGATCAGCGCCACGTTGTATTTTCCTGGCTCCGAAAGCATCCAGATGTCTGGGCTCTCCGCTTATACAAGCTGATATTCATCAGGTGAAGTTTTTTTCTTCTTCTCAGCGTTATGGTTGTCAGGAAAGGAACTCGCACTAGCGCAAAAAATGGACTTCCCCAATGATCGCCGCCGTCTTTTGCTCCCTTTTATATCCTGCATTTTCCTCAGCCTCGTACGATCTTCGACTATCAATTTTTATAGAATTGCTGCCTTCGCTGGAGGATGGGAAATTGTATCTAGTGCACGAAAACTCCTGACACACATATCAAAAGATCCTGCAGGTCCTGCTGTAGGTAAATACATTCAGATTTCGAAAGAATCAAACATAAACAAATCAAGACGTCTCCCTCCAGTAACCGATTATATTTTGTCAGCTTTTGCTGCAGCAGTTCTTTAATTTCTTACTACTGAATAGCCTGCCCCAGAATAACAACTACGATTGCCACCTCTGAAGATTTGGAGGGTGGAGCCAAGGGGGCAGGGCCTGGGGAGGGGAGGGACTTCAGAGGGATATTCGGCCGTAGACTCCACCTCCCAAAGTGGCCATGTTCTTCAGGGGAACCAGTCTCTATTTCCTGGAGATCTGTTACAATCCCAGTAGATCAGGGGTAGTCAAACTGCGGCTCCAGATGTCCATGGACTACAATTCCCAGGAGCCCCTGCCATCAAATGCTGGCAGGGGCTCCTGGGAATTGTAGTCCATGGACATCTGGAGGGCCGCAGTTTGACTACCCCTGCAGTAGATTGTCAGGCAGCACCTGGAGGTTGGCAGCCCCACACCCCAAATGACTGGGAAAGCAGCACTGCCTTATGCAGCTCTGGCAAGGTCATTTTCATCCGCCCATCACAGACCCCTGGTCCCCACTTCCACATTCTTATCTTGCTGTGAGTCCACTGAAGTTAACAGAAGAGCATAAGACTGCTACTGGCATTATCCCAGTCAATGTATTTTTCTAATTAAAAAAAAAAGATTGAGACACAATAATAATAATAAAAACACAGGGCGTGGAGAAATGTGACCACAACAAACCACCCAAGTTCCAGGCTTGTAGCAGGTAAGAAAGATTTTTGATAGGGGGGGGAGCCAGCCCACAAAATTTTAAAGTTAGCATGAGGGAGAGGACCCAAACTGAATACATTGCATTATATCCTAACAGGTATGTTAACTTTTATGCTGTTCTTGATCTTCTATTGCCATTTTTGTTTATAACTGTGAGGCACTAAGAACCAATTCCTCTTCTAGAAGTCTCCCCCAGCCTTTTGCCCTCAGATAGTTAACAGATGTATCTTCTATCTGGTGACAGTTGGACTGGCCCTCAACAATTGATTGTCCAAGACAGGCACAAATGACCAACACCAGAGAGATCAAGGCTTATTGCTCACCACTCCCGCCTGATCCTGGGATAAATATTTGACTGTCTAGGACAGGAACATCCCTTCTTGCTGTGCTGAAAAATATCCACTGGCCACACTGTTTCCAGCACAGTTCTAAGATTCTTACCTCTAAAGCCTCTAAACCAGGGGTAGTCAAACTGCGGCCCTCCAGATGTCCATGGACTACAATTCCCAGGAGCCCCTGCCAGCGAATGCTGGCAGGGGCTCGTGGGAATTGTAGTCCATGGACATCTGGAGGGCCGCAGTTTGACTACCACTGCTCTAAACATTTTGGACCAGGGTGCTTGAAGACAACCTCCTCCCTTTGCTCTCAAGTCCTCTGGATGAGATCTTACAACACCTGCACCCTGAAGAAGTAAAAGGAGTAACTACCAGAGTCTTTTCATTGGTGGTCTGTAGAATTGTCTACCCTTTGCAGCTTGCCTGTCACCTGCTCTTCTCTCATCTATGTGCCAGGCTAAAATACTTCTCTTTATTCAGACTTCTGACTAGGGATTTCATCTTTTATATTGGTTCTACCAATCACTGCTAGGCTGAGGACTGTTACAAGGACAAGAACACAAGAGCCCTGCTGGATCAGATCAGTGGCCCATATAGGCCAATCTCCTGTCTTAAATAGCAGTGAACCAGTTTTTCTGGAGGTCCAACAGTAGGGTGGAGGCCAAAGACTCCTTCTGAAAGGGTTTCCTGGCACTGGTATTCAGAGGTTTATTGCCTCAGTGTAGAGCAGTGGTCCCCAACCTGCGGGCCGCGGCCCGGCGCCGGGCCGCAAAGGCCATGGCGCCGGGCCGCGGCTCCCTCTCCCCGCCCCCCCCCCCGCAGTAAAAAACTTCCCAGGCCACAAGCTTGCGGCCCGGGAAGCTTCTTACTGCGGGGAGGGCGGGGAGAGGGAATCAGGGCCGGGCCGCGCCCGTGCAGGCTGTGCCCGCGCGGCCCGATCCGCGGGTGCGGCTCGCGGGCGCAGCCCGATCCGCGGGCATGGCTCGTGGGCGCGGCCCGATCCGTGGGCGCGGTCCCCGCGGCCACGGCCCGATGCCCTGCCAGTCCCCAGCCTAATAAAGGTTGGGGACCACTGGTGTAGAGGATCATTTAGATTAAGGTGACCAGATTGTCCCACTTTTGGAGGGACATCTGGGGCTACCTGGCAAATTGTAATTATGTTAAAATTAAAAATATATATTACAATACTATTTTTGCGTTCTATGCATTCTATGAAAATGTTTGTTTCTTCATATAGACCAAATTTTTAATCAAGACCCCCCCCCTCCCCGGTCAATGGTGTCCCGCTTTACCAGTGTTAAAATCTGGTCACCTTAATTTAGATAGCTAAATATTTTGTATCTTGGGTTTTTATGTTGATTTGTTTTGTTTTTTTAATTGGCTTGGCTTCTGTTGGTTTGTCTAGTTTAATGATTTTATGGTTGTTTAATCTGACCCGGGATTTTTTGTGAACTTGTTACCATGCTGCAGCCAAGATCCGCAAAAACACACCATGGAGATCCCACATCCAGCCTGCACTTCAACAACTCCTCTGGCTCCCAGATCAGGCTTAAGGTTTTGGTAGTCACCTTCAAGGCCATACGCAGTCTGGGCCCAGTGTACCTAAGAGTCTATCTGCCTATGCCCCCAAAAGAGGAGGAGGAGGAGGAGGAGAAGGAGAAGGAGAAGGAGAAGGAGAAGGAGAAGAAAAGTTGGTTCTTATATGCCGCTTTTCCCTACCCGAAGGAGGCTCAAAGCGGCTTACAGTCACCTTCCCATTCCTCTCCCCACAACAGACACCCTGTGGGGTGGGTGAGGCTGAGAGAGCCCTAATATCACTGCTCGGTCAGAACAGTTTTATCAGTGCCGTCGCGAGCCCAAGGTCACCCAGCTGGCTGCATGTGGGGGAGCGCAGAATCGAACCCGGCATGCCAGATTAGAAGTCCGCACTCCTAACCACTACACCAAACTGGCCCTATGCTCTGCCATCGCCAACTGGCTAGTGATCCCTGGCTCCAAAGGAGCACACTGGACCTCAACCAGGGCCAGAGCCTTCTTGGTCCTGGCCCCCACCTGGTGGAACAAGTTCCGCAAAGAAATCAGGGCCCTTCCTGAACTACCACAATTTCAAAGGGCATGTAAAAGGGAGCTCCTCCACCAGGCATTTGGTTGAGGTCTGCCGACTCAACAACATCTGTTGGTCTCCCAAACACCCCCTCTATGATGTGAGCCATGCTGACCTCCCATGGGTTCATGTTAAAGTTGAGAGTTGTTGTCACACTATGAATCTGTTATAGTATTTTGTTACAATTTGTCATATTCAATTTTGGAACTATTATGTTACTGTCACTAGGGTTCTATGTATATTCATGAAGTACACCACCCTGAGCCTTATGGGAGGGCGGTGTAAAAATTAAATAAATAAATAACCATTGTATTGCTACGTGGCTGACAGACTTCGTTCTCAAAGGGTCATCCTGAAGCTAAATCCTTTTTTACCTTAAAAACTCCCTTTCTGCCTCACTCTTATGACAGCCTGCCAAGAGTTTGATTATTCTCATCAACTAGACATTAGATCCAGAATCAACCAGGAGCTTCCCATTTTCCCCTCAAGTATCCTCTTTTGTTAATTCCATTACTGTGATCAGAAGACAATCACACCTTTTGTCTAAAGCCCATCCAGCCTATGTGCCTTCTCACCATGGCTGGGAAAGGGACCTAAGATCCCTTCAGTCAGGCCCCTCAGTTGCCTCTCTAGTGATCAGTTTTCCTGGTATGGATCCTGCCAGATGCCCAGTTTGAGCGCAGGTTCATCTGCATTGCTCTGCTTCTTACCCAGTGCACCCCACCTTTGCTTCATTCCCCCTTATCTAAGTGTGGTAGTGTAAATGAATATCTGTTAGTCCAGTCTATTGTTTGTCCTGTGTGTTAGACCCATGACAGCTGAATTCTTGTATTTTAATATCTGTTGTCTGCCTCCGATTCCTAAAAGGGGACTATTACCTCATAAAACATTGGCAAAAGGTATTGCTCATTACCCCCTCTTGCACAGTTATTCCCCAAATTAAAATCATTTTGGGTAACAAGCTACCTGAAGAAGGTATCTGAGATGATACTACAAATAAATGTGTAGATAGACCCATGTATTTAGAAAACAGCAGCAGGATTGCATTAATCGGTTTCTGAATTATGAACTGCCAATATTAAGAGAAAACTTTCCAGCTTGTCTGTCATGCCCTCTGTGATCTACTGCTGACTGATTGACAGCATGCGTTAAGACGGACACGTTTCCTTTAGGAATGACACCAAGTTAAGTCTGGTTCAGTTTATATATTACCATTTTCGCTATACTTCCTTCTTTGTGAAAGAAACCCCCCTTGGGGTCTTTGTACTTGTTTCTTTTTTCACATTTTCCTCAGGACAATATGGTATGTTTATATCTGTTGCACAAAAAGGTGGTATAACACAGAAACAGTACGAAAATGAGAAAAGAACCACCAATAGCAATAAAACTGAGGCAAGATATAAAATCAAAACAGAACTGTAGTAGCCGTATTGGGCCACATTATCATCACAGAGATATGGCTTCTCAAAAGACTGGATTCTAAAATGTCCCCTTAGCAGAGCCGTTTTCAACTTATTTTACCCTTGAGAAACATCTGAATCATTCTTCAGGCTTCAAGAAACCCTAGAAGTGACATGATCCTGCAGAATATGGTTGGGAAGCAGAGCTGCGGACATGTCTACCCAGGGCCCCTCCCCTTCCCACCCCCTCCAGGCCCATCATTGGCCACTGGGGGGTCATATATGGTCACATCACCCAATAAATGCACGCTTGAGACAGAACTTGCATTCACACTAAAATGTGTTCATGGTGGAATGGATTAGAATGAGTCCTATATAAAAGAGGACCTGATTAGAGTGATGTAGCAAACCTCCAAAGAATCCCATTGGCAGATAATAGGACGAGTTAATAGGATATCAGCCCAGAATATCAGGTTCTGAGGCACCCTGCATACTAAAGCCAAATATCGTAATGTGACATGATCTTCTCAAAAATCCACTTTTACCAATCAATTTCAATCTGTAAACAATTTTAACTGGGGGGCAGGAAATCCCAGGGTACCCCAATTGTAATGTGTCAGAGCCAGACAGATATGATGCCCCAAAACTCCTGCTCCTTCCAATAGCCATTCCAATCACTAAGATACTGCTTTAAAAAGCCTCCTGGGGCACTTGGTTACAAATCAAGAAAATCAAATCAATATGGCTTGCAGGACAAGACAGAAATAATACCATCATGTATCAGTCCTTCCCAATACTGACAACAGGTATACTTTCTAAGCAGTAAACACTTCAGTGAATCAGGTCCAAAATAGGTTTAAACAAAAAAAGGGAGAGCACAAAATAATTTTAAAATAACAGTTTCGGCACATTTGCTAAATTAGCATAATTCTTGTGCAGCATTATATGGAATTTGAATCGCCTGTTATTGCACAGAATCTTGGGAATAATGCAGTGTATTCTCCAACTCCTAAAGACTCAGCGTTTGGGGCGTGATACTAGCGATACATGTTTATGTTTTTTTTTAATGTTCTTTTTTTTAAAAGAAAAAAAACAGCCCTGAATATTTGGGAGTGGATTTAGAATCACAAAATCATAGAGTTGGAAGGGACCTTATGGGTCATCTAGTCCAACTCCCTGCACTATGCAGGACGCTCACCACCCTCTCGCTCATCCTGCCACCCCCTTGAACCTTGACAGAATCAGCCTCTCCTTCAGATGGCTCTCCAGCCTCTGCTTAAAAATGTCCAAAGATGGAGAACCCACCACCTCCCGAGGAAGCCTGTTCAACTGAGAAACCGCTCTGTCAGGAACTTCTTCTGAATATTGGGACAGAATTTCTTTTGAATTAATTTCATCCCAATTTAATGACTTTCTTCTGATTAAGCTTCTTCGGTTGGAAAATGTCTTATGAAATTTAATTGATGATGATAAGCTACGTATTTTATTACTTTAAGCAGCTTGGTGCGTTACTCCTCTTTGCTTATTGAAACTCTGCCAGCATTCCCAAGTTTTGGAAGAACCCAACCAAGCACTGTCAAACAGGGGGAACCTGTTAATTCCACAGTGGGTAGAAAGAGCAGGACTTTGCATCTGTTCTTTGGTCTCACCTTCTGTGCAGCCACTCACATCCCTCTGATGGTAACTGCAACACTGCAAAATAGCTGGAAGTAAAACTACACTAGCCTTGCTTTACACATCTGTTTGCCTGCATTATCAATAACGGGGATTCGGGAGGCATTGAAGAACAGGAATGAACCACTGCACAGATACCTTCTTTTCCCAAATGCGTCTCTTGAGCTCTTTGTATCAGTTTTTTATAGGAAGAGATACAAGGTCCAGATCTCCATAAGCACATCAGCTTTAGAATCTCTAAGCCTTAGCTCCCCTCTACGGGCACTGGAAACCATCAAAGCGTAAGGAAGCGGGCACAGTGTTACATTCACAGGGTCTCCCCTCATCCCTGTGCCCAGTCATTTCTCAGGCTCAGAACTATATCTGGGCATTCACACTGAGAGAAATTTTGTGTTTTTTCCCCTGGTTTGGGCTGTATCACTGCCAAAGCAGACAAAGATGACAGCAAGAACGTGGCAGGACTGGATGTCCTCAGAAACTATAACCTGGTTCAACCAACATTCTTCAATTCCCAAGATGTCTCTGGCAAGAATAAGGAGACTCAGGAGGGTACCAGACTAGGTGGCACATCTTGTATAACACTGTCTCCAAAGGATGTGGCTGAGTCATAACTGTACCAGAGCAGCAATTATTATATGCTAGCAAAAGCTGAACCAGTTGAGAAGTTTTGGATATGACACACCTATTAAAGACACAACAGTTGTCATAGCAGGGACAGCTCCCAATCCTGTCCCATCCCTCGGATTCACATGCCTCCCGCCCCTTCTGGAACTTGTCATCTTGCATAAACGCCTCAGATATGCTGACAAGATGGCTGCCGCCTTGTCTTGGGAAGCAAAAGCAAAGCCAGAAGCCTCCATTAGAAGGAGGGCACCGTGGGCCTGGTAAAGAACAGGATGGGAACAGACCAGTCGCCAGTGAAGGCAGAACCATACGTAATATGTAGGTCTGTAACCATTTTTAAAGTTTAAAATTTGAGCCCAGCGGCACCTTTAAGACCAATGAAGTTTAATTCTGGGTATAAAGTTTCGTGCGCTGATATCAGATGAAGGGTGTGTGGCCCACAAAAGCTTATACCTAGAATTAAACTTGGTTGGTCTTAAAGGCGCCACGGGACTCAAACTCTTCTATTGCTTTGGACCAACACAGCTACTCACTTGAATCCCTTTTAAAGATTGTTTTTTCCTTTGATTGACTGGATTCCCCCAGGAGACATCAGAGGGCCATTTCAGCTTGAGTTGTATTCAACCCTGCTCATTGGTACTGCCCAGCTAGGGTTGCCAGCTCTGGGTTGGGAAAAATCTGGAGACTTTGTGGGTGGAGCTGGGAGAGGATGGAATTTGGGGTTGGGAAGGACCTCAGTGGAGTATAATGCTATGGGGTCCACTGTCCAAAGCAGTCATTTTCACTAGGGGAACTGATCTCTTTAGTCTGGAGATGAGCTATAATTCCAGAGGTCCCACCTGAGGACTGGCATCCCTATGCCAAGCTGATTTTATCCCATGGGAAGGGGGGATTTGGGGGAGTGGCGGACCAGCGGACCCCTCTAGCTCACCAGATTCTCCTCAGAAACCAGTTTCAGCAGCTACCAAAACGTTCCCTCTTAAACACGACACCCTCATAGGGATGCAATATGGTCTCCTGCAGTTCTTTGTGGAATGCCTAAGATGAGGAGTTGTTGGGCCTTGGCTAGTATGAAACCCACACTTCTTTTCAGTGAGTCTGTAATCCAAGCACAGACAGCTGTTCTGCCCAATTTAAATTTGGGAGCCAGAGCCCTGCCTGAGCAGCATCACCTTAAATCAGCATTTGCCAAGGACTTTGTCAGATTTTCCTAATCTTCTTCATAAGTTATTACATAAGTCTAAAAAAATGTACAAAATGCTTTACAATCTTTATCTGATATTTCCTCACAACATCCCTGTGAGGTGGGCACTCCTTAGGAATGCATACTGGAAAAAGAGAGTAGTGACTCACTCAAACGGCATCCCATTGAGTCTATGGCTAAGGGTGGGATTTGAACCCACACCCAAACTGAGCCCTCAGTCCTGTTTCTCCAAGGTGTACCACTGTACATTTTTGCTCCAAACCTATGAGAAGGAAGGCAATATCTATAATGGTGATTAAGGACAAAAATCTTTATATATATGTACACACAAACTCGACCCATGTCAGAGCTGTCCATCCTGTCAGTAAGTGTAGCCTTTGCCATAAGGCTGCCCCCCAAGATCTTGCAAATAGGCCACCCCCTCATCCAGGTGGGAGAGAGGCACTGTATCTTCCTCGCTGATGTGCCACTCGAACTCCGCCTTCAGGGATGGGCGATGATTGTCAGGAAAGGCCAGGGAGAAGAGTGCTTCAGGCTCACAGACAAACTTGTACACGTAACGCTCGCCAGCCACCTGTGACAGGAGACACAACCACTACAGGTAGCTGTCTTCATTTTGACCAACAAAATACACAAAACCCCACCCCCAATGACCTGGGACCACTCTGCTGCAACACACAAGCTGCTATTGAACGCAAGTATCTGGAGGATTGAAATTTATGGATTCCCAAAGGGGCGGGATTCCCAGGCATCAAGCATGGTGTAGTGGTTAAGAGCAGTGGCTTCTGATCTGGCCAGCCAGCTTTGATTCCCCACTCCTCCACATAAAGACAGTTGGGTGATATTTGACTCATCACAGCCCTGATAATGCTGTTTTGACTGAGCAGTCTTGTCAGAAATCTTTCAGCCCCACATAGCTCACAGGGTGTCTGTTGTGGGCAGAGGCAGTGAAGACAATTGTAAACCACTTTGAGACTCCTTCGGGCAATGAAAAGTGGGGTATAAAATCCTCCTTCTTCTTCCCTTCCCCAGATCAAAAGGCAATCTTCTTGGAAACTTATGGGAGAGTCTGCTGATCTGGGGACCATAAATAACATTTTGCTGCTGGAATGATTATAGTACCCTATTCCCCAGAGTCCTCTGGGATGAACCTCTTTATCTACTCTCATATTTTAATTTACACTTGGTTCTAACAAATGGCATAGGAGGTGGTCAACCTGTCTTTGAACTGTACTCTTGGGTAGGGACAAACACAGCTGACTGCTCCTCTGTGCAAAAAGAAAAAGAAATATTTATTTATTTTATTTATTTACTTGGATTTTTATACCGCCCATTCTTTGCAGCTCTGGGCGGTTTACATAGAACACTGCTTAAATTTACATGGAACATTATAACAATCAATAACAATTTTCAATATAACATCACAATCTAACTGTAGCAATTACAACACAACAACATGAATAACAACGCTGGGGAAGTCAAATTGTTCAGTCATGAAAGGGTGTCTGGGGGGGGGACCAGCAGGTGTTCTGAGTCGGTCGGCCTCAAGCAAATACCTGGTGGAGGAGCTCCCTTTTGCAGGCCCTGCGGAACTGGGAGGCCAGGCAGCCTTGTATAACCTAGCATGACTGGAAGGGTTCTACTTGGCTTTTAAAAAATATCCTGCTTGCCTCCCCTGCCCTCCCTCCAAACAACTTGGAGTGGTTTCCGTTCTGATAGAGTAAAGCAGCATATAAGAACCATCTCTTCTTCTTCTTTTATCCCACAACAGCAACCTAGTAAGACAGGTTAGGCTGAGAGCGACTACCCCAAGGTCACCCAGCAAGCTTCCCTGGCCGAGCAGGGATTCGAATCCGCATCTCTGATTCTAGTCCAGCCCTCTAACCACAACAGCACACTGGCTCTTGAATTCTCACTATTCCAGAGGTCTGGGGAAAAGGGGGCTGTAGATGTTCCATAATGCACAAGCCTCTCCCTGTCTCATGCAGAAAGCTCAAATTGTAGATGTCACAACTGAACCCAAACTCCACATTCCAACTGTAAACCAACCTTGTCAGTCAGTCAGTAACCTTTTATTGGCGTAAAAAGTATAAAACATATAAAAATACGGTTTAAAATTTCAACAAAATAATAAAATGGGGTTACATGACCAAACAGATCTTAAAATGATTAAATAAACTATAAGTGATAAAATACAAGGTAGGCAGCATATTATAAAAGCATCTTAGTTAAAACTCTGGCAACTAAAATGGTTATCTCTGGGTCTTTGTCAGAGAGCAGAAATTGCAAGGTCATAGATTTACTTACAGAAGGCTTGTTTCCCAGCAAGGCAACAAAGCTGTCATCCCGACACTGCTCATATAAGGGGCAGTCTAACAAAATGTGTGAGACAGAGTCAGGGCAACCAGAACCACACGGACAGAGTCTCGCATGGTATGGGATATGGTGGAATCTTCCCTCTAAGACCTTTGAGGGGAAAGCATTCATTCGTGCCAGGAGAAAAGCTCTTCTCAGGGGTGGGACATCAAGGAGATGGAAATATGTAGGCATAATATTTCTCTGCATAATGATGCCAAAGAATGCTGGTGAGCAGACTCGAGGCTGGGTAGGTATGAGTTCCTGCTGCTCATGGTCTAAAATTCTCTGTTTAATAATCCGGAAGATACATTTTTCTTCCAGAGGTAGTAGGGAGTTCAGATCGATGCCAATGGAGACTAATTTTTGTTCAATAGCCTGGAACCATTGAAATTTAAGAGGGTCACTTTTTAGACAAGTTAAAAGGCTGCCAGTTTCTATTCTAAAAAACAGTCTGACCCAAAATTTAAAAGTAGCTATCCAGGCCCTTGTCTCTACCCTAATTTGGCCAAATTCTGCGCAAATGGCATGGTAGGAGACACAGTTGGGAACCCCTGCAATTTGCCTATAGAAAGCAGATTGAACACCCTCAATAGATTTATTAAAGGCAGGAACCCATAAGGGGCATCCAAACAGGAGATGGGACATTACTTTGGCATTAAAAATTTTAATTGCTGCAGGGATAAATTGGTTACCTTTCACAGAGAAAAAAAACTGTTTTATCAAAGAAGATGAGGATTTGGCCAGATTGATAGCTCGTTGGCAGTGGGAGCTCCATTTCTGGTTATACTGGAAGGTAACACCTAGATACTTAAATGGTAAACCAACCTTTTGCATAATTCCCTTCTCGTAGTAGTAGCGAAGAGACCGACTCAGTTTGTCATAGTTCATGGCTGGGCGGTTCTTCTGGATACCCCAAAGCCGTGCCACCTACAGGATCAATCCAGAGAGAACAGACAAGGGGGCGGGAGATCAAGGTCTTGTTTAATAGCAGCTTACTTATGGATCTCCCCGTCTCCATTTTATCCTCACAGCAACAACTCTGTGAGGTAGGCAGAGAGCATGCAAGAGTCCCAAGGTCATCCGCTGAGTGTCCACAGCAGGGGATTCGTACCTGGGTCTCCCAGATAACAGAGCAGTACTTTAACCACTATACCCCACTGGCCTACAGTCTAAAATGACAAGACTGCCCTATTTAACACAAGGCAGCCTTCTCCTACTCAGGGGCAAGACAAGAGGGGGTGGCTTTTTAATGACCTGGTAAGAAGGAGGCCCCTGTGGAGGTGCAGACGGCTCTTCCCTTAACCCCAACAACTAGGCTACAACAATAAGAATTCGGCTCGTCTGGAGACAGGAACCCCTCACCTCTTCGGGTTCAATGAGTTTGAACTCCATCCCTCGGCCCGTCCAAGAGATGAAGTGGGAGTTGCTGGGGTCATCCAGCAAAGCCACCAGGAACTGCCAGAGCTGTAGAGACCCCCGCCGTTGATAAGGAGGACCCTCGCGGTAGTTGCCCACTTCTTGCTTAATGTCTCCTGTGTGGAGAGGGAGGTGGGGAGAGACCACACAGTTTAACTGCCCATTTTCTTTGAGTCTCACCTTCCCACAATGCATCAGAACAGGGGTAGTCAACTTGTGGTCCTCCAGATGTTCATGGACTACAATTCCCATGAGCCCCTGCCAGCAAATGCTGGCAGGGGCTCGTGGGAATTGTAGTCCATGAACATCTGGAGGACCACAGGTTGACTACCCCTGCAACAGAAGACAGATATTCAGTCTGGTCTGGAAATCTGTTCTGGCACTCTGTGTAGGCCCAGAGCGTATATGCTCCCTTCCTATAATCCAAAGAGGCTTCAGGGTTAACCCTTGGGTCATATTAAAGCTGGGGAGGGGGGGGGAGAAAAGAATCTAAAACAAAGCCAAAGTAGTGCTAACAAGGAGCACATCTGCACTAGGGCCAGAATGCAGGAGTGATGGGGCCACCCCATAGATTTAGGATTGGCAAGATTCTGCAACAGACACATCAAAACTGCAAGTGCTGTGTGGGTCCTACTCGGAAACATAAGTGAGCTTTCAACATATAGCAATGGGGGATGCACCCTGTGTCTGGGGCCTGGGACTCCTCTATGCCACCTGTGACATTATCCTGCTTGTGCCTTCCTTTCACTATTGCCCAAGCTGATTTTCACAGTTGGCCAGGTGCACAAAAATTATGCAAAGTTTCAGTCAAGGTATGAGCTTTCTTGTGCACGCACACTTCCTCAGATATATGGCATCTAAAGAGCTGCTTCAGACCCCCACAGCTACCCACTTGAATGACTTGGTGGTTCAGTTCACACAAGAGCTCTCACATGAATGAAAATGGTCTATGCCAGTGATGGCGAACCTTTTAGAGACCGAATGCCCAAACTGCAACACAAAACCCACTTGTTTATTGCAAAGTGCCAACATGGCAATTTAACCCAAATCCTGTCCTTCTTTTGTTCCTCCCTGCCCCCGACCCTTTTCCCCTCTCTTTCCCCTTGTTTGGCCCCTTTGTTGTTGGGCCGTTTATTCTTAGATTTTGTCCCCCCTTTTAATCACACCTTTCCTTTCCCTCCCTCCCTTCTTCACTTTCACTCCGTTGAAGGGAGGTGGCGAGGCCAGGCATGCGGGCAACGGTGTGTGGCAACCCTGGCGGGGTCTGGCCTGGCTCTGCTCTCCCGGGGCTCCATTCGGTGCAGCCTTCCCGCTCCCACCGATGCTTGCAGATGCCAGCCCAGCTGAGCAACCCCAGGCAGCCAATCGCTTCCCGGGCCCGGGAACTCACAGGAAGAATCCTCCCCTTCCTCTGGGCGTTGGGAAGCCAGACCTCGTGCAGGCTGACTCAGCAAACTCTGGGCTGGGACGACAGCATGCATGCCCACAGTGAGGCCTCTGAGTGCCGTCTCTGGAACACGTGCCACAGGTTCACCACCACTGGTCTGTGGGATCCAGCCTAGTGAACTGATGTCTCCTCAGTTCCAACATGTATGTCCTATGTGTGGGAAAGTCCCACCCCCCCAGGGGGGAGCTCAGCCCATTGCTTTTGTTTCTAACCTTCAAGCTTCTCTGGGACCACGCAAACATCATCTGCAAACGGCCGCACCTGCTTTTCATAACCGTAACCTGCAAAAGAAAAAGAACATAAGAGAAGCCATGTTGGATCATGCCAATCGCCCATCCAGTCCCACACTCTGTGTCTCACTGGCCGAAACCCAGGTGTCATCAGCAGGTTCACCAGTTGGGCTAGAAATGGCCCTGGATTTGGTCAGCAGCAAGAATGTTTATAGTTCCCAAATATGAAGGCAACCAACATTCAGAATTGCCTGCCAAAAGAGAGTGCAGGAAGCTATTTCCTCCCCGATGCTACAAAAAGCTAGGACAGATCATATGGCGACCTCTCATTTCCCAGAAAAGTTATCTTGGACACATTTAGTCTCTTGTGAAAAACTGGGGGGATTCCAGAGAAGAAGAGGAACTGTTTGTTTATACCCTGCTTCTCACTATCCAACGGTGTCCCACGTCAACTTACAAACCCCTTCCCCTTCCTCTCCCCACAACGGACACCCTGTGAGGTGGGATGGGGCTGAGAGCTCTAATACAACTGCTCTGTGAGAAAAGCCCTAACAGAACTGTGACTGGCCCAAGGTGGCCCAAGCTGGGTGTGTGTGGAGGAGGAGTGGGGGATCAAACCCCACTCTCTGGATTAGAATCTGCCGCTCTTCACCACTAAACCGTGCTGGGATCTTCTAGTTGACCACTCCCCTCCTTCGCCCCATTCTAGTTGCCAGATTAGGGTTTTTTGTCGTATAGTGGATACAATGCCCTGATCAGCACAGTTCAGGCTAGCTGGATCCTATCAGATCTGAGAAGCCAGGTAAGGTCAGCCCTAGTTATTGCTTCATTGGAAAACCACGAAGGAAGCAAAGTTGCTGCACAGAGAACATCTTTTCTCTTGAAAACCCTACAGGTTGCCATAAGTCAGCTGTGACTCGATGGCACCACACACACACACACACACACACACACACACAGAAAGAGAGGGAGAGAAGAAATTGAGAGTAAACCCCTAATAAGCCATGGAAGCCAAGGATTGTAGAAATCTGAAACAAAATACTGCATAGAAAAAGCAGAGACTCATTGAAAAGACAGTCACAATATCACTGACCGTTGAAACAAACACTCCACATAATCCTGAGATTAGACCGCATGCTTTAAGACATTCTTATGCAAGGCTATGGTCGACCGGATTGTTATGAAAACGATGTGAGTCCTAATTGACCCTGGAAGAAGGTACTTGAAACAGGAAAGCATATCTGGAAGTTCTGTTGGTCTTAATGTGTTTATAGGAGAACAGTCATCTTATGGAGTATTTGTTTCAGCAGCCAATGATATTGGGACTCCTTGGAAAATTTCCACCAGGCAAGAAAAGATAACCTGCTATGAAAGAATCTAACGGGCGCTTTTTGAACAGTGAGTGGACTTACTTGGGAGCCAAAGGATTTTTGAGGTTATTATTCATGGCTGTTAATTTATTAATACATGCTGTGTGTTTTGAATGAGAGTCTCTACTTTTTATGCGCAGTATTTGGTATACTTCTGGAATGTACATTCCTATTACTGTGTGTCTTGTTTATTGTTCTGAAATATGAAACAAAGTGCAAGTCTTAGAAGCATCACTGATGGTCACCTACCAGCCACCTGCTTGTTTTCTGCTGGTCCAAATCATGACCCTGCAAACTTGCCCAAATCATGATAAAACGGGGAGGGGTATGTTGCTGTTGGCTCACAGTGAAAACTGTCAAGGCCTTGGCTTCATCTCAGTGATAATCCCAAGAACCTTCCCTTCCTGCTTCCCCCCCCCCCCAAAAAAAATAAAGACAATCTGCCCAGTGAACAAGAGGTGTGAGATGCCAGGCAAAGAAAAGGGAAACCCGGCAGGTGTCTCAGCTAACATACCATCAAGGTTGGAGCAACCTGGCAATCCCTCCGTGCTGGCATACATTGAATGGCAGCTAGGAACATCTGGAAAACAAGCAAAACACCTGGGAGTGAGCAGTCACCTTTGGGGATCTTCTCTGAAGCAGCAGCCATGAGGGAGCAGCCCAGGATGTTCTTTTGCCCAAGATGGTAGCAGAAGTCACCACTCCCCACCACCACCTGTCAGTAAGGTTCCCATTGGGATTGCTAGCGTCCAGGTAGCACATGGGGATCTCCCACTATGACACTGGCTCTCCAGATGGCCAGGATCAGTTCTTCTGGAGAAAATGACTGCCTTGGAGAGTGGACTGAATGGCACTCCCCAAATCCTTGCCCCCATGTAGGTTCTTAATAATCCCTCAGAAAGGCCAAATGTCCTAGGTATTTTAATGTATCTCTTTATTGGAATAATTGATTTGAACAAGTAGATTGTAATGCAACCATGACTAGTATAATGCAATGTAGTTTGGAATGGTATATATATGCTTTTCTCTGGTCTATAAACCGAGACAACCAAATGCTCTACTTCAAAGAAGATGATGCTCCAAGATGCTTCCATGCTTGAGAGGACAAGCAAGGGGGCAGAAGGGCACAGTCTCGGCTAACCGCTGTCAACAATTGATTATCTAGTCGCCCATCATTCTCTTAATGTGGACATATTTATTGTACACAAAATGTTTCCACTGCAATTCAATTTCAAGTGAATACAAATAAATTCAAATTGTTGTTTTTTTTCTATTTATCTCTGGAATCTGTTAACCATTTTCATTATGCTGTATGTCAATTTACCCTCGCACTTTACCGATAAGCATGAACTGATAACTTTCACTCCATGACACTGTACGTAAGGAAGTGTGCATGCACATGAAAGCTCATATACCTTGAATAAAACTTTGTTGGTCTTAAAGGTGTTCTGCTGTTTCAGACCAACATGGTTACCTACTGGGGAAATGAAAAGCATGCCTACTGGATGGGGGATACGCTTCTAGGTAACACTGTGTGTGAATGAGACCTTGGGGTACTTGTGGATTGTAAACTAAACATGAGCAGGCAGTGTGATGCAGCGGTAAAAAAGGCAAGTGCCATTTTGGGCTGTATCAAAAGGGGCATCACATCAAAATCACAAGATGTCATAGTCCCATTGTATACGGCACTGGTCAGACTACACCTGGAGTACTGTGTGCAGTTCTGGAGGCCTCACTTCAAGAAGGACGTAGATAAAATTGAAAGGGTACAGAGCAGAGCGACGAAGATGATCTGGGGCCAAGGGACCAAGCCCTATGAAGATAGGTTGAGGGACTTGGGAATGTTCAGCCTGGAGAAAAGGAGGTTGAGAAGGGACATGATAGCCCTCTTTAAGTATTTGAAAGGTTGTCATTTGGAGGAGGGCAGGATGCTGTTTCTGTTGGCTGCAGAGGAGAGGACACTCAGTAATGGGTTTAAACTTGAAGTACAACGATATAGACTAGATATCAGGAAAAAAATAGTTCAGCAGTGGAATAGGCTGCCTAAGGAGGTGGTGAGCTCCCCGTCACTGGCAGTCTTCAAGCAAAGGTTGGATACACACTTTTCTTGGATGCTTTAGGATGCTTAGGGCTGATCCTGCGTTGAGCAGGGGGTTGGACTAGATGGCCTGTATGGCCCCTTCCAACTCTATGATTCTATGATTTGCAAGGTTGTCACTTAGAGGAGGGCAGGGAAAGGTTCCTGTTGGCAGCAGAGGAGAGGACCCGCAATAATGGGGGTAAACCAGGGGTCGTCAACCCCTAGTCTGCAGACCGGTACCGGGCCGCCGCTGGCCGCACTGCCTCTCCACCCCTTCGCAGCGAGAAGCTCGCCAGGCCGTGAGCGAAGCGGGGTGGGCCCTCTGAGTGTCCATGCAGAGACATCCAGGGCCAAGCCACCAAGCCATCCAGGGCCAATGTCACAGTCAGAGTAGTTCAGCAGTGGAATCGGCTGCCTAAGGAGGTGGCGATCTCCCCCTGCACTGGCAGTCTTCAAGCAATGGCTGGACACTTATCCTAGATGCTTTAGGTGGATCTTGCATTGAGCAGGGGGTTGGACTAGATGGCCTTTATGGCCCCTTCCAACCCCATGATTCTGTGAGATCCTTTGCCATGGCCAGGGTGCTAGTGACCAGTGTCAGACTAGGACCTGGGAGAGCCTGCTTCAAACCCCTGCTCTGCCACGGAAGTTCGCCAGCTCACCTTTGGCCGGCCACTTACACTCAGCCGAACCTCCTCCCCAGGTTTTAAAAGCCACTTTGAATTGTCACCAGGGAGAAAACCGGGATGTGTCTTAATAAATAAATGCTGGGCTTAAAGGGGATCGAGAAGAGGGGACCTGGCTCACATTCTGCATCAGAGAACATATGTAGTTTAATGAGTTTAAACCTTTTAAAAACTATTGTTTTGCACCAGTAATCGAAAGGCAGCTAACACTCACGAAGAGCAATGCAGGGAGAAACCCGGAAAAAACTTTAACTCCGGCCTTCAGGGTTACAAAGATCCCCCACGCAAAGTGCTCCTTTTTCCTGCCCGAGAAGCCCCAAATGCCGCAGCTCCAGCCCACCTGCTTCCATGCCCCCAAGCTAGGAAGTCGTCACTTTCTCCCCTTGTCCTGACTTTCTCTTGGCCGCAATCCAAAGCTTGACTTGCGTTCCCAGCCTATTTGCCCGCCAGAGGAGCTGGAGTGGTGAAATCCGACACGCCTGACCCAGAGCCCAGTTCCTGCACCTCCATTTTGTGAATGAAATTCCTTTCTGCTCCATTCAGGAAGCGGCTGGCTCAGTGCCAAAGGGCAGGGAGGAGGGAGGTTCGAGTTTATATAACGCAGCACCAGCCCTGGGGAGAAGAGAGCCATGGCTCTGCCGATCTCTCTGCCTGTGGCTGAAGACTGTACTAGGCTTTCTCCCCTCACCTGAATCTAGTTGTTTTTAAAGGGGGTGGGAAGGAGGATGTAACTTAAGCATGAGCTGGATGTGAGAGAAAGAAGAACTTCTGGCTATCAAACAAAGAGGCTGTAAAGAACTGCAAAACATTTGCAGAAATACAAAATTAAGGAAGATTAGGCAGCTGCTTAGCACAGTCAACAGCCGCTATAATTCCCACAGTGTTGCTCTCCTGGTGCTCACGGCTAGACAACAAAGGATTGTAGAAGCGGAACGAGTGGTACGGCCCCAGTGGGGGACACACAGGTTGCTGCAAAGGGGAGGAGAGGCATGCAAAGTGACCTCAATTCTCATCTGGGGCCTTACAAAAATCTGGGGCTTGACCTTCAAGATGACTGCACACCTGTGGAGGCTGTCACTCCACAGTTTGCTGTGCAAAAGTAGGGCAGGCTCCCTACAATAGCCATTTGGCCATACCTCCTGACTCACCAGTTTGCAAACCACAGAATTTGGTACAGAAACTCTCTCAACGTTGGGCCATTTCCAGACTGCAAAACCAGGAAGTGAGACCGGAAACAGAAAGGTGCCTCCAAGATAAAAACAGATCCTAGTCTGTTCCAGTGCAGAGTGAAATACTATGCAGGTCTCAATGGAGAACATTACGGAGGACATTAAAAGATGCTTAGGGCTGATCCTGCGTTGAGCAGGGGGTTGGACTAGATGGCCTGTATGGCCCCTTCCAACTCTATGATTCTATGATAAGATGTGAAATGAGAAAGACTGTAGGACTCACCAGTCAACATGAAGTTTCTTCTTCTACTATATATTTCTTTATATATGAGATTATAAAACAGCAACTTTTATTTTTTTAAAAACTATCTAGGATTGACAGCTCCAGCATGGGAAATTCCTGGAGATATGGAGGTAGAGAGCTTTTGAGCATGTTGCAGAGCATATACACCCTCCAAAGGAGCCATTTTCTCCACGGGAGCTGATCTTTGTGGTCTGGAGATTAGTTATACTGGGAGATCTCGACCCCACCTGGATGTTGGCAACCCAGACCAACCCAGTTTGAAAATAAGGGCTTCTCAGTTCATGTTCAAAGGCTCAACCTCAGTGAGAAGACATTACAGGGTTTTCTTCTTCCTCTTCTTCTTCTTCTTCTTTTGCAGAAAGCAGTGTGCTTGGGTGTTTTTTTAACCAACCTATCTCCGCTCTTGTTAGGTAAAGGTAAAGGTATCCCCTGTGCAAACACCGGGTCATGTCTGACCCTTGGGGTGACACCCTCCAGCGTTTTCATGGCAGACTCAATACAGGGTGGTTTGCCAGTGCCTTCCCCAGTCATTACCGTTATTGGGGGCAAATTTGGGAGAAAGTTTCAACATTGAGAGGGTAGCCATGCTGCTCTGCTACAGAACAGTTAGGTTTGAGTCCAGGACAACTCTTGTCAGTTTATGAATGTAACTGTCCAATAACAGAACAGCATATAGAGTGTGAGAGGACAAGATCTATTTCCCCCTCTTCTATGTGCTCCCACTAAATTAAAAAAAAAATAAACCCAACCAGGATTGCCAGCTTCCTAGTGAGGCCTGGAGATCTCCCACTATTACAACTGATCTCCAGACAATGGAAATGAGTTCCCCTGGATAAAATGTTTGTTTCATAGGGTGGACTGAGGGTGGACTTCATAGGTATTACACTGAGGTCCACCCCCCCCCCCCAAAATGCTACCCTCTCCAAGCTCCCCACAAATCTCCAGCTATTTCCCCAACCCAGAGCTGGCAACCCTAGATCTGAACCACCTTCTGCTCTAGATGGGAACAGGTAGAGATGTATAGAAATGCACAAATTCCACTAAGTTTTCTCTCTAAATAGAACACCTAAGACTCCTAAAAGAAGTGACAGAAGGCTTTGATCCCAGTACAAGCCGTTTCTTCCGTCAACCAAAATTAATGGCTACTGATTAATATGCTTGTAGGCCACCTGTCTTCCTTTCTGGGTGGCCTGAACTGGGCTCCTGAGAGGCTTCCCATTCAGGTACTGATTCTAGGCTACCATCCATCAGTCAGGGTCTGAAGTTCTCCCAGAATTGAATCTGATTTCAAGGCTACAGATAGCAGTTCCTCTACAGGCAGTGGCAGTGAGAGGGCGAGGGGGCTTTACAGCTTCATAGATGTTTAGGCTCCCTGACCTCCCCAAATTCAGCTCTCAAACTGCCAGAAATATCCCAACCTAGAGTTGGCAACCTTTGAGTGGACTCAGATCAGCTTAGTTTCCATAAGGCTAAGCTTTGGATCCAGTGACACCTTTAAGACCAACTACCAGTAAGTTTTATTCAAGGTATGAGCTCTTGTGTGCATGCACTTTGTTCTGCTGCTTCTGATCAACATGGTGATCCACCTGGATCTGTTTCCATAAGGCTGTTATTCATGCCAAGCAGCAGCAACCTCAGGAACCCATCATAGCTTCCATTCTTCTCCACACAAGGGATCATGGGAATTGTAGTTGTAGAAGTGGGCTGAGACTACTCTTTGAGACTACTCTTTGCCTCTGTAACCCAGAATACTGCTGGTACTCTGTCAGGCTGATGTATAGTACCTGGAAGAGGGTTATGTTTGAAGTCCCTCCTCAAAATTGCCGAGTATTTCCCAACTCAGAAATGGCAACCCTATAAATAGGTGCAGATTTAGCATCTGACTTTGGTTATCTTAATGAAAAGACAGAAAACAAAATACCCAATAACCTTTAAAAAAAACAACCCTGACAACGCCCATCTAAGAAAAGAGAAAAGTATCATTCTGCCTTGGGAACTGTACTGTCTACTGAAGAACAAGATACAGAACTTCAACTCCTACAGCCCTTCACTCAGGACAGAAAACAACCATTGATTACTCACCAAGAAGGGTCCTTCTCTTCTGTGGTATGGAGGACATCTTGGATGGATTTCCCCACCAATCACTCAAGGAGGCAGGAACAAACTTTTTTCCATTTCCCGGCTCCTTGTGTAGGACAATCCCTAACTCAAATTTTGGGACTCCAAAAGCTAGGAACAATTTCTAACAATCTTTTAAATATTATTATTATTATTAATTAGATTTATTACCCACCACTATCAATCTAGCTGTCTCAGGGTGGGTTACATAAAATAATACCCCACAAGTACATAAAAACCCTTGATCCCCCATTAAAACAATACCCTGGCAGCAAACTATAACATAAAGGTAAAGGTATCCCCTGTGCAAGCACCGAGTCATGTCTGACCCTTGGGGTGACGCCCTCTAGCGTTTTTATGGCAGACTCAATACGGGGTGGTTTGCCAGTGCCTTCCCCAGTCATTACCGTTTACCCCCCAGCAAGCTGGGTACTCATTTTACCAACCTTGGAAGGATGGAAGGCTGAGTCAACCTTGAGCCGGCTGCTGGGATTGAACTCCCAGCCTCATGGGCAAAGCTTTCAGACGGCTGCCTTACCACTCTACGCCACAAGAGGCTCTTAACTATAACATTACTTCATTAAAAAGACAACATACAACTCGGAGAAGAAGATATAATACCAACAGGAAGCAGAAATCACATTCTGTATCTCTTTCTATATTAAGAGTACACCACGAAAAAAAAAGGATGGTTCAAAATGAGTACAACAACAGAAAAAAGAACCTATCCTAGGCCACACCTATATTAATCTGAGGCTATACTTAGAATAATGTTGACAGCACATTCAGAACGTAATGGAAGGGGCAAGATGTCCTCAGACGAGAAGGACCCTTCTCAGTGAATAATCAATGGTCATTCTCCTTCTGAGGTAGAGGACATCTTTGATGGGAACTCCCAGAGCAGTGTGTCAAGTCCTGTATGGAACATCCTCATCCTGATCCATAACGTGCTGTAATACACTCCTGCCAAAGGCTGCTGCAGCAGCACTAAACACATTGAGCTTATATAATGGCTCATAAGGCTGCAAAAAGAGAATCAAGCAACAGCACTGTATACCTCAGGGGTAGTCACACTGCGGCCCTCCAGATGTCCATGGATTACAATTCCCAGGAGCCCCCTGCCAGCATTCGCTGGCAGGGGGCTCCTGGGAATTGTAGTCCATGGACATCTGGAGGGCCGCAGTTTGACTACCCCTGGTATACCTCCTCTACAGGGGTATGGTTGCAACTGCTGCGTTAGTCATAGCCTATCTTATAGAAAGGGCAGCAGTTCCCACTGGTACAGCTTGTTGCTGGGTCTTATAGTATCCAATGATACAGGCTGTTAGACTCCTACTACTCAGTGTTTAAACATATTAGACAGGAACATCAAATGATGGTTATCATTTGGCTTTATGGTCTTTGTCCTGGATGAATGTTTTCATGAATCTACACACATTCTAGGTGTGACGTGCCTTTTTCTTCCGATGCCTAGAATAGGACAGAAGAATGTTAATCTCCTAAGAGACCTATGATGAGGGATTGACTTTGGGATGAGCAGAGTCTCTCTCTGGGCATCCAGAATGAACCAGATTCTCTCTTTATAATGCCTAAGATGAAGGACAAGGAATGGTAAAAGAAATCTCCTAGGAATTATGAGGGAAGAAACTGATCTCCTAGTAAAAAACGGAATCCATTCTAAACCCTTGGAGAAAAAGCAGAGCTCCAATATAGTGAAGACGGCCCCAAGTTTGTCTCCCTTCTGGCTAATTATGTCACCTTATTTCACTCAGAAGGTGATCATCTTATACTACAGTGTAGAAAAGAAAGTCGATAAAACTGTCAATAGATGCAAAAATAAGCAGCCCTGTGTCATAACAAGAAGTCGGCACCTAGAAACGTGGATAAATAAATATAGACAAGATGCGTTATAAAAGAAACCCCATGTAGCCTACGGAGTGTTCACACGTCAATATATCAACACAAGGAACGAGTGAGGACAGGTTGTCTAGGTGAGATGTGAAAAAAATATACCCTGTCAAGAAAATGCCCAATGGACAGGAGCTGAAAAGGCCTCAAAGTGTCAGGTAGTTCAGGTCTCCAGGTTGAGTACCAGAGATCTGGTCTTGATAATGAATTAAGAAACATGAGTTAATTCATTTATTTAGCTTATTTATTACCACCCTTTTAGGCTGCTGCACCCAGCCTACTGTCATTTGGTCTGTCATGAAGAGAAGAAGAACAAGTGTGCATTTCCCCTGAAAAAAACTCCTGTATCCAAATATAGATTATTTTTATTATTATTACATTATGGCGTCATCAAATCAGAAGACATCTAAGGGCTGACAACCTTGACAAATAGACTAGGACTAAGGGTGGTCAGACTGGAAATTGGATGCCTCCTGCAACCAGCTGGGAGCTACACTACATCAATCGTATTCATTATGTTGGATCTGTTTTTTGTCATATAAAACAAATACCAATTTATCAATTAACTGGATCTGTTGGCTGCCTTTGATGTGGCTGACCATGAGCTGTTGGTCCACTGCCTTGCCTCACCCTTGGCTGGTGACACTCCTTTCTCCAGAACCGGACTCAGAGGGTGGAAGTGGGGAAGGAGCTATGGCGTTCCTGTAGTCTCCCTTGTGGAGTTCCGCGGGGGGCAGTGCTCTTCTCTACTTTCTTTAACTTCTTTATGTGCCCTCTGGCACAGCTGGTCCAGAGCTTTGGGCTGGGCTGTCATCAATTTGCCAATGACACCCAGCTTTATCTCCTTATGGATGGCCACCCGGACTCCCCACCCCCCACCCCAGAACTACTTGCCAGATGTTTGGAAGCAGTGGCTAGATGGCTTGAGCAGAGTCGCCTGAAACTCAACCTCTCCAAGATGGAGGTCCTATGGCTGGCTAGGAGGGGGGCAGAAAAAGGAAGTGCGCTTACCCGTCATGGCTGGGACGCAACTGACTACCGCACCCCAACCAGGAACTTGGGAGTGACCTCAGATGCCTCGCTAACTATGGAGGCACAGGTCAGGAAAGTAGCCAGCCAGGTGTTTTTCCATCTGCGCTAAGGGAAGCTACTAGCACCCTATCTGTCCTCTGAACATCTAGCTACGGTGATCCATCCGATGGTCACCTCTACGGAGGCCCGACCCGGAAATTGCCATTGGTACAAAATGCAGCTGCTAGGGTCCTCACAGGAACATCTTGGAGGGCTCATATCCAGCCTGTGCTGAGACAGCTGCATTGGCTGCTAGTTGCGGTCCAGATCCGCCCTTCGTGGTCTGGGACCCACATATCTGAGGAACTGCCTGTTGCCCTATGCCACAGGGCCTTGCGCTCTGTGGGTACCAACCTGTTAGTCATTCCAGGCCCCAGGGAAGCTCTCCTGGCCTCAACCAGGGCCAGGGCCTTTTCAGTCCTGGTCCCTACCTGGTGGAATGAGCTCCCAGAAGAGCTGCGGGCCCTGCGGGAATTGTCAGCTTTCCGTATGGGTTGTAAAATGGAACTCTTCTGCCAGGTTTATGGTTGAGGCCCCTTGCTACCCCAGGAGCAGGTATACCAGTATGGGGAGGCAGAGATTTTTACCACCATGAGTCTTTAAGTAATGCTTTGGAATGTTTTCTTGGTATTTTAATGGGATTTTATTGTTATGGGGTTTTATCAACTGTTACCTGCCACAAGCTGGTTTACTGGGAGTGGTGGGATATAAATTTAATAAACAAACAAATAAATAAGACCGATCTACAGACCAGTTGATCTACAGACCAGCAGAGGTTTTCCAGGATCTTGGGCACTTACTGCTAGATCTTTTAGCTGAAGATGCCAGGGATAGCACCTGGGACCTTTTGCATGCCAAAAAATGCTTATACCACTGAGCCATAGCCACAGTCTAGGTACATCGAGGAAGGAAGTGGTTAGGAAATTACACCTCCCATCCTGGTGAAAACTGTGCTCACGCACTACAAACAGGTAACTTAGATGCGCAGTGCTATTTAAACTGTGGGTCAGTGAGGATAAGAGAACTGCCTAAAGAATCAAACATCTCTTACTAAGGGATTGTAACAAAAGTTACAGTGCCAACTGGAGATTACATTCATTCTTCAGGGATTTGGCCCATGGTTCAGCTTTTTTTTAATGGCAAGGAAACAAAACTATTCTCTAAGCGAATCAGAATGAAGTCTCTCCTAGTTCCTAACAGAGACTCAGGCGGTCTCATTTCCAATCCTGGTGCTACCAGATCCGCTTAGCTATGAAAACTGCCACTGAACCCGAGAGACAAACTAGGGGTGTGCGCCTGGGCTTGGTTGGGCCGCCTCAGTGATCACCAAAGCCTCAGGTGGCCAGGGCTGCAGCACAGAGAGGAGGGGCGTGCAGCTGCTGCCCCTCCTCTCTGCGCCATGGCACTGCCTCCCACACACCACTTTGGACATCGGTGATCGCCAAGGCGGCTGAACCGAACCGAAGGGCACAACCCCAAGACAAACTGCTTAGGCATGGCTCTAAAGGCACCACAGCTGAAGACTTGTTTTCCCAAAGGACAGGATCACAGTACGTCCTGCCAGTGCGACAGGAACTCCTTTCAGGGTTCAGTACCGAGATACCACAGCCAAGCGAGGAAACCTGGTTGTCTTTGATCAGACATCAGCCAAAGAACTGGCACGTAAACAAATGGAAAAACTGTTTATGACTTTGGGATGAAGGCAATCCCAACAGAGCTGTAATTGGTGAAATAAAAAACACTGGATGTCATAAGCCCAGGCAGTCTGCCGTCTCCCGAGGCAAACAGGAGCGGCACCTACTTCAGGCCCCCTGCATTCGACCTGGACGTCTGAAATACAGCCACAAAGCCACTGACTGATGTGATTTTTACTTAATTTGTTATTTTAAGGCTTCTCTGATGATTGAATTAGCCTGATTCATCCAGTACTGCCACACTGAAGACTGTCAGCAAGGCTCTAGATTCTTTGAGAAGGAATCCTTAAAACAGCCAATATTTCAATATGGAGATGCTGCACAAAAAGCAGAATTCCTCCACCAAGTCACAGCCCTTTTCCCCTTCATAAGGAAGGACTTTCCCTTCTCCCTCACCAGTGACGGCTTCAGGGTTGCTGGTGTCCGTCTGCCTTCCAAAGCCCATTTGGCTCCCACTGGTCTCAGGCTATGCTGTTGTTTTGCGCCCAAAATGGCTGCTGAAAAGGCTCAACTGAAAGAGGCTGAGCCCACAACTGAGGCCCTTTTCTTTCTCCTGCGCTGCGCTGCGCTGCGTGCCTTCCTTGGGCTCTTTTATGGTGCCCCCCCATTGGTCCCCTCCTAAGCAGGCAACCTATTCTACAAGGATGTCGTAAAGTTGGGACATGCTGGCCGGGACCAAAGCTACTGTGCTCTTTGCCCTCTTGGAAGGCTCTATATTTCTGTCAGGAAGGAAGTTGTCTTCCCAGGCTTGTTCCAATGGGCTGAGGAGGAGGAGGGGAGGTGACAGAAGAGCTCGCCGGAGACAACTGCACATAAGATGACCGCCACAATGGCAGTTGTGGTTGTTTTCTCTCTCCTTCCCCTCTTTTGGGCTGCTCCAGGAAGGAGAGTTAAGGAAAGGAGAGAGAAAAGTAAAGGGCAGGAGGCAAAAGTAAGGGGGAAAGGAGTATAATCATCCTAGAGGAAAGTGAAGCCAAAACTGAGTCGTCTCATGTAGCTGCTCTCCCTTTTGCGGTAGGAAGAAAACTGAGCTGGGGGTTGTCCCTCGAAAGGAAGTGGAAAGAAGTTTGTTCCTGCCTCCCTGAGTGATTGATGGGAAAACCCATCCAAGATGCCCTCCACCTCAGAAGGAGAAAGATAGTTCAATTGCTATAAATCTTCCTCCGGCAGGCACACTATATTGGTCATCAGGTGCCAGCCAGCCTCCATGAACACTCTCACACACCTCCTTAGTCTTCATGGCTCATGTCCTACCTGCATCAAAACCATAATCCATCTGTTCTTGCTTGATCACCATCCCTGCTGGGTAGCGGGTGCTGCTGGCTGCTGTGTTTGCCTGCTCATACAGAGGGTCGTGAAACTCTTGCTTGAAGCCCCGCGGGGGGTACGGCAGGCATGGGGCAGACAGTGGGCGTTGGCACACAGCTGGGACCTCTGCTCGCAAACCCTGCGAAGTGGAGAAGGACTGGCCAGTCTCATTAGGCAGATGGTACAAGGATCTAAAGTGGATACAGAAAGATGAGCAGATTTACAGAATCACAGAGTTGGAAGGGCCCTTCAGGGTCATCTAGTCCAACTTCCTGCACAATGGAGGAACTCACAACTACCTGCCCACCTAATCATCATTAAGAAATGCTTTTTGCTCATTTTGTATCATTTCTGTTCTGTTTTATGTGAACTGCCCTGAGCCTTCAGGAAGGGTAGTATATAAATATAATAAGTAAATAAACAATATGATGGGGTGTGGATCTCACCCACAGCCTCTGTTCACTCCACCGGTGATAAAATAAAGGGGCTCTATAAGGCCAGGCATAATGCTTCTGTAAGTAGAAGCTGTGGTCTAGGGAGTGCCTGGTTGAACCCTCAATTCCGTCTCAGGTTTGCTGTCTCAAGCCACTCTCGGCTTCATCAGCAATGTAAGGTTTTTAATAGCAACCTAAAGAGCCTCTTGTGGCGCAGAGTGGTAAGGCAGTAGACATGCTGTCTGAAGCTCTGCCCATGAGGCTGGGAGTTCGATCCCAGCAGCTCAATCGACCCCCACGGGACCATCCAACACTTATTTATTTATCTCTTGGATTTCTAGGCTGCTGTTCTCCAGAAAAGCTCCTGGGGAGACTTACAGCAAAAAATTATTGCATACAATAAAACATTTAAAAACTTTACATTATTAGACTAATGAAACACCTCCCCAGGCCTGATGTTATAGCAGTTCAAATAACAAAGTAATTGGCCTGATTTAGCCTGTTTGGTGCAGTGGTTAGGAGTGTGGACTTCTAATCGGGCAAGCTAGGTTCGATTTCCTGCTCCCCCACATGTAGCCAGCTGGGTGACCTTGGGCTCGCCATGGCACTGATAAAGCTGTTCTGATTGAGCAGTGATATCAGGGCTCTCTATGCCTCCCCTCTCTCATAGGGTGTCTCTTGTGGGGAGAGGAAAGAGAAGGCGACTGTAAGCCACTTTGAGCCTCCTTTGGGTAGAGAAGAGTGGCATATAAGAACAAACTCTTCTTCTTCTTCTTCCTTCTTCTTCCTTCTTCCTTCCTTCTTCCTTCCTTCTTCTTTCTTCTTCTTCTTAGATGAGAGGGGAATGGCTCAGGCAGAAGCCCGGGTGAGGGGTTAGGCAGATGGTAAGAGTGCACCCTTGGCCTCAACCAAATGCCTGGTGGAAGAGTGCCATCTTGCAGGCTCTTTGGAACTTTGGGAGCTCCATAAGGGCCCAGATCTCTGACGGCAGCTTATTTCACCAGGCTGGAGACAGGGCCGAAAAGGCTCAAGGCCGAAAAGGCTCACTTCTCTGGGGCTGGGGACAACCAACATTGGAGAGTATTTGGAGAGTGGAGAGCTCTTCGGGGGGCTTACGGTACGCATGTCCCAAACACCATAAGGCCCTAGGGGTTAAAACTAGCATCTTAAACCTGATCTGGAATTCGTCAGGCAGCCAGTGCAGCTGCTGGAGCACAGGTCACATGTGAGCTCTCCATGGGGTCCTCATAAGGGCCCAAGCTGCAACACTCTTTGCAGATTGATGAGCTTGGAGATCCATGTCATCAGGCCCCTTGCAACCTGCCAGAACAGAGGGTGCCAGGATATGTTGCAGTACCAGACTGGATACCATTTCTAAGATGCGCTTGAAAACAGAATAGTTTATTCGGCAGTATGTCCTTGGGAATTCCATTTTTCTCAAAAAGGTTTTTAAAAGGAATTTCATCATAATATACAAGATAGAACAACATCAGCTTCTGGAGAAAGATTCAGACTAATCCTTCTCCTTGTTTTCATGTTCCTTCCCCACAGGCACACTGGAGGGGTGAAATAAAACCATGAAATTCAATCGAAATCCAAGTGGCATTCCAAAGATTAACAATATCTGTTCCATCATGAATCAAAACTAACTTCATCAGATGCATGCAGATATACTGGAGAGAGATATTTAGACTTAAAGCTACTGTGCCACGGAAGCTTCTTAGTGCAGTGGCTCACCTGTGTTCCATAAGGTACGTCCGGCCAGGTATAGCCTGGTTTGGGCCTTGGGAGCTCATGAAATTTGAGTTTTGCCTATAGAAACACACACTGATTTTAGTATGCATTCAAGGGTTCTCCTGACTTTACATTTCAAAAAGCCCTGTTGGATCAGAGCAGTAATTCAATTCATGCAGTATCGTGATCCATACAATGGCCAACCAGTTGCCCTGGAAGACCAATTATAATTCCCAGAGGCCAAGGCATTTCCTCTGAAGTAGCTCGCTAGCACTGGGTTTCAGAAGTTTACTACTTCTCATTATGGAGGTTCATTTTAGTTACTGTGGATGGCAGCCCCTGACAGACTTCCTCTCTATGGTCTGTCTAATCCACTTGCAAAACCACCTATGCTTGTGACCATCACAACGGCCACCAGTAGGGAATTACTATAGTTACCTTGGGATAACTTTGGCCCAGATGAATTCTGAATAGGTTATTAAAACAGAGCCCTACATATCTAATGTTTTAAACATTTCACAAACAAAAGTCCCCTGACCCCAAGGAGCTCGCCATCTAGGCTGTGGGAGAGACAGGAAGAGAAGAGGAAAAGTCGAAGCATGAATGCTACGGGGTGCTTGGAGGCAAGGGTGGGGAAGTTTGTGTTGAGGCAAAAACAAGATAGGAAGCCAGCACAAGTTGTGGTGATAGAAGAGCTTCAAGTAGTCTCAATAGCAATTTTGGACTTCCCTCTGCAAAATGTACAAAATGGCCACAAAATACAGTCTGTGTCTCAAGAATGCTATATACATATAAAAACAAATGGGAACAAAATTTAAGCTTTTGTCCAGTATTAGCTGAAGTGAGATTCTCTTTAATGGGGCAAGGAGTGGCATGGAATTGGATGAACTCTGCTAAAAATGGAAAGTCCAGTCAATCCTTGACTTGTCTTCACTTGTCTTGCTGACAACTTCATTTTTCCTGGAGGAAATTCACCTACCATCCCATAGTGATGATCAACAATTCCCTGGGTATGCAAGGAAGGGCCACAAGAGGCAAACACTGGCACATCCCTTCTTTCCCATCAACTCATAATCTGCCTAAGTTCATAAAGTCAGTATTTCTATCAGATGACTCTCTAGCCTCTGCTCTATCTGTCAGGAACTTCTTCTGGATATTTAAAACATACATGTCCTCAACCAAAACCCTGGTGGAAGAGATCTATCTTACAGGCCCTGTGGTTGGCTCTTGCAGCAGGTATTTTGTGACAGCCATTTTATGGCTCCACCCACTGTACTATATCAGAATTCCAAAGTTGTTCTCAGGCTCAAAAAGGTTGGGGATCCTTGATCTAGGATGTATGTCAAATATAGCCATTCGACATGATCAAATGCTTTCTCCATGTCCCAGAAAATTAAACAATCATCATTGCTTCCTATTCATCTTCTGGCATGAAACTATTTAATTATGGCTAATGAAACCGGTTTAATCCAAATCCACATATAGCATAATCAATTTATTCTGTTAGCAATCACAATAGTTCATACCTTGATTTTCAAGAGAAATTTAAGATTCTGGCTGTGAAAGATATTTTCCTGCCTTAGGAATCACAATGATTTTGACCTCATTTCTATTGTTTCATAATACAGAACCTACTTTTAAATATTTACCAGCTGATCTTACAAAGTTCTGCTAAAGACTGATCTGATTCAGGACTCCTTGTTTTTTAAATTCCTTATGACCAATGCTACTTAGTCATTTCAGCCACTAGCAATTCTAGTTAAAATCAAGATAATTTTGAAGTGTTAACTTTTGTTAGAACGGGGTCTTTGATCGGGTTCAGAGCAAAGCAAGTTAAACAGACAAGCTGAGAAGAGACAAACTGGTCCCCCTGGTGCTCCATTTACCTGGCATAAAGGCACTGCTCTCCATTACGATACTGAAACGGCTGCCTGTGTCTACAAGAGCCAGATGCTTCTGAACATGGACTCCGGGGTTCCTTTTTGATTTTTGCTGGTGGGCTGTGAAGGGCTACTGGGGGAAAAAATCAAAGTAAACCTTTTCCTACCGACAAAGGCAGGCAGAACTGCTATGTATAATTTTTTAAAAGGCAGGCAAAGATTTCCTCTCCCTCTCACCCACCTCTGAGAATATTGATCACAGTTTTCAATTCATTTTGAAATGCATTAAATAAAATTAGATTCAGGATTCCACAATGACTGCTTAGTAGTAGGATTCAACCTGCAAAAGAAGCCTGAGAAATTAGAGAAAAAGAGCTGGTTTTTGTATTCCACTTTTTACTATCCAAAGGAGTCTCAAATCGTATTACAAGAATTTATCTTTCCTCTCCCCACAACAAAAACCCTGTGAGGTAGGTGAGGGTGAGAGATCCCTGAGAACTGAGAGCTGGCTGCATATGGCGGAGGGTGGAATCAAACCCAGTTCTCCAGATTAGTGGTCACTGCTCTTAAAAGTTTCCGTCTCTCTATGTTTTGGGGCGGATCATACAGATCTTGATCAGTTGTCAATCCCACCTTCTGCCTACACAAACTGTGTCAAACAATACCTATTTATTACAGCCTTTGCTTGAATAGTTCATTGCAGTGTGTTAGGTTTTTTTTAAGTGGGTCATATATTCTTCACAGGACTGATCTACAAATTTGGAAGGTGGGGTATTCAGAACTTTTGGGAGCAAATGGGAAGGGCATAAGAGTTTAGAAAACCATTTCTCTCTACTTGAAATGCTTTCTTACAGCCAGTAAAGAGGTGGTTTTATGCAGTTTGCTGTGACCTGCAGAGAAAATCCAATTGTTTTCTTCCCACAGCCCTTTTAAAAACCTGAAGGGCTTTGTTAGCTTCTTGCTGTTAAGTCACATCTAACCTATGATAAACCCCTTGGGGTTTTCAAGACAAGAGATGTGCAGAGGTGGCTTGCCAATACCTGCCTCTGCATTGTGATCCTGGAATTCCTTGGGGGTTTCCCATCCAAATACTGGCCATGGCCAACCCTGTTTAGCTTCCAAAACCTGATGAGATAAGGCTAGAAAAGTCAAGGCTATGATGACCAGGCGTCCCGATTCTCGTTGCACTGTCATGCTTTTTGCCAAAATGTCCCGCATCTCGCAGAGTCCTTTAAAAGTCCCACAAAGCGCCTGGCCGCAATGTGACGTGTTGCGGCTCTGACCGGCCCCAGCCACCCTGCTTTCACCGAGCTCAAGCCAGCCCCGCCCCATGTACGCGAGGGATGGCGGGTGGGTCCCAACCGCCATTCGGGCCTGTCTTGGACTTGGTGCGCCCTGGCCTGCCTCCGGCTCCGGGCATCCTGTGGGGGGTGGCTGAAGGAAGCAGCCTGGGGCAGGGCACCCGAAGAAGTCTGTGCCTGGGGGTGGCGGTCGTGCCGGGGACTCAGACCCCGCAGGGGTGGAGAACCCGGGCTCGACCACCTGAAGTGCCATGCTTGGCTTAGGGTGGCCCTGTTGCACTGTCTCGGTCTGGCCTGCCTTGCAGGCTTGTGGTCAGGATTCCGTGGTGGAGCAAGAGATAAAGAGAAATCTAATGCCCTGTCTACTGCGCTGACCACCGGGCCCCCCCGTCACCAGGATTAGCCACACGGACAGCAGCTCCAACCTGTCCGACTACCCCTCTGAGCCGCTCTCCGATGAGCAAAGATTGTCCCAGGCTGCCAGCAGTGACGCTGAGTTTGGCACCACCTCTAGCGACCATGAGTGGGAGCTGCTGCTGCTTCTCCCACCAGGGCCAGGCGGCAGCCCCAAACATGCTTTGTCCTCTGACGGCCACTGGGGAGGCTCAGGCGACTGAGGCACGCCCTGCTCCCGGAGCACACCAAGGGGAGGACAGCGGGGAGCTCCCGCCTGGCAGCTGACGGGGGTAGGGGGCAGCGGCGGCAGCGGCAGGGCACCTCTATTCATGTCTTGAAAAAGCCTACAGGGTTGCACTGCCACCTACCAGCAACTGATGCATACATCATGACTGTAATACCGCTTAGTTAGCCATAACAGACAAAGGTATCCAGAAATAAGGCAAAGCTGAACCTGCACTACTTGCATCAGATGTATAGGAGACTGAGCAGATGTGAAACTGGTGAGAAATAAGGTCTGTATGCCTCCTAGGAATAAAGTGGCCCTCTGGACACCAAGATCCACCCACAAGCTGAAACCCAAGGAAGAGGAAGGAACGGCACTTCCAAAAATGCGTAGACCCAAGGTAGGAACATGACCTTTCTTGCAGCTATGCAACTAGGAGAAAGGGAAATTTTGCGAGTGCCCCACAATTAGAACTCAGTCTACAGGTTCTGCCTGTATGGACACGACCTGAGCATGCCACATGACACGGCCTCCATTTAATAGGCAGAGGAAAGAAGTATGCAGGGAGAGAACAGTCCCAATTTGAGGAATGGAGATTTTTGCCAAATGGCTTTACAGTTTCTCCCACAAGACCACAAAGACTCTTTAAAACTATGTCTGTTTCTCAAGATGAAGGGCACAATTCTGCCGGGTTTCCTTGTGGGATGTAACTGAGTGTTCCAATCACATCCGTTATGTCTCTGCATGAGTTCTAACCTGGCCATTCGCTCCCAGATGGCTTTCCTAGAAACATGGAGGGAATATTTACGGAGAACGGCTGGCAACTGGCAGGAGGCTGGGGGGGGGGATAGAAGCATGCATCCCAGCAGCCCCATCGAAGTAGGTAAGTAAGCCCTTTTGCTATGGGAAAACAGCATGTGTGCTGGCAATCCCCAGGAGACTGGAGGGCAGAGATTCACTGAAACAGCCTCCCAGTGGTGTAACCAGGAGTGACAGCACTGCATTTCAGGAGGCTCTAGGGTTCTCCAGAACTGTATAATAAAAAATCAACAGATTTTAGGGGGGAACACAAGAGCATCCAACAATGCAGTGTCATCTCTTGCAGTTACATAGAAAATATGCCGGGGACATTGTCCCAACCCCTCCATTTAAGATTTAATATAAGAAATAAATACATTTTCCCTGCCACCATTTACTGGAATAAAGTGGCCATTGGAAGCTGATGAGCAGGAGTCCCCCCCCCCCCACCTTCAGCAGCACTTTGCCACCCTAGCTAAGCGCATGTCTTCAGAACAGGGCTACATGAAATACTCAACCAGAGCATGCAAATAAACCAATAAAGAGCTTAAAATGAATGTAACAGTTTTTAGTCTAAAGGCACAATAAAAGATCAGTCCCTTGATCTGCTCTTCGCCATGGCCTTGACACTGCTCCCTTTTTTCTTGTCATGTGACCCTGATGTCATGCATCTTTCTGTCATAAACTTTGCAACTCTATGGGTCCTAAGCTCAGTGGGTCCTGGGTATGGAAAAGTTGAAGACCACTAGCATAGCACACCCGTTGCACATGTCAAGATCCTGTGTGCCTACTTTCATGATCTTGCCATGTAATACTTTCTTGACCAGTCTATATGTAGTTTTCTTGAACCATCTTATGATTTTTGACTTGTCCTATGCTTTTAAGCCTTGGCTTAGTAATATTCCCTTTGACCTGTCCTTAACCTGCATCTCAGTTACGAAATGGTTTTCAAAGCTCCTCCATGGCAGAAAGCACTTGTTTTGACCTTGCTGGACTCATTACTCTGGACTGACCTGGGTTCTGAATGTTTTTTCTGGGAAACTTGGCCTGGGAGAATGGGAGCCTGAGGGCACATTGGCAAGTGTACCAAGATTCAGACTGGGAGGAGGGGTTGCAAGGGCAGCATCAAAGTACACTCGTAGATTCATTTGTCATTTCTAGCAAGGAAAATCTTTGCTTCTGTTCGCCATGTTTTTCAATAAAGGGATTTCTGGTTTACAACAGATCTGCTTATTGGAAACTTGAAGGGGGCTTGTCAGCACATATGCTTATCTTTAGCACGTGCATATACAAAAACATTTCCCTCTAATATCTGGTAGGTTCCCATTTTGTTATAGAGGCATATAATATATGTGCCTTTATTGAGAACCAGTGAGGTGTAGTGTGGTAACTAGTGTTCCTCTGGAGCTGGGGAAATGGGGCTCAAATCTCCAGTTCACCACAATGCTCACTGGATAACCCCAGGTCTGTCTCTGTCTTTCAGCCTAACCTACCTCATGGAAATAGAGAAAGCTGAGAGCTCAGTAGCACCTTAAAGATTAACAAAAATGGTGGCAGGTATACCTTTGCTTTTTCTACTTGCTATGGACGGATCTTGATCTACCTCGCAGGGTTGTTGGGTGAATAAAATACGGGAGTGAATCATGCATACTGCCCTGACCTCCTTGTAAGAGATGTGGAATAAGACTAGACACTACAGCTAAAATTGTTCATAAATCAAGAAGTACAGTCAGACAATGGTTTGTAAACAGCTAGAAAGAACTTTTGAAAGTAATGAAATTATCAAATAACATTATTCTTTAATCATTATGGCCTGAAGGAAAGTTACAGGAACACAGCCATTTTTTTTTCAAATGGTCTTTGTTTCTTACTGTCCAGAACTCTCTCTGTTTTAAAAATATATTAATGGAGCTCTCACCAAAAATTGTGGGGTGGGCTACATTGCTCATCAACACTGCTGAATACAAAACTGTGCTCTTGGTCAGTGTTATTGTAACCGGTGAGATCATCCTCTATAATCCCAAATATCCTTCCAAAGGATGACCAGAGTTTGAAAAGAAAATTAGCCCGGAGGGGAGGAACATGCAGAAGCAGAAATACCAACAGTGTTAACTGGCAGTTATTAAATACTCCAATAAAACCTTCGGATGTAAAGAAAACTGAAGCTAGCCAAATGGGAGTGAATATCCAGTCCCAGACAGAGTGTGAAATCAATGGGCTTGAATTCAGGCAGGAGCACAGGTACACCCAACTCAGAACAGGATCTGGCTTCAGGCATTTCAGAGTTTTGCATCAGGCCAGCCTTTCAGATCAATCTGGCCTTGCCCACCAAGGCTTCCCATCCCCCCCCCCCTACTAACCCCAGACACAATACTTACAGTTTTCTGAATGGCAGTCAGGCACATATTGTTCATCGCTGTCTGGAACCTGAGCTGCAAAAGGCAAGAAAGGAGAGTGAGCCTATTTACATCCAGTTCAATGCTCTTGTCAAACCAAGTGGGAGGAGAAGCTGGCTACATCAGCGATGGCAACAAGAGACAAGAGCCGGCGTTCCCATCAGGACAGCCTGTGAGCTTTTCCCCAGTAGATCCGTCCACTAGTAGGACTGGTTCTTCCCTTCCTTCCTTGGGAGCCTCGAGCCTTGTGGCTTTTCTCTCCTATGCTGATCTCTCTACTTCGGAGTCAGAAGAGAACAAAAGGCTACCTGATTCGAACCTGTGCTTAGAAGGCAGGCTGGGCAACCGCACAGGCACAGGGTAGCAGTCAGACTGGAATCCAGAGGACCCTGATCTGAATCTCTACTCTGCCAGTGAAGCCTGCTGGGTGACTTTGGACCAGTCACTCTCTCTCAGCCTAAGCTACCTCTCAGGGTGGTTGTTCTGAAGACACAGTGGAAGAGGGGAGAACAATGTTACAAGCAGCTTTGGGCTTCCACTGAGAAGAAAGGTGAGATCTACAATCTGATCCAGCATGGCTTCCCTTCTGTCCTAACCTCTGGAATTCCAGAGCCCTCAAATTTTTGTCCACCCTACTTGGTGGCTCTGCAGGGAGAAGGAAGTGTACCTAGCAGTTAGCACAGCTAAGAGGCTTGGTGTACTGGTTAATAGCAGTGGCTTCTAATCTGGTGGGTCAGGTTTGACTCTCCACTCCTCCACATGCAGACAGCTAGATGACCTTGAGCTAGTCACAGTTCTGTAAGAGCTATAGAGTCATAGAATCACAGAGTTGGACGGGACCTCGAGGGCATCTAGTCCAACCCCCTGCACAAAGCAGGAACTCACAACTACTTGCCTACCCACAATGACCCCAATTTCATGCCCACATGATCCCCCCCACCAAAAACCTCCAGAATTCAACGTGGCCTGGAGGGAAATCACCTACCATCCCACAGTGGCAATCAGCAATTCCCTGGGCATGTTTCTACAGATCTCTACCAGCCCAACTACCTCCCAAGTGTCTGTTGTGGGGAGAGGAAAGGAAGGCAATTGTAAGCCACTTTGAAACCCTTGTAGTAATAAAAAGTGGGGTATAAAAGCCTCCTTGACCACCACCACCACCACCCCTCTCCTCTTCTCCCTCCTCCTTGCCACTATCTTGGTTCCAACCCAAACAATAACACCCCCCATGTGCTTTCCAGAGGCCAACCCAGATTCTGGAACGTTTGTATCATTGGCTAGACAGACCAAAGGAGCACATGTCACCATACATAAGTTTAGGAAAGGGGTTTATTCTGGTTATTTGATTCCTTTGTCGCCTGACTCTGAATGATTATTTAGGGGACTGCAGGCACTTCAACCCTGGCATCTTCCAAGTGGTAATTTCCTAGAACTACTAGGAACTGGCATTGATTACTAAGACAACCTATTGATACTGATAAATGGGGATACATTTTCTCTATTTACAGAAAAGGGATCTGTGGGAAAAGCCAATCAGTGTACACAACACTTCCACAAACCTAAGCTGCTCCCACGATGGGATTTCATGGGGGTAGAATGAAAGGACATGTGCAAACAGGGTGGTGGCCAGGTCTGCCCTGGTCACTGGCGGGGGAAGCGGGGGGCGAGTCTGTGAGACTTGGGTATGGAGCCTGGGGAAGCCAGGGATCTCAGTGGGGCCCACCCTCCGAAACAGCCATTTTTTCCAGGGGAACTGATCTCTGTAGTCCGGAGGTGAGTGATAATTCCAGCAGATACCCAGGCTGGCATCCCCGTGTGCAAACAACATCATGGCTAATCAATGGCTTCTGTTTTTACCTTCTTTACTCTGAGGAAAATATAAATCTTAGTTTCTCCAAAGTGAATGGGAAGCCCTGGGGTGGATTCTTCATCTGGATCTTTCCAAGAAGTGCTAGAGAGAAGGGTGGGGCTAAACTCCATATTGAACTGGCAGAGCTAAGTGTTGTACCTTCTCCCTTTCAGCTCTTTGAAGGGCTTTTCCTGACCCCTGAAGATCTCCAGGCCCCACCTGGAGGTTGGCAACATAGGGAAGGCGTGGAGGATCAGACTCAGCCCTTGAGATTAGAGTCTGCTATTCTTTAACCACTTCACCATGTTGGATCTCGAGTTCGAGAAGAGTGCAAGGGGAGGAAGGCCAGGAAGGATGCTATTGCCTGTTGTATTCCTGGGTGCAATGGGCTTTGCCCCTAGCTTCCTTATAAAAGTGAGATAAAACAGAGTTTGCATTTTGTTAAAAAAAACTGCAACAAAACCAGTGAATTTCTATCAACTATTGCAAGTAGAAGCTTCCGATGTTAAAAATGCACTGGGAGCCAAAAAAGTGAATTTTTAATAAATACTAGGCATACTAAAATCCCTTTCATTTATTATTGTAACAATCAGGAATATTTTGACTGTCAAGCAAACAACATTGACATAATCACATCCATGGCTCCTTTCATACTGAACAGACCTCAACAACTGCTTTTAAAAATGAAATGTTAAACATTAGATCAGATTAAGATTTCTATTGCATTTTTTAAAATTATTAACATTAATGAATGACATGAAGCACTGAAGTCAGAGTTGTGCTTCCCCCACGGCTCACATGCTGGACTAGCAGCCATCTAGATCACTTTGTTGGCCCCCAAGGGCCTAAAACGAGAACTAGGAGCTCTTGCAGAAATGCTGATCCCAACATGCCTCGTCCAGGACCAGTTCTCTCCATTTTCGTTTGCCAGCATGCTAACCTTTAAAAATGTTGCCTGAGGTGGCGACATTTGGGCTAGAAAGGATTTCTATGGAGTCTTGAAGCTGGCAAAGGTAATGCATGGGGACCCTGGTTCTAATTCCATTCTCCACCACAAATGTTTTTATTTACATTATTTATATTCCACCTTTCTCACTGAAACATGAGGCAGGCTCACTAATTAAGCGTTGGGCAACCCACAATCATCCTCTTACTCTCTAAGAGGACAATAATAATAGTATCTTTGCAAGAAAACAAAGAATAGTTTGGATCCCACACAAAACCTTTGCTAACAGATGGAATTTCTGGCAGTGAAGTGGGATTTTTCGGCCTCCTCCTCCTCGTGCTAGAGCCCCAAACACTGGTCCTGGGAGATGGGGACACTGCCCCACACACAAACATGCGCACCCTGAATAGCATGAAAGGGACAGGGGGACTGACAAAAATCACACACCCATTTCTCTTAGGGGAAATTTTCCACTGGCATAAAAGTGCTTTCAATGTGAAAAATGCCACCTTAATGCAAATTATGCCTACCTTCCAGCTACCAGCCTGGTTTCTTCAAATCTAAGTCTACAAGGAAGAAATCTTCTTGACTGTGCTTACTCAGAGCCCCAAGGCCTCCCTTCCGAACATGCAAAATTAATGCATTTCCTATGACTCAGAGAAGCCTTATTTGGAAGCATCTAGATAAAACTGACATGAATATGTAGCTTAAGACTGATACATATTATAATTTTGTTATGAATTTGTAATACATAAAAGATTAATATTGTAAATTTGTTGCTTGTTCTCTGTAACAAGTCTTCATCTCAAGAACAATTTTAAAAATTAAAAGAAAAATAGTCTGCTTAATGAGAATACACGGAAATCCTGAATTTCACATTGGCTATCTGAAGCTGAACCACAAAAGTCCTCATTCAGAATTACTAGTGGTTATGACCTATATTCCTGGGCAGTATAAGCGCTCCATTTGGTTGGTAATATATGATTTAATTGTTATAGGAACCAATTAGCATGCACATATGTTCAGGAAATACATGAATTAGGATGTTGGAAACTTGATTTTAAAAACGGGCCCTTTTCCTTGCCAGTGATTTAAGTGGCTTGGATTAAAAATCAATTCCCCTTAGCATTAAAAATAAACTATTTCATAAATATCTCAAAGCATTATTCATCACTGGCAGAAACAAAGCATTAAAAGATGCCCACAGTCCAAGGGTTGGATCCAACCACCCTTCTCACTCAACTCCAGATAAGTCCCCTCCTCAATACAGGCCTCCTGTTTTTTGTCCATGCAGGACCCATAATCAACCTAGCCTTTTGGGGTGGTTCAAGGAGACCCACCTTCCTTTTTTCACCAGCAGAAAAGCTGGTTGGCTTGAGCCCCAAGACAATCGGTGGAAATTCCATTTTCCCAATATTTGCCTAGATTCCCTTTACCCTTTGAAACAGACCTACAAAAGACGCAGCATGGTGCAATGGTTAGAGCAGGGGTAGTCAAACTGCGGCCCTCCAGATGTCCATGGACTACAATTCCCAGAAGCCCCTGCCAGCATTCGCTGGCAGGGGCTTCTGGGAATTGTAGTCCATGGA